>NC_136631.1:31115926-31188426 GCF_933228915.1 Telmatherina bonti
GAATGCTGCAACATTATAGAATGTAATTCTTTGCATAGAATGTGACTAATAGAACTGCAGCATTCGGAGCCTTTTTACCTGCTGTTTCTCTCTGCAGCTGATATTAAACTAAATAAAATTAGACTTCATGAATACTCAGGTGAAATGATGACGATGTTGTACTTCTTTTAAGTTGGGAGTGACTTTTCCATGTCAGCATCTATGATCCACCTCATGGTCTTTTTAAGCCAGATGTAGACATTCAGTCAGTAGAATCACATGAGTTTGTTGGTAGGATCGTCGCCCGCTACACTGTCCTGTCCACTCAATGAAATACCTTGAAATTAGAAATTTTAACCTAAAATTGTCCTTCTGATACCAAAACCTCCAGTCTGTTGTTGTACTCATAAAAAAAATAAATAGTTTAATGTTGAATATGAAAGAAAACAAAGTGGTCAAAAACAGTCACTTAGTCCACGAAGGTTTAACTGGTGTTAACGCAGAAGTCTTCGCCACAAAGCGGTGAGGTCTGAGACAGAACCGAGTCAGAACAAAGTGCCTGACCACCGTTAGCGAGGCACAAAGCGGCCATGTTGCCTCTGCATCCACATCAGCTGCTCCGCGTGAAGTTCATTTATTCCCAACGAGGATTGTGGAAGGAAATCTTCCTGTTTGACGTTTTTGTCTGGTATTTAAGTATTTTGTCTGGTGTTAAGATGTTTTTAATCGGCTTGTTCCCTGCATGCTGCCTACCTACTGGTCTTGGGGCCTCGCCAGTTCTCCCAGACAGAAACAAGTTCTTTCCCTGTTTTCTCTTCAGTTTGGCTCATTCCCAGATCCTCATTTCCTTCAGATCTGAGGTTTTATTTTAGAATAAAGATGATCAACTATAAGTTTTTGTCATGTTGTTGGGAATTTATATCTGTGATGTATAAAA
The DNA here is from genome assembly GCF_933228915.1 of Telmatherina bonti. Taxonomy (NCBI): domain Eukaryota; kingdom Metazoa; phylum Chordata; class Actinopteri; order Atheriniformes; family Telmatherinidae; genus Telmatherina; species Telmatherina bonti. The sequence goes on from NC_136631.1 coordinate 31,116,843, forward strand.
GCTCCATCTGTTCCAGGATGATGCTGAGATATTCCACCTTTACAGATACTAAGTTGCAGAAGGAAAATGCTCGTTTCATGAGAAGTCTCGACATAAAGTGGAAAACTTTTTGCAGCATGCACACACAAACACACACCACACTGACTCAATCCAGGTGTGTGAGAGGAGATCCTGGGGACAAATAGACGTTGGAGTCGTGTGTCTGGACGCTGCTGCAGGCGGCGGACTGTGACACGGAGATGTGATGAAGGAAAACCTGAAGGAAATTTTGTCACGTGTAAACTCTGTTTAGGTATTCATGAAGGCTGCACATGAGACTTAACTGGTCACGTTGCCTTTGGTGTAAAAAAAAGAAAAGAATCAGCAGGAGACAAATGCTGAATAAAGTCTGGTTTATGTGAGACCGGAGGGGGTCGGATGAGACCTGTAATGAACGAGGATGTACAATGGAGCCGGTTGAAGCTATGAGATGAATATTTCATGCTTTGCCAGGATGGCTGAAGGGTTCTGTTGCTGCAAATGGCTGGAAGACTTTCCTGTTCTGTGATCTAAGATGCATCCACACCTTCATCCTCCTGCTGCGGAACATGAGTCCTTTACCTTAGCATCGCTTTCCCTGCATGTCCTTCACGCTCTACTGCATCTGGAAGACTGGAGAGAGGTCGCAGTTCACCGCAGGCCCGATGCTGCGAGGCTTCCCCGCCGTCCTCGTCACGCCGTCACGTTAAAGACAGACATGAAGACGACGGCAGGACGCAGGATTTTACAGTCAGGGTTATCACAGCTTTCAGAAATGGAGCCGACATCATCACTGTTCCTTTTTTTAACCATGTTATGTTTATTATGAGTTGGAAGTTGGATGGTCTGGAAGTTCTGCTGGGAGAATTCCCTTTATCCTGTTCAGGTGTAAACATCTGGATTCCTATCATTCATTACTTATTTTTAATAATAGTTTGTATGGACCTGACTGGAGCAGAGAGATGCAGGAGGGAAAGAGAACAGGAAAAAAGACAGATAACGGGGGGGGGGGGGCAAAGAAAAGACCTGTGCTGTCCAGGTAGACAGAGCAGGGCCCCAAGGCGACCCAGCACCGCCACAGGAAGAGGGGAGAGCCGATGCCAATGGAGACCTTGGACCCCCAGACCGCCACCGAGCACCCCCCCCCCCCAGTGCAGCAGCTGCACTTATTGAACTTATCGGCCTAAAATGACCTGAAAAGGTGAAGTTGGTTTCATTTTCTTCAATTAAGCACGAAAACAATCTGTATTTTCATATTTCCAGTGTTACACTTGTGTTATGTTTGTAAATTAATAAAACACAGAAAAAAAAAATTAAATATTGATGATTTCTACTGAAACAGCCAATCAGCAGTCTGACTTATTTATGCAACCAAGTTTTGTTGAAGCTGATTATGAAGATAAATATAAATAATTTCCTTCTCTGACCCACTTTTATAAAAAATACTTTTAATTTCTGGTCTGTTGTTTGTTGTTGACAAACTGGCTAAGTTAATAATATTATCTTAAATTTCTCATAACTTGAGAGGGAAGTTCTATTACACTCCTCCATCGATGTATTTAATCTGAGAATTAGGTTTTTAAAAATGTAAAACAGGGTAGCAAATGTAAACATCTGGATAAAAGGTTTAATTCCAGTTTGGGAACATTAATACAAAATATTTCAGTCAATTTTGTCATCAAAATGTAGAATTAGGTTTTAATCATAAGTTTGATCTGATGCACCAAAGATTCTCCTCACATTAATCAGAAGGGAGAAATTGTTTAATGCTAAAATTTAATACAAATCAAAAGGTTGGACACCCGTCTCCATTAAATCCACTCTGTCCAACCTTTTCACTGGAACTGTACATCCAGCCAAGGACATTTCAGAAAAATAAAGTTGTTGTTGTTTCTCTTTGGGTAAAAGCTTCTCTTTGAAGGAGGTTCTACAGCGAATCATCGCACAGTTTGACCTTCCTGAGCAATGCTCTGCATTTATCCAAAAATACAAAGTGAAAACAGTAAAAAAGCAATAAAAATTTGAATAAACATCAGTTTTATAAGTTAAATCAGATGCCAAAGATCCAGATCTACCGGACTCCACACAGTCTGCAGCAATCAGCATATGAAACATTTATTATTAGTAAATCTTGTGATTATTTTGATTAAAGTATTTTTTACACATAAGTCGGGGTGGAACATTTGATCTCTCTCGTTGCCCTGGGTGCTGTAAAAGTGACGGACGCTTCCGGTGCTTCATCAGACGTGATCTAAGAGAGAGCACAAGATGCGCCGTGGCCTTATTTTCTTTTTTTTTTTACCTTCTGAAATACAGTAAACATGTCTTTAGACCCGTAGCCCCCCTGAAAGCTGCGGTCGCGTGACGTCCATGCTTTACTGCAGAGTTTCCACACAACTGTGCAGGAAAACCCCCAAACATCACGACGGAATAAAGCTTTGTCCCAGGAAATGGAAGATAAAGAGATGAAGTGGTGTGAAGGGGGATCTGGTGTAGTCATGGCAACCTAAAGTGAAGTTGTCCATCAGACAGAACAGATTAGTTTACTGTCCAGAGCGACTAGAGATACATGGACTCTGGGATAAAAGCTCATCCAGAGTCTCCCGGTCCTTCTTGTCAGGCTACAGTTTGCTTGAATCAGTTGGTGAGGGGTGGGAGGGGCCCTTGAGCACGTTGATGGATCGCTATGGCAACGCCTGGAGTGGATATTCTGCAAGGAGAGCAGATCCGATGTGTTGGCTGCTTTGATCACTCTCTGCAGAGCCTCACAGTAGTGCAAACCACATTGTGATGTTCATGGTCAGCAGCAGCCGTGTGGAATGTCTTGAGGGTCTCCGGAGAGTCCAACCCTCCATCGCTGCCTCAGGAGCTAAAGCTGCCGTCTTACCTCCGTGACCTGAGCTTCTACATGGTGGATCAGAGCTGTTTCTGGCACCATCTCCCAGGCTCTCCACCCCCTCCACACCTGCCCTCTCCTCACTGGAGATGAGATCTACCGCCACGGTATCATCAGGAAACTTGTGATGGAGTTAAGCAATGAGCGGACCATAGACTGCATATATAGAGATGGACGTAGCCTTCGTAACATCACCCGTAGGTTTCTGAAGAGCTGAATTGAAGCTCTTGGCAGGGGCATGCGTGTCGTCTCGCCAAGAAAATACAAATATGGGCAAAGAGGTGGAGCTGAGAGGAGGGCTGTGAGTGTCATGGTGGATGGTGGACATCGAGCGAACTCCGAGTTTTCTGTAGCTAAAAGCTAACCGAGATAACAGGAGATAACAGGAGCTAACCAGCTAACGGAAGTAAGCAAGCTAAAGCTAAGTCACGTTGTTAACTGGCCAAAAACCGCGGCTCTTATACGTTCTTCTGACTTGAAGCGGGAGATAAGGTACCTGTCAATCAAAAGGACACACCACTAAATATGCCAAACTTGGAGATTAAATTACTTTTTTTCTTTTTTTTTTTTTTTGTCTTGTCCAGCATTTAAGCAGCAGAATGATGGTCTGGATGCTGTGTTCTGCTGAGCAAATTTACTTTGCCAAGGGGAGCATTACTGGTATGATGATCCCCTTGATTTTCTAGATTTTTATTTTATTTCTTTATTTATTTTGTGTAAATTTTTGAGTTTCTACTGCTGGACCAGACCAGAGAGGATAGGAGCAACAGAAAGATAAATGGAAAAAGAAAGAAAACACCTCGTAGAGATAGAGAAAAAGAGAGAGACAGAAAGAGAAAGAAGGAAAAAACAGACATCTGCATAAATGTATGCATGTACACCCATATACACCCATACGCATGTACCTACATATTTACACACATAGACACAAACAGGCCAATCTTAGATTCTTATTCCCCCTGCAGAGGAATAGACTATCAAGTGTCAAGAGCACCATAAACTATCAAGTTAAATATTAAGTATAGATTAAATTACTTTTAAACAGGTGAGTTAGAAAACAAATTCTGCCGGTTTTTTTTTCTGCCGTGAAGTTGGTCTTTTTAACATGGGAGTCTATGGGGATTTGCTCCATTTTGCAGCCCCTAGTGGATGAAGGGGGAACTGCAGTTTTGTGTACTTCAGCATCGGCTTCACTTTTAACCGCCGGAGGTTGCCGCTTGCTTCTTACACTTATTTTCCGGGCGACAACTTGCCAAGATGGCGATGGTAGGAACCGCCCACCGAGCTTCAATTCAGTTTTTCAGAAACCAGCAGGTGGCGTCACGGAGGCTCCGCCCATCTTTTTATATACAGTCTATGGTAAGAAGAAGGCAGACAGAGGTGAGACTTAAACCATAACAGTATAGAAAAAAAGAAAATTTGCTTTTACAGTGTTTGTTTTCAAACTTTTTATGGAGGAAATTTCCCTGTAATGTTCAGAATATTCAGTAGAAGCTTGTCTCACACACACACACACACACACACACGTGTAGCTAGAAGTCCACAGTTCCCGGCGGGTGGCCTCCTGCAGAGGAGGCAGGCTTGACCCAAATGTCCCAGAGTGCCATTTAGCAGCTTGTAGCGCTGACAGACAGCCCACATGCTTCAGCTAATTCTAAGCCATTAAATCTCCCACACTTCCACACAGGCTCATGTACTCGCCTGGCACTGGATGCTGTTTTATTTACAGACCACTGGAACCAGTAATTTGGCTTTTATTTATCCCTACATCTTCCTAGCTGCCATCTGCGCTGTTTTCTAGAAAATATTCCCTTTTACTGAATCTGACTGGAAACGTCTTCAGATCTCTGTGGAGCTTCAGAATTCTTCCAGATTTGCGTCCGTAAACATCTGAAAACCGTCCTGTTGGTCAATATGCTGATTCCAAAGAAGAAAAATTAAACAGTATATCTGTTATCATGTACTATTTGTTTATTCAGACTTTTTATGTTTCTGGCCATTAGTTAATGTGTATTTTGTGTAAGAATGTGCCTTTGACGTTAGCAGCTTGCTGACTAGCAGCCATATTTCTCACCTTGAACAGCAGCTCTGGGTTCATTTCCAGTAATTTGTCTGAAGTGTGGAGACAGCAGCAGAGACAAAGCAGAAGGCTGGATGCAAGCCGGGCCTCCTCACCGTGGACTTCTCTGTTTGCAGCTGAACTGGAGCAAAACCCTGCGCCGTCTGGCAGGAGAGCGGAAAGATGTCGGAGCTGCAGAGCAGTGCCCATCTTCTCCAAACTGGACATTATATAATCAATAATAGATTTAGCTTCACTCAGGTTATTTTAGTCTTTGTCGGCGTTCCGACTGTTTCCATCCTGCTCTGTATTCTGCTGCGGTCACGCTCTACGATTCAAACACCCCCACCGAGGGAAAAGCTTTGTATGGGAAACGCTGCGTCGCCGGGAAGCAGGTTTACTTCCTTTTCACCCAGGAGGTTTTTTTCACTCCAGCAGCTGAAAATAGAGCAAAGTCAAATTTGGCACCGCAAAGCTTCAGGGAAACCAGGATCTGCTTGAAAATGCTGAATTTTTCACCGCCAACTCCAGTCAGCTTTTCATGCATCTGTGACACAGTTTGGATGTTTGAAAAGTTGTCCAAACAAATGAAAAACATCCGACTCCGTGCGGGTTTCCATATTTAGATGACAGCGCCTCAGCACGGCGATGCTGGCGGAACTTACGGCAACATCAGGCTTCATCCGCTTGCTGGAAAAGCTCCATTAAACTGCACTTCACAGGCTGATGCACTGCTTAATTTATTGGTGTATTTATAGTCATGATTCGCCATAAATACTTAAAAAAAATGTAAAAAAAAAGAAATATAAAATTCTTTAATCTCTTTTTATGAACCAATATTAAAATAGTTGTGTTAAAACAATGAATGTAACAGTCAGTATGTAGGAATTATATTTAGATATTATCTAGATATGTTGCTTTTTCAGCTGATTAAAAGAAATCCTGTCTGTGTTCATGTGATTTGTTTTGTAGAAAATATATAAATGTATATGTCTTCATATACCAACAACATGCAGTTTATACGCCATACATGTTTCTATTTCCTTAAAAGATCAACATAATGAATATTATGGAGATTTAAAAGTGCAAAAACAGACATTGTGTCCTCTCTCCAAATGAAAAGAAGTTTTGCAGACAGAAGGAAGTCCACGACTCTCCATGACAACCAGCAGGATCAGCTGAGCTTAATGAGGCGACGCATCACATCCAGCATCTCCATGTAGCAGAAAGGATGAAGCAGACCCGACTTCTACGGCAAGATGAGACCATTCAGAGCCTGAACCAACATGGTGCTTTTTATATACAGCAAGGAAACAGCTGAGTGTGTTCAGGCAGAGGCTTCTTCACTTCCATTGTAACGTACTAAATATGTATAACTCAAATATAATTTCCCTTTGGGGGTTAGGAAATCATTTCTCATGTCATCATATTTGATGAATCCAGCAGCAGAGACTATCAGTTCTGCATTGTCAGACATCACCACTAATTACTGGAAAGGTAACCCCCCCCCTCCACCGCAGAAACAGCTTAAATCAATTAGCCCACGCTCTGGACGGTCGGGCTCAATCTGCAGCACCTTTCTCACGATCCTGCAGAGCTGTAGGAAGCCTGTCTGATTGCACAGCCTCCCCCAGAGGCCTCATTACCCCCTCCTCCCTCCATCATTAGTCCTCTTTTTATCCCTTCATTCTCACTGACTCCTGCAGATGTCAAACTGCTAAACAAGCATTTTCTACAATAACACACTACTACTTATTATAATAATAATAATCAACATTATTTACAGCAGAGGCTTCTTCAGTAGCAGCAACATAAATAGAAACAAAGTTGTTATAAAACTTATTTCTTTTATTTTTAGTGATGCTTTGCTTTTTTCTTAAAAATGTATGACTGATGTTTCTTCTATAAATTTGACCCCTTTAGTATTTCCAACATGGTCATTTTCCTCTGAAATTATGACATCTTAATCTGCGCCGTGTTAAAAATGACAAATCGGGTCATAATACCCCCTGCTGACGGACCAGACTCGTATCAGCCTGATGGAAAACCTTGGTGTTCAGCCGAGTGCGGATCAGGACATGAAAGTTTGCTCATAACGAGCAATGGTCTTTGTTTCTTTTATAACGAGGTCATTATTAGATGTTGCCTGAGGTAAGGTCGCTGGTTGTAGGCACGGATCAGCGTCCAGCGGAAATGCAAATGATTTTTTTCCTCTATACTGTTGAGCTGACTATGATTAAATCCTAGTTTATAGAAAACTATTGCAAACATCCATTATCCTAATCCTAATCCGACTGAAGTGTGGCGGCGAAGCTGGAAGCCTTTAGGCGAAAGGCGGGGTACACCCCGGACGGCTTGCCAGTCCATTGCACGACAATACTCATGCTCACGCCTACAGGCAATTTAAAGTAACCAAGGAACCCAACATGCATGTCTTTGGATGGTGAGATGAAGCCGAATTCCACGCAGACACGGGGAAAACAAACAAACTCCACACAGAAAGGCCACCAAGCTTCCCCCTGCCAAGGATCGAACCAGCAACCTTCTTGCTGTGAGGCCACCGTGCAGCCCACTGTTGCAAACAGACATTCATTCAATCATTTTCCTAACCGCTTAATCCAACGAAGGGTGGCGGGGAAGCTGGAGCCTATCCCAGCAGTCTTTGGGTGAAAAGCAGGGTACACCCTGGACCGCTCGCCACTCCATTGCAGCATTTGCAAACAGAACATTGTAAATACAAACAACCATCACAAACAAACAATAACTGATTCAATGTCCCTAAAAACCAAATCCCAACGGTGGCATTATGATTTAACCTTTTGTTTTGCATTCTTCACTGCTTTTGTCTATTAAACTGAATTTTCATCGCCTTTCATTTCAGGAAATGTGAATAATTTGTGCATATTTCTTACATCATTGCTTTGCATGAAGTCAGGAGACACAATGTTTGTTAGAAGCCAAGATTTATCATTCTGAGACCCGAGCTTTGCTTTGGCTGCTTTGTGTAAACGATGCTTTATTTACACAAAATTAAAGGGACACCCTGTGACCCAAACATCAGACCATTGTGAGTTATGATGGGGGATTTCTGGGGTCTACTTGCTCATTTCTGCGGATCCGTCTCTCATGGGATCATGTGACCTGGAGCAACGCACAGAACTTCAACATATAAAACATCACAAGCGTTGATAACTGAAGAATAAATAACAGTAAAAGAAAAATGGCTGAAACACCTCCCAACCAGAAGGATTCTTCACTAGGTGGTCACATTTCAGCAGGAGGAGCAGTGGTTCGATGCCACATGTAGGCATGTCCACACACACCGCAACGCGCTTCACCCTGAAACGCTCGCCGGCTTGTGAATGTGCACGCTGAAAGTGGTCTGATTAGTGTTTTCCTTCATCCGTGCATCTTCCTGACTTGCGTTAGTCTGGAATGGTTTTCTTTTGCTGGAATCAGTCTGTTTGCTGCAGTTCTTTCCTTTCTGGCCATTGTTGCGCTACGGTGAGAAAACCGCAGCAGAAACTTGTTTCCCACACCTTCATCAGCGTTCAGACGGAGTTGGGGGGTTGTGTCTACCTGCAGTGTTAGTGCCCTCCACACAGCTGCTAAAACTCTTACAGGTCAAGGAGATTTACCATGAAACTTATTGAATTAGGGATTAAACTTCAGATCCTGCTGCTGAGGAAACGGTTGTTGCAGCGGCAGGATGACAGGATTCAGCGGTGAAGCTAAGTTAAAACAGCAGAAGAAGAAGCAGAAAGCAGATGTCCCAACACGTTCTGGGACTGCCAGTGCATCCCAGTATGTAAGATACAGGTCTATAACCACAGATCATCCAACTCAACTGGAGGTTTTCTGAGAAACTGTGCAGTTAAATTAACAATAAACCTACATAAAGCTGAAAAGCATGATGGTATGACTGGTTAGCTCGGTGGTTTTGGATGTTAGCCTTAAAGCGCTGGCATGGCCGTACCCTGGATGGCACCGATCTTAAACCTTTGTTTAGTATCATTTGCAGGAAAGTGAAAGCTTGCATGAAGACAATCTGGATCTGGGAATTTTTGTACGTCAGATATCATGGATTCACTTTGTAAAGTTTCTTTAAAATATAAGTGTGCAACATTTTCTTTTTTTACTTTGGTTTCACACTGATGTACTCGATGCTTCTAGCAGGAAACCGAAATGTAACTAGATCCATGTGTCATTATACTGTTATTATTCTGTTTTATGATGTTTTATTCTTTGTATTTTTTATTATTTTTACTGTAATTTTTACCTTATTGCTATTTTATAATTAGGTTTTTATCATTTAATGTCTTGTTTGTTTTTCAGAACAACAAAAACTAAACCAAGAGAACCCACACATATATGGAGAGAACATGCAAACTCCAGGCGGACAGCCTGCTGTTGGACGTCCCTCTCAGCCGAGACTCGAACCAGCGACCTTCTAGCTGTCAGACCACAGTGCTGACCACTACGCCTTGTTCATGTGACTCTCTCTTACAGTCCATCATTTGAGATGTTTTTGTTACTTCTGCTCACGCCTCTTCGAGTATCTCTGGTTTTGTTTTTCTTAACTCCTTTTTTTGTTTGTTTGTATCTTTTCTTATTGAACATATATATCTAAATAAATGTATCCAATCATTTCAATCAGCATGAGGTCTGGATTCAAACTGGATCTTCTTCTGTGGTAGATTTTGTTGCCGTGTTTGGGATGATTGTCCTGCTGACCCGGTTCTGGCTGTTTTCCGCACAGCCTCACATTCACTTCAAGAAACCTTTCCTCAACTCAGTGACTGCAAAGTTTCCAGACGGCAAACAAGTCCACATGATTATGCCTCCACCACCGTGCTTGTAGCCGATTTGAGATATTTGTGCTGATGTGCTGTGTTTGGTTTACTCCCAACATGCTGCAATCCATTACAGCCAGAGATCCACCATGTTCAGTTTTTTCTATTTGTACTGTCTTGCACTTTAAAGTTGCAAACTGAGGTCTGCAGAAACATAGCTTTAGGCTTTTGTGCCGTTTCTCTGACTGTTGCTCGCTGTGACCTCGTTGACCGTGTTGGGACGTCTGGAAAAAGTCTCAGCTCCGACTGAAAGGTAAATACTGACGTCTTTCCCCTTCGTCACCATGCAGAAATCCACCTACGTATGTTATAGTGGCAAAAACTTCCACTTCCATAGAAATACCAAGCGCCAACCTCCGGCGGTTAAAAGTGAAGCCAATGTGGAAGTACAAAAGACTGCAGTTCCTCTTTCATCCACTAGGGGCTGCAAAACAGAGCAAATCCCCATAAACATAGACTCCCATGTTAAAAAGGCCAACATCACGGCAGAAATAAACATGTTTACAGCAGAAATAAACATGTTTACAGCCTGGTACAAAAATCCATTTTCAGTTTAATAGGTCAGGTTTACCTTCATGACAACTGTGGGGGGACGGAACTTTTTCTAACTCGCTCGTTTAAAAGTAATTTAATCTCGAAATTCTGCATATTTAGGGACGTGTCCTTTTGACTGACAGGTACCCGACCTCCCGCTTCAAGTCAGAAGAACGTAGAACAACCGTGGTTTTTAGCCGGTTAACAACGTGACTTAGCTTTAGCCCCGCTTACCTCCGTTAGCTGGTTAGCTCCTGTTATCTCCGGGTTAGCTGGGTTAGCTTTTAGCTACAGAAAGCTCGGAGTTCGCTTGATGTCAATCATCCACCATGACACTCACAGCCCCCCTCTCAGCTCCACCTCTTTGCCCATATTTGTATTTTCCGGGCGAGACAACGCGCATGACGCTGCCAAGATGGCGATGGTAGGAACCGCCCACCGAGCTTCAATTCAGCTCTTCAGAAACCTACAAGTGACTTCACGGAGGCTCCGCCCATCTTTTTACATACAGTCTATGAGAAATACTCATCAAATTCAACAATTCAACATTTAGAAATAGTCACAGCAGCACAAAAAGCAGGTAAATAAGTGCCAGCATGACACCTGACATAAACAACGACAACAAGGTCTGTATACAGTAGTTAGTGAATACATATATTTATATACACATATACATACATATATACTAACGCTACATACACGCACACAACCAGTACACCCATATATGCATACACCACAAATACCTATATGGGAAGCACTGCTGGGATGTAGAGCCGCCTCCTGCGGGTACGACGGCCTGTGTTTGCTCTGCCTGAACTTTCCTGCACCGCAGTTGCAGCTTGAAGTCGATCAGCACTGAGGATGTCTGCAGACATCCTGGCTTGCAGCTCGTTTCTTTTGTTTGTTAAAAATAAAATGCCATTCTTGTATCTGTCTGCATATCTCACAAGCGAGAACTTTTCACCCCTCAGGGTCAGAAACACCCGAGTCTTCCCCTCCGTCCAGTCAGGCAGACTTACAGACAGCGTGGGAGGGGAATGAGAGGAAGAGGGTGGGCGTTGGTTTAGCAGGCTGAGGGGTCCCGTCTGCAGGGACATAAATTGTTGGTTATCCATCCAGCAAAGCTCCAGGCCTTTTCTATCTATGGCAACCCAGCAGACACCTCAGAAATCCAGATCTTTTCTCCTCGCCTCAGAAGGCAGGCGGTGGGAGGAGGAGAAGTTTTTCCTCCCAGATCTCTGAAGCGCCATAAATACCAAATATGTGGGCAGCTCGGAGGGAATCATCCAACCTCCAAATAGCATAATAACATCCATTTCTGCTGCTCTTACTCCATTACAGGTACTCTCATAGAAATCTAAAACCTCAACATTCTCTCTGACTGTACCTGAAGTTCCAAATGTTTTCAGGATTTTACCCTCATCTAATCACTTATAGCTTCAATAATAAGCGTTGCATGTTAGAAAACAGCTCATTTAATGAGTTACTGTTTCTCCATCGTGGTGGTAAATGATGTTGTTTATTTACTGGGATAAAATGCAGAAGCCTTTGAGACTAAAATCCGTCTCCGTCTCGGTGCTCCCCATCTTCCCTCGACCCGTCCAACCTCAGCAGCTGTGCATACGGAGAATAACCAACAGCCAGTCTGTTCCCCTCAGCTGAATATGCTGCACGTTTTAATGACGGAATCAGGCACCGTGAACACTCGCAAGCAGTAATAGAAGAAGTGTGTGTGTGTGTGTGTGTGCGTGTGTGTGTTGGGCGGGGGGGGCAGGAGAAAAGGTTTTCCAAATATGGCTTTGGCTCTAAAACATAATCCTTTTGTCTTGTGCTGCTCATTTATGTTCAGATCATCATCTCTGTGTTTTCATATTCATCACACAAACAGACAGAAAATCCAGTTTAATCTAAATTATTTTAGCTTGTTAAATTTGCAGGTAGAGAAAAACCCAAACAGATGATGTGACTGTATGTTATGGTTTATATGAAATCATGATGGAGAGGCAGAGTAAGCAGAGAGACGCAGCTTTATTCAGATAGTCAGCAGATGAGGAGACAAACAAAGGAATGAGTGAGTTTAGTTTGGGCAGATAGAAAAGTGGAACGACTCTGAGGTGAAGAAATTACCTGCTGAGAGCAATTCTTCCTTTCCGGCAACATAATGAGGAAATCAGCTGCAGGAAGTCCTGCGGGAGTCACCTGTCGCAACGTCCAACGCAGCATCCATGAAAGCATCCAGGATCAGAGACGGGAGGCGTGTTTGTTTGGATCAGTACTGTGTGTGTGTGCGTTTGTCTAATGGTTGTTTATTTATTTATGCTATTATTACGTCGCAGCTCCACGTCTGTATTTAAGTATTGTAGGTTATATAAACACTGCGTCATCATCAGCATTCTTATTATTCTTTTTTTTTCTTTTTTTTTTTTTTTTACATCTACAGATGTATGCAATGATACTTTTTACGTTTATTAGTGATATTTAGAAAATGTCATGATTTATGGTTTATTTATGGTATATATATATATATATATATATATATATATATATATATATATATATATATTAAATATATATATATATATATATATATATATATATATATATATATATATATATATATATACATATATATAAATATATATATATATATATATATATATATATATATACACACATATAAGTTAGCATGTGAAGTTACTTGGTATGTTCAGTTACTCTGGGTGCAGTAAAATGTAGTGCTTCAGCCATGTTGTAACAGTACGTACAGAACTTTGCAGAACTTAAAGCAGAAGGTCCGGCACTCTGCGGCCTCTTCTGTCAGAAGGCAGGACAGAAACAGCCTTTAGCAGGGATGAGTGGCGTCCTTGATGATATTCACCGCCCTGGTCAGACAACGCTGTTGTGCCAGGTCCTGAAGTGGGGTCAGTGTGACCCCAACTATCCTCTCGACCACCATCACCACCCTCCTCACGCGCTTTTGTCTGAGGATCTGCTGCTTTGGTGCCACTGCTGGTAAGCTCTCTGAGTGGTGCGTCTGCAGATGGAGGTGGGAAATGTTGGGCTGAGGTGAGCTGTCTTTATGAAGCCGCTTTATTAGATCCACCTTGGAAGTGCCAGGTTTCCCTTCTACAGCTGCCCAGGCAGTGGTGTGTAAGCCACGGTGTGTGTGTGTAGTGGTCCATGGTGTGGTGGGCATGGCTCAGTTTACCTGGGAACCAGGATCTCATTTGGAATCCATGGCACTGTTTAAACCAGCCAGGCCTTCCAGGCATCACCAGGTTGTGAGTTAACCGGCTGGTAAACAGCACTTGAGCATTTCTGACTTGACGCTGTTTAAAGTCACTTAAATGTCCTCCTTCTTCATCCTGATGCTCAGTTTGAACTTCAGCAAGTCGTCTTCACGACGTCTGCACGGCTAACTGGGTTAAGTTGCTTTCATGCAATTGGCTGGTTAAATATTAGTGTTGTTGTGATTGTATTCTCAGTTTAACATTTACGGTGATTAAAAACCTGAGAGTTACTTTACCGAAGCAGTGGATAGATCAGTGAAACTGTCGTTTCCTTTCTTATTCCTTAAAGTCAGTATCTTGTTTCAGAGAAGAGAGCTGATCATGTCAGAAGTCAGCGCGGTGGAGGAGCTCTTCAAATCCAAACTGGAAAGCAGATGTTCATATCTGATCAGGAGATTATCTAAAAATGGTATTTTTTCGGCGTGAGAGTGGAGGATGGGTGTGCATCTCATTAACATGCTTTGTTTGGCTCCTCTTTGTTCTGCGTGTGTGAGGGTTCGGCAAACAGACAGACGGTCAGAGAGACAGACTGATAAGACCAGTCATAAAGACAAGCAGATGGAGGAAGACACCAGCAGACAGACTGCAGCTTTCACGCTCACATTTTGGCAGATTGCCTTTCATCTTACTTTGAATTTTCTCTCCAGATTCTCCGTCTTCTTTTCCGTCCCTCCACACTCCAACCATTGGCTTAAAATCTTCCTTTTTGTTGTTGTTTTGTTTGTTTTTCTTTTTTTTAAGGTTTGGTACCCACAGTGTCTTCATGAATGCAGCACAATCACACAAACTGAAATATCGTTCCTGCTTTTTAACCTGAAAACGTGATTTATGTGCCGACAAAGCAAGTTAATCTCCATGTTATTTCTGTTTCATGTTTCGTCTTCAGCGACGATGACGTGCTGGACTCCATCCATCCTCCATCGTTCTGTCTGATCGGACTGAAGGCAGGAACAGAAGCAACACAGGATGAGGTGACACTGGTCCATCCAGGAAGAACATCTACATTTAATTCCAGTTTGTTTGACCTGTTTTGGGGTTTTTTCACTGCAGATCATTTTCATTTAAGCCTAAAATTAGTAAAGAAGGAGCAACATGTGACGGCTGAACGTCCTGCATGTTAATTCTCCCTCCTGCCTTCTCCCCTTTCCCCATTTCTGCCGTCTCCTTTAATCATTTTTCCCTGCTTCGTCTATCTCTCTCCCTCCGTTCCCATCTCTCACAGGCAAGTTTGCCAGCTCTCATGCAGATCTGAGCTTGGACAGATGGTCGAGAGCAAAAAGTGTTTACTTGCACACGGCTCCGAACAAAACGAGCAGATGCCTGCAGAGCTGCTACTCTCCTCCAATCATCATGATACCAAAACAGGCCCAAGGGGAGGAGGAGACAGCAAAGAAAGCGACTCACGAGAGGAGGAGCTGAAATGGAGGGAAGAGTTGTAGTTTTTACCCCAAACAGAAACACACTATTAAACACCCCGAGAGAATGCGACGTCTGGCTTCCTTTTGCTTCTTTTGGTTTTTCACCAAGTCTGTTTGTCATCTTCACATTCGTTCCTCCGGTGGGCTGCAGGGTTCAGCGTCTCTCCGGCGGTCTCCTTCTGCACACGGCAGCTTTTCCCCTTTACTAAAATAGTGGTCAATCCTTAACAAGGACAAATGCAATGACTTTTCCTGTAAGATAAAATGAGCTTTTTATGAATAATCCATAATAACATCCTGAACAAGAAGCTATTTTCCACTGAGACATTAAGTTATAAACCACACAGTAGCTTCCTAAAGCAACGCTGAAACAAGTTTACATAAAAAACACTTATTTTCTGGTCATTTTGCTGTCAGCCGTGTGGTTCTGATCCCTCTGACTGAAGCATTACGTCAGGATGCTAGTTGGCCTGCGTCAGACTTCCATTATTCACACGACCTCATATCGGCCTTTAGGTAGCGATAAGTGGTGATCAGCCCAGCTTATTATAAACCAGATTATTGTAGCAAATG
Source organism: Telmatherina bonti (assembly GCF_933228915.1). Taxonomy (NCBI): domain Eukaryota; kingdom Metazoa; phylum Chordata; class Actinopteri; order Atheriniformes; family Telmatherinidae; genus Telmatherina; species Telmatherina bonti. Next base: position 31,132,484 of record NC_136631.1, read on the forward strand.
TGTTCTTGGAGGATGGAAAAGGTTTAAGTTGACATTGGTTTTATGCCTTTAAATTCATTCAAATGTTATAAAAATCAAGTTTGCTTCATGTTTCCCAGACATATCTGATTCCCAGCGTATCCCCAGTTTTCACCGTGTGGTTGGGGTCCTTCCTTAAAGCTCCTGGGGCGATGAAAGCTGTGGTTGCTGATTATGAAGTCAACAACAGCGTGTGAGTGGAGCTAATTTTAACTGGAGCTCATTTTTCTGCTTCATTCATCAAGAAGAAGATTACACACTAGATTCTTCATAGGAGTCCAAACGGTTTATTTACATCAAGCTCACAAGGCTAAAAACCACCTAAATATGTCCTTACAGGGGCGGAAACAATGCCGGGTTCACACGTAGGCTCCAGTCTAACTGCTTTCACTCATCACACACACAGAAGTCAGAAACGATTTTTAGTGTTTTCATCCGTTTGTCTGAAGCACCAGATCCAGATATCACCAAATTAAATACACAATGCACTTCTCCAGTTTACATCTTCCTTTCATAACAAATGAGGATCCATGGTGAGTGTGTGTGAATTGTGGCCTCAGTTTTCTGTTCTTAGCTGACAGGAGTGGCGCCCGGTGTGTTCTGCTGCTGCTGGAGACCATCTGGACGGGTTGTGTGTTCAGATGATGTTCTGCATGTTTTAGTTTGAACCAGCAGTGATTTGTCTTATGTTGCCTGTTTTATCACCTCCAACCAGTCTGTCCATTCTCCTCTGACATTAATCCACTTTCTTCACTGTTTCAGTGTTCACTTTGAGGCATCTAAACCATGTCTACATGGTTAAATGCATTGAAAGACTGTCATGTGATTGTCTGATTGCATGTTTGTCTTAACAAGGATGGGTATACTTTATAAGATCACCAGTATGTGTAGATCAAAATGCAGTTTCAATGTAATTATAAATGTCAAATTTATTTATGTAGCACATTGAAAACTGTCATGAAATGGCTCAGATGTGGACTTAAACACACGATAGAGAGGCAGAAGACAGAGGAAGCACTGAGAACGATGTTTATTTAAACAGAAGGACAACAAGGAAAACTACAACAAACCAGATGGTAAATATACACAGAAACACAACAAGACGCGAGTGTTTGAATGCACTAAATGAAACCAGGCAAGCTTTTGAACAGGAAAAGGAGGCTAAATTAAGTACACGAGAGAGAAAAACTACAAAATAAAACAGAAAACTGGGTCAAAAGATAACACAGCAACCTTATGTGAAAAACGGCATCAGCTGTTTACTAAAGTGCATCAGTCGCCTTAAAACAGCAGAGTAAAAATCAATCAAAAGAACACAGAAGTCGGTGGGTGCATTCTGCATAACTGCATCTGTGAGATTATGAAATCGCACATTTTATTTTGTTAATAAGCATTAAACTCATCATCAACTACCTAAAAAGCTGTTATCTTGGTCCATACCTTCTCCTTTCTGCTTTTGTCCTGATGAAAAGAATCTGTGATGTTGTATCACGAGTTCACAAACCTACATGAGGAACTTTATTTTGAAATTTCCAGGTATTTTACACTGCATCCTGTCTGATTTACTATGTGGCTCTATTGGAACGGCTCCGCTTAACGCGTTCTGGCAGTTTACTCCACCATAAAGAGACCTGGCATGTATTTTTAGTGGCGAGCCGCGATGCATCTCACACAGCCTACAGCCCACCTGGGGGACACCACACCATTGACTGGAACGTCAGAGGCAGAGGCTGCGGCACAGCCGTAAGGCCGCACAGCGCACCTTGTGTAAATTGGTGCTTACATGAAGGCGGAAGGCCAGAGAGGACAGACATTTAAAGTTTGCATGCTCTGAGTGGTGCAGACTGGTAGAGGGGAGGTTTTACACAGTCTTGGGCAAATAGTCACCACTTCAGTGGTTTAACGTTGATCTCACAACACCGAGGAGAAACCGGCTGGTTGGCTGGAGTGCTCTAACTGCAGGGTGTCACAGGAACGCCGATGTGGAGCGTTCCCGCCCAGCTTTCCATCTGACAGCCTGTTCCACCAGCAGCGCTCGTCTGTCATGGCTGGACTGGGGGCGTTCGATCACATGAGAATTGCATCGTTGTGTGATGGTTGACATTATTGTTAAAGCTGGGGTAGGGAATGTTGGCACGATGTGAAAGTCACACCCTGTCTTGGCTCCTCCTCCTCTGGTTTTGCTCCTTGCGTGATCCGAGGCTTTTTTATTCGCAGCTTTTTCCACCAATGATTTTCTCTTTCTCGGCTGTTTAGCAGGAGGAGGCAAATAAATCGAGCCGGGTCGGGAAATCTTTCCTGCATTTTCTCAGCCATGTTTGCCTTCTGAGTTTCTTCTTCACTACTTTGTATTTTCATCCTAACACGCTGTTTATATGCAGGGTGTGGCTATCAGGTATGCGCTGCTGGAGGGGGAGGAGGGGAGCCGGGAGAAGAAGCTACGAAATGTAAGAAATGAACAACTTCAATTCGGCCTGAACGTTTGGATTGGTCAGAGTTTTTACAGATTTACAGTAAACTGAGGGGTCTAACTATATTTCTTATTGTTCATGATTACAGGATGTATAGACTACTATCAGGACGAGGAACCACTTCACCCAGAGTAAAATATAAATCATTGTCCACAGTGTGAAGTATCAGTAAACCCTCTGTATCCTGGTGGTTTGGTGCTGGTGACGCCGGCATTGAGGAAATATTGATGTTTTAGAGTAAATCGACCAGATCCACTTTGCTTTTCATCGACTGATTTTCTGCCTGAACGATCTGCGCTGCTTAAATTGGTTGGTGGTGTCAAAGTGGTAAGAAAAAAAAGTAGAACAGAGAAACGGAGAACAACGGCTCTCTGGGACGCTTCAGAAACACACCATGGCGCACCTGGTAGAACCAGAGTTTCCACGAACAGCTACGAAGGTGCGACTCTTTCACGTTTGGTGGAACCGAGGGGTAATAGGTGTGTGGACGCTGAGGAGGTCACATAGACAGAAAAGGGCAAGACTGTTTAAAGCAGGGGTGTCAAATGTGGGCCAAATTTAAAAACTGGACGAACTCGTGGGCCAACATTGATATTTATTGAAACATCGGTATTTATCGGTGGCAACATGACGCGTGGGATCAGCTACTGTGTTTCTGCTCAGGCTCTTGTGTGAAAACACTTGTTTTTTCTCTGGGCACATGAACTCACAAACTTCCATCATTCACTTTCTCACAAACCCTCATTGAAGGGCCATCTCTGCTGCAGCAGCCTGAAGTTGCTATGGTTACCGTGGAGGAGGCGATCCTGTCCTGATTGACACACCAAACCACCACCGGAGCCTTCTGGGGTTCGTAATATTGGCAGTAGTGTAGCAGTCAGCTCTAGTAGTCCTTTGGTGCTGCCTCATGGGCTAAATATAATTACACTGCAAGCCAAAATTGGCCCGCCGGCCAGAGTTTGACACTTACGGTTTAAAGCTTTAAAAATGACTGTTTGATATTAACTTCTTTCTGTGTTTAATTTAGGCAAAGAAAATGAAGGTCTCTAGAAGTGATAGGTACATATTCTGATTTGAAGGTATTTACCTGCAGGTATGAAAGTGAATCTTCAAGATTGCAGGGATTAAAGGTTGTTCGTCCGTCAGTGTGAAGGACAAACTGACCAACGTTAAGAAAAATACAGCTTGGTTTTTGTGTCTTAGAAACATCATTTTATAATAGTAATCCTTCTTTTTCATCTTCTTTTCTTAATCACACACACCTGCACAAGCAGCCCAGCTCCCAGCATCCGTTGCTGTGGTGATCCCAACCAGTTGCTCTCTGCAATCACGTTGATTGGCAACCACTGCAGTGTCTTTGATTAATGCTACAAATCGTCATTAGTGATGCGGAGCTGCACATTTGAAAAAAAACAAATATCCAGATTGAACCATGGAGCATGAGTGGAATGCCCTCCACCCCCTCGCACACACACACCAACAATCACAACCAACTGGATGTCGGTGGAATTGTTGTAGAAAGATCTGCGATGATCTCATTTTTTGGGGGCTGGTCTGGAGGGATTCGAGCAGAAATGGAGTCTCCATAATGACAACTACAGTTTTATGGAAATGTTTGAGAGGGCAAATCAGACAGCTCAAAGATTATTCTATCTTGATTATGCCCCAATATCAATAGTTCTTCTAGGAAGCTTCATTACCAACAACATGGAATCTGATTGGTTACTTTTCAGAGGTTGATCGCTGAAACAACCAGTTCAATCAGTCAGATGTTTAAAGAGAAATTATAAACTTGGTGCTTCCCTTTATGTGTCATTTGGACTGCCTGTACTATATTTAGGTGAGAAGCACTGAAGGAAAAAGTGCAGTCTACTGACATATTTGCATAAGACATAATAATGAATAATAATCAAGTTTCAAAAGCAGAATTAGTAGATTTTCTCCTCCTTTGTTACCGCAGAGAAGCACTTAGGGGCTATCCAATTCCCTCTGCTCGCCATATATACGGAGCTTGTACAGAATATTCATTAGCTGCCATAAATACCCCCTTTGTGAATATTCATGACTTCAGGTGAAGCAAAAAGGAAAAGACACAAAACGTGATAGACGGAGGCAATCGTCTAAAAACAGTCCTTATAACTCCTCAGAACTGTCCTCCTGCCGCATGCGAGTCACATCTTCCTCACTACTGCTGCAACATTTTCATTTTAATTTACAAAAAGAGAAAAATATTTCATACATGTTTCACAGACAAAGTTGTGTTGGAATCAGAAATAATTTGGTAAAGTTAGAGGATCTAAGCCTGAGGTCCTCTGGTACCGGCCAATTACATGTTCCTAATGTAAGAACCAAAACCTTCAGCGAGGCCTCTTTCCATCATAACGGTCCCTGTCTGTGGAACAGCCTGCCGGAGAACCTCAGGGCTGCAGAGACTGTAGATGTTTTTAAAAAGAGGCTCAAAACCCACCTTTTTAGTTTAGCTTTTAGATGATCTTATCCAGTTTATAGTCTATATAAGGATTATTTATCTATTGTTGTTGTTCTATTGTTATTCACTTGTTTATTTTTACCTTATTTTATCACAGTAAAATTTAAATATTTTATCTTTTATGTTTACTTTTACTGCGATGGACTGGCGAGCTGTCCAGGGTGTACCCTGCCTTTCGCCCAAAGACTGCTGGGATAGGCTCCAGCTTCCCCGCGACCCTTAATCAGACTAAGCGGTTAGGATAATGAATGAATGAATGAAGGAATGTTTACTTTTATTGATTTGTTTAGTTTATCGTTGTTCTTGGCTGTTCTTTGTAGGTCTTAGTCTAGTTTGATCTTTTAAGCTTTGTTATTCCAGTTGGGTGTTGTTCCGCTGGGTGATATGCTAACTCATTTTGCCGGGCCGTTGCCATGGGGATGGCCATTTACAGGTTGGGCCTTGCATCGCAGCCATTTGGCAGTGGTGCGGATCAGGGTCAACCCTGAGTCGTGGCCATTCCAGGGGTGACGCGCTCTGTGGTTACAGGTAAGCTGGCCCGTGGTGTGAAAGAATCCCGAGGATATCATTTCCTCACAGTTTACCAAACCAGATGTTTCTTCTTTTTTTTTTTTTTTCTTTTTTTTTTTTTAATTGGTTAAAGAGACTGTAATGGACTGGCGACTTGTCTAGGGCGTACCCGTTCTTATCACTACTTATGACATGAATGGTAGTGATAGTAATATTGCTGATAGATCCATATGTTCCAGCTCGATACAACGTCCAGGAGAACTACAGGGGATGGGTAGTTATGGTGTTGATTCGTGGCAGCCTCGGCCCCCACCCTTCCCCATCTCTGCAACTTATCGGTGGGTGACCCGGCTGCCCAGCAATGCTGTGCTTATTTTAATGCATTCCATTAGCACATCCCAGTCTAAAGGGTGTCTCTAATCACACGTTCATCCCAGAACTTGTTGGTGGACACCAGAACTAGCTGGACACCAGAAGCTAGGGTTACTGTCCAGCTGAATAAGGAGTCCTACCTGGCTTTTTTGGCCTGTGGGACTCTGGAGGCAGCTGATTGGCTTTGGCAGTCACCAAGACAAAAACTCAGGCATGGGAGGAGTTCAGAGAGGCCACAGAGAACAACTTCTGGATGGCTTTGAGGAAATTCTGGTCCACCATCCAGTGGCTGATGAGGGAGAAGCAGGGCTTTGTCAGCACCATGTACAGTGGGGATGGGGGCTTGAGATCGACTAATGCACCGGTCTGTCATAGTGCAGAAGGAGCTGAGCCAGAAGGTAAAGTTCTCAATTTACTGGTCGATCTATGTTCCTACTCTCACCTATAGTCATGAGCTGTGGGTCATGACCGAAAGAATGAGATCTCACAAACAGGCGGCTGAAATGATTTTCCTCCGCAGGGTGGCCGGGCTCTCCCTTGGAGATAGGGGGAGGAGCTTGGTCATCCGGGAGGAGATCAGAGTAGAGCCGCTGCCCCATCGCATCAAGAGGAGCCAGGTAAGGTGGGCATCTGGTCAGGAGGCCTCCTGGACATCTCCCTGGTGAGGTGTTCTGGGCATGTCCCTGCAGAAGGAGACTCCGGGGAAGACACAGGACACGCTGGAGGGATTATATCTCTTGGCTGGCCTGGTAACCCAGCCCTGCGTATCCAGAGCTGCCCGAGGCTGGGTCCAAAGCAGGTCAGATCAGGCAAACAAACAGATGCAGGAACCATGTCTTAAGAGAGTCCCTCGCTGTAAGGTTGCAGAATACCTGGCAAAGCAGCGGTGTGAAGCTCCTGCTTCTGAAAGGGCGGGCAGGTGAAAGAGATCAGGGTAATGAAGAACTGACTGACGCAATCAGAATAGAGGTGGTGAAAAGCAGCATAACCATGTGAAGGCATGAACACGGGAAGCGTGACAGTTACCGTGTTTGAACAGACTTTCCTGCTCTGCTCAGAAGGAAGTCAGCCGTGTTTGTTCTGTAAACTCATTTCATTTTCACATTTACGGATAAGGGACTACTCCAGTGTAATCTACAGCTGAGTATTTGTTAGCAGGGTGCTCAGATCTCTGTACCATTTCACTGCAAGCTGCCAATACCAATTAACCAAACAGCGAGTGCTCAGTGCAAGTCTGGAGCAGAATGATATCAAAACACCTCTCTGTAAACGAGAGCCCTCTCCAAGGAAGTGCCAACCAATCAGAGAGGTCCCTGGGTAGATATCAAAATGATGTCAACCAGGTTGGGTCTCCACTGCTGGGCTGAGCTACAGCTTGATGACCTACCTGTGTCTCCCAGGATGAAACAGATCCTGCTCTCTGTGCCGAGTCGGTCAAAAAACACTAAAATAACAGATTTAGGTTGTTTTGGCAAATTTCCACGTAGCTTCAGGGAGAGACAATCTGTGTAAGACATGATCTATAAATGGGTTTAATCTCTGTGGGGTGAATTCAGCAGGTGCACATTTTATATCAAAATTATTTACAAATATTATCGGAGTGAAAAACAGAAACTTGATCATAATTATACAAACATGGACATCCACACTTTCCTGCTTAGGTTACAATAAGATATTTAGGTCGTTAGACCAAAGTAAATGGCATAAAGTCCACATTTTGTTTCTTATAAACAGATACTTTATTTGTTAGATGTGGGCCTCCACCACCATCCACACTGGGTCCAAGGCAGTTTGCTTACACTGAAGCAGTTGTCTTGTGAAACTGGTCGTAGGTACTGGGAGCCAGATTCATTCTGCTCCCGGTTCGATGGTGGGTTCTGCTTCCTCCATGCCAAAACCACACTTACTGTTAAAGGGGCGCTATTATGGTATTTCAAGTTTTCTGAGCTTTCTACAGTGTTACAGTGTTGAATCCTCATCAGACATGTGAACGACACTGTTTTTTATCACCTAAACGCATGTTTGAGTTTTAGTTCCAGCACTCTCTCCGTTCGGTTTCCATGGCGTCGTTTTAGAGAGTTTTTTCTACTTGGAAATCCTTGTGACGTCCCAGGGGATAAGGTTCGGTGATTGGTTACCTTCTACTGGTTAACAAGGGCATGTACAAATACATCAGGCGGGTGGAAAACGTGGGATAAAGTTATTTCCAACGATGGCTGGTGAGTTTACCAAAGAGAGACATCCTGCTGCATTCGTTGCTGTGGGTTGCTGTTTTCCACTTCGTCTGATTCAGGTTCCAACATGTAGGACTGTATGCTATGTGCTGACATTGTATTTTGTATTTTGTCAGTCTGAAGTAAATAAAGCGATTTGTGACAATAACTCGATCAATCCCAGCCCTTCTGGTCTCAGAAATAAAAATAAATTAGCCTGAAATGCACATAATAGTTCCACTTTCAGTAAGAGGTCATCAGTCTACATGTATACATTTGATTCAATGACCAAAGATCCAATAAAATTGCTCAAAATTAAGAATAATTAAGGTTCACTTGAGTCCAAGTGAAGTTAATGAAATAGGAAACAAGGCTAGACAGAAAAACACAACTTCAAAATAAAACCAGAAACCAGACAACACGAAACATCCCATCATGACAAGGCACACTCTTCACTGCATGCAAAAAAAAAAGGGCCACTAGTATCTCAACAAAAACCACCCCATGCTCTGCCAAGATTAAAAAGTTGTCTAAAATACAATCAATAACTCTCTTTTAACCAGTCTGTGTAGCCTTGCTTAACAGTAAGTGTGGTCTTGGTACGGAGGAAGCAGAACCCACCATCAAACCGGGAGCAGAACGAATCTGGCTCCCAGTACTTCAGACCAGTTTCACAAGAGTGCTTCAGTGTAAGGAAACTGCCTTGGACCCAGTGTGGATGGTGGTGGAGGCCTAACAGGGGTTAGAAACCTGCACAGGTGGCCAAGGCAAGAGATATAACTTGTGTTTCAGTCCAATGGAGTCCCTGGTGATCCTCAGTCTCATTCGGCCAGCAATCATCTCCATCTTCACCACTAATCAGTAAGATCACACACAGGAGGAAGGAAGGGGTGTTGTCCACAAGTCTGCAACCACTCCTGTATCCACACTTCAAAGATCTAAACAAAACATTCACACACACCAGAGACAAAATATGTATAAATGTATTTTCAACATAATAACAAAAACAGAAAGACAGCTCCATGTGAAGCCGTAATGGATGAATGATCAGGAAAACTTTAAAAACCGCTGCTACAGGGTATCCATGGAGGTCTGTCCGCCACCTGTCCATCACCTGAAGTGGCTGTGCCCCCCTGCACGCCCCTCTGGCTCTGCCGCTGCCTCCTGGCCGCATCTTCCAGCTCATCCTGGGGAATCCAAAGGCATTCCCTTGCTTGTTGAGGGACAGAGTCCCTCCGGTGTGCCCTGGGTCTTCCTCAGGGCATCCTTACCAGATGCTCGAGTCACCTGATCTGACTCCTTTCAGTGTGGAGGAGTAGCAGTTCTAAGCTGAGCCTCTTCCAGATGAACAAGCTTCCCATCGTATCTCTGAGGGAGAGTCCAGACACCCTGCGGAACTCCTTTCAGCTGCTCGTATCTGTGATGTTGTTCAGATGAGAGAAGGAACGGAGATGAATGAGTAATAAAGGGAATAAAAGCCTAAACCAACTCATTCTTTATGCATCCAGTTTTGTTTATTGTTTTGTTTTTTTACATCCAGTAACTCGGACTGTTTATTATAGTGAGGTCAGAGTTTTGTTCGCCCTCCTGTCCAATGTACGTAGACATTGCTGTAATTTAGGAAGTAATGCTTTGACTTCACACAATCACATTCCTCTAAGAATCTGTGCTTTTTGACTAATTGCTCAGTAAATGCTGTAAAAGCAAACCGATGCAGCTGGGAGTGTCGTGTTCTGCTCATTAGAACGAGCAGCATCGCTGAGCGAGGCGAAGAAACACGACCTGTAATTACTGGAATCAAAGGGCTGGTGCTTCAATCAGAACAAATCAAGATGTCATCTACATGTTGGAGCTTTTAAAGTGTTAAGTTTATCAAGAAAGAGGGAGAAAGATAATCATTATAGTTCATCTTAGAACTGTAAAAGGTTTTTCTTGTTTTTGGGAAGTTGAAGAAAAATACAGAAGTTTGTCTCAAAGTTCCCCACGAGTTCAGAAATATAAAAAAAACCTGCAGAATAATGACATTAGACAGCCCTGCATACGTTTATAGTCAAGAATATATAAATGTACATCTCCTTGTTCTTCAGTGTTAATGGCATCAGATTGATCTGAAATACCATTTTATTCATAAAGCACCCTTAAAACAATAAGAATGCTGACCAAAGTGTTGCACAATAAAAAAAAATTAAAGAATAAAGATGAGCCACAGATAAAATATGGCAAAATCTGTAAGACAAAATGGCAATAAAAACAATACACAAGTCCAAGAAACAAATAAAGTTACAGTCAACGTCTCGCTCTGGGAGTAAAAGTGAGTCAGAATAAGAATCACGATGGAACTTAATTCAGTTTGCACATACTGGGAGTTTGTCTTGGACTGCTGCAAAAACAGGAAAAGCACAACAAGAAGGTCACAAAAACAAAACAAAACAGAACATAACAGTATTTACAGGGCAGAAAGTTACCAAAAATGCTGCATCTGTGTGAAATAAAATGTTTGTTTGTTTATCAGTATAAATATGAAGTGTTGTGCAAAGGAGAAGTACTGGAACCATTTACTTATTCATTTTCTGAACCACTGCGTCCAGTTAAGGGTCGCAGGGACTCAGGAGTCTATCCCAGTAAGCGGTGGTGTAGTGGTCCCTCAAGAAGTGGACATACTCTCAATTGTTTGCCCTTTTCTACTGTTTTTTATATATAAAAAAAAAACAAAAAAGTGGCCTCGAAAAACACTGCTTTAGAAAAAGGGACATGTAAGACTTCTCTATTCAGTTTACCCTGAAAATCCATCAGTATATCTGTTCACTGTCACATTTCTGCTCTTTGGTTTCAGGAGGAAGAGTTATGAAATAACTAAACCAGTTCTGGCACACAGACTGGTGAGAGACAGACTCATAGACATATAAACATCTATCTTTATCATGTTAAAGCTAAAATGACTGCAGCTGTTGGCTAACTGCAGCAGTGCAGCATCAGTAACCTTAGCTGAGCTGCTGGGCGACGTAGGTACATGTATAGGGACGTTTTTAACGGTAAAAGCAGCATCACAGGGGTTTAGAAGTGGGTTTAGTCAATGCTGACTGAAAAAGAAGTGGGAATACTCTGTATACCCGCGTATATCCTGGACTACACCCCTTCCAGATCACTGGGCGAGAGACAGGTACATCCTGGACAGGTAACCAGTCCGTCACAGGGAGACAAACAACCGCGCTCACTCACAGAGCAGGGGTGGACAACTCCAGTTGTGTTAGGAGTTTTCCTGCTCCAACACATCCCGATTCTTGTGCAGACAGCTTGACATCAAGCTCTGCACAAGTCTGCTAATTACCTACTGATTTTAAGTCAAGTGTGTTGCAGCAGGGAAACTCTGAACCCTTGCAGGACTGTGCCCCTCTAGGACTGGAGTTGACCAGAGTAACCAATCAGCATGCAGGTCTTTGGATGGTGGGAGGAAGCCGGAGTACCTGGTGAGAATGGGGAGGACGTGAAACTCCACACAGAAAAGCTGCAGCTGAAATTTCTGCCCCCCCCGATCCCGAGCCGGGGGTCGAACCAGCCGCCGTGCTAACCGCTACGCCACCGTGCAGAAAAAACAAAGCACTCCGAAGCAGGATGAGACCAAGTCAAACAGCAGTGTGAGGGTGTGTGTGTTTGTGTTTAAGTGAGATTTAAAAGCAGCTTGACGGCAGATCATTCCGGATTCTCGGAGCAACAACAAAGCGCTCCGTCACCTCCGAGTTCAGTTCGAGTCTGGAACACAGAAAAGCAAAGTGAGGGAGATGGTTGATGTGAATGACGTTCCGACTGATAAAATGGGACTGCACCAGTAAAATGACTGAAAACTAACTGGAATTTCACTGCTAGCCAGTGAAGCGATGCCAAAACTGGAGCAATTTGATCTTTTTTCTTTACCTGCTGAAAGTCTGGTAGCAGCGTTTTACGGCTGCTGTCGCCGAGCGAGGAAGGCCTGACGGACAGGAAGTATTACAGCAATCATCATCTTCACTTTTCTCACACCTCACCATCATCCACACTGCCTTTATGGCAGCTGCTTACTTTGCTTTGAGCTCAAATTTAACAAAAAATGGACAAAATTAGCATTTAGCAAAAAGCTAAGCTAACAAACAAGTGATTCTCAACAACCAAAGTTTTACTGATATCTGACATAACAATTTTGTCAGCTCCTAATTTTAGAGTTGCACTAAACAAATAAAGCTATACATGGCGTCTCTTAGATTTAGTTACTTTAAGTTAGCAGAGACTTCTTGTGCATGTTGTGTAAAAGTTTTGTCATTAAAGAAGTTGAAACAGATACCGATAATTTTCCATATTTCATTTTAAATGTCACTACTGTTTGGTGTTTACAACTGAAGAAGATAAATACCACCAGCAGTGTTACAACTCAGTCACTTTTATTCTCAAGCTGTGACGGTTTTGTAGGAGGAAAAACACATAACCTTCACTGGACCAAAAGCGCATGCGTATAAAACAAATATGGTGTCCCTAATAGGACAATAAGAACTAACATGACAACTGACTTATCTACATCTACCGTCTGAAAATATTGATATGCCGATGATATTGGACATCTTTAACCTCATGTGACTTAAGGCAGTTCTGAAGGTAAAAGGCAGGTAAATGTGCCACTGGCAACGTGACAATGTTGATGTCCGCATCGTGTGTGATGCTGACAGACTGCCAGAGAACGTGCCATCATCACGATGAAATGTTTACTAAGCATAAAGAGATCGACTCAGACAAATAGAAGAAAGAGAGAAAAGTCTCCGGTGTCGCGGCTGTAACATGACGACCGGATCTTTAGCCGACACAATCCAGACAGTGTGTGTTGCTCACTTATTCATCGTAGCGAATAGTTCAACGTGTGCACATCTGGCAGCTGTAGATAACTGCATCGTTGCAAAAGGTGTGCACGTACAGCAGAAAAGCCGTGTTCTCAGGGAGGCATGTGTTTGTAATTACAATCCATCCATCTGTAGAATCCTGCACAGCTTCGTTAACAAACACGTTTAGAAAAGGAGGGAAAAATTATTATTTGAGCTTTGGAGATAAGATAAATGAACCAGAGCATTGACATCTAGTTGTTTCATTCTTACGTCTAGAATATGTGAATGTTTGTACGTCTTTATGCTCTGCAGCCAGTCAGATTTACAGTTAATAAAATTCTTTTTAATAAAATATAAAAGACTTTTTCCAGTTGTTTGTGTCTCCATGTCACTTCTAATCTGCTTCTTTATTACTTCTACAGTATTTTGGGAAATGGAAACGCTGCCCTTCAGGTTGGCAGTCAGACGGCAGCGTCAGGTGAGGTGGAGAGATACTTCTTTATTTAACACCCATCCATCCTTCCTAACGTAATCTTCTCCTCATTCTGCATAAAAAGACGCGCCGCTTTGCCTCAGTCTGCCTGATCCTCTTTGTCTCACATGTACGTTGTTTAGTCTCATCTTGGACTGGTTGTACTGGAATGATTTCGTTTTGCCGGGACGCTGTTGTTCTCCTTTTCCCTCTGCACTCAAACTTCCTCAGAAATGACTTTATTTTACAGGAGATTATGACTTCTATACATTATGAAAGCTCACGTTAAGGAGCAAATCCTTTGATCATTACCGGGTTTATTGTGCCAACTGTTGGGAATTTACTGGGAATTTATCCACGCCTTTGTGTCTTCTCGTTTAGACTATTGTAACGGTTTGTTTTCTTGTCTAAACCAAAAAAGAGTTGTCTCGTCTGCAGCAGGTCCAAAATTCTGCTGCGCGGTTGCTGACTCGATGCAACCGAAGGGCTCATATCACGCCAATTCTGAAAACTCTCCATTGGCTCCCTGTCTCTTTTCGTGTGAATTTCAAAATCCTGGTGCTTACTTTTAGAGCCTTGCATGGCCAGGCCCCTTCCTACTTAAGAGACTTGTTGTGTCCATATACCCCCATGCGGAGGTTGAGATCGTTGGATCAAAACTTACTCATGGTCCCTCGTTCTCGTTTTAGGACCCGAGGAGACCGATCTTTTCAGGTTGTTGCGCCGAGGCTCTGGAATGATCTTCCACCCTCCCTACGTTCGCTTGAGTCTGTTGATGTGTTTAAGTGCAATCTTAAAACCTTCTTGTTTCGGCAGGCATACCCAGCTGTGTAGATTAGGGGTGTTATGACCAGCAGTTTCTGTGTCTATTTTTATATACAGTGGTTTTGTTGTATCTTTTTATATGTATTTTATTTTTGTATTTTGCTTTTTTGTGAAGCACTTTGTGACTTCTGTCTGTGAAAGGTGCTATATAAATAAATTTTACTTACTTACTTACTGGCTTTACTGGTGTGGTGTTGTGAGACCACACTGGAACCGTCCTGGTAGTGGTTCTGTGTACCTGTTGGGCCCTCTGAGGACAAAGTCCTGGTTGTGATTTGGCTTCAGTCCCTGTTTCTGATTGAGGTTTGCAGGATGGTTTGGCTTCTATGTAGAGATGAAACTCTAAAAACCAGCGTTTTAGGTTTTCCAGTGCTACAACTGGGCTGCAACGCTTCTTCTGAAATCATTCTTCAAACAAAAGTTAAAGAATTTAAAGAATTTAATTTAAAGCATTTAAAGAAAAACATGTTAAAGTTTTAAAAAGTCAGCTGTTCACGGAGCATTTCTGCACTTTTCTCCCCTCTTCTCACCAGAAAGCCTTACAGACTATTCAGGCTCCTTGTTATTGAAGCAAACTCAATCATAATTCATTTTATTTACTTACATAATAAACTCATTTATTCTTGACTGACAGTGAATGAGATGATTCATTAAGTTGTGAATAATTTGGAAACACAGCATCCCCACACATCGCCATGCCGGAGCAGAGTATTCACTGAGCTGCACACATTAGTGGACTCTGTGCACGAGGGAAAAATCCCAGTCAAGTTAAATCTAAATGAGTCTTTATTTACCATGCAGGACCTGCTATCGTAAGCTTTTAACAAAAGAAGCTAAATGTGACGTGGTCAGATTTGCTTTAAGATGAACTGAGGACAAAGTTCATGTTGTGAGTTTGTTAAGTCGGACAGAAACCATTCAGAAGTTTTAGATCTGAGTGTTTAGTATTTAGCACTGAGGTAGTGGAAGCCCATAACAGGTCTGCTTTTTTTCTGTTTGTGTGTGTTTATGTGTATTTTTACATTATTTTTGCATAAGGACAAACATGGAAGAGGCAGAAAATGATGGCCCATTGGACAAAATGTTCTTTAAGGTGAAATAAGCTGTAGGAGACTACGTTGAAGCTACACTTTCCTTGTAAAAATGTTGCTTACCGAGACAGCCAGTAGCGTGGTCCGGGAGCCAAAAGAAAAAAATCTCAATCAGACGGACTTTATTCATCCCAGACTGGGCAGTTTCACTGTTACAGCAGCAGAATAAGAGAAAATATAAATAAATATATAGGTGAACACGTATGGGTATATATGCTTATGTTCATGCAAATGTCTGGGGTTTTTTTTCTTTCTTTCTTTCTCTTTTCCTCTCTCTCTACGAGGTGTTTTCTTTCTCTTTCCCTTTGTCTTTCTGTCTCTCTTCTATCTTCTCCGGTCTGGTCCAGCAGTAGAAACTCTGTTTTACAATTATACAAAATAAATAAAGATGTAAAATAAGAATCCAGAAAATCAAGGGGATCATCATACCAGTAATGCTCCCCTTAGCAAAGTAAGTTTGCTCAGCAGAACACAGCATCCAGACCATCATTCTGCTGCTTAAATGCTGGACAAGACATGAATTTAAAAAAACAAAAAGAACAAGAGAAAAAGGGAGTAAAAAATCACATGTGAGATGAAAAAATGTTATATACAGAACACACACAGAGATATCCAGGTCAATGATATTTAATGAGATAGAAACATACACATATTATAAACAAACATACATACATAAAGATAAATAATATTTACAATCTAAACTGCATGATAAATGATAAATATGCAGTTAAAATGAATAATGAGGAAATATGTGATTGAAGATGTAAAACAGGAGAAGAGTGTGTGTGAAGCGATCAATGAGGAAAATTAACCAGTCGAGAGTCTGGCGTGCCTGTCAGGCGGAGAACTGGGGGGGTCCTGGTTGTCCATGACAGATCAGAGTTAGTCTCCAGCCAATCACAGAGCCAGCTCTCCGGGTCTTGTCTCTGGCTTGGTGCTGAACCAAACACACTCGGTATGCAGCACACCAGCTGCACAAAGCTTTCCGTCACTGCCATCTCCCCCGTTTCACTTCATCCTGATCGAATCAGACTAAAGTCAGGAGATCTCTCTGACTGAACTCTCGTACCTCAGCCTGTTTCAAGAAGTAGCTCTTCTTCATCTCTTTTTTATGTTATTGACATAAAAGCTTACAGTTCCTGCTGCACCTTACGGGTAATTGACTTTCAGACCACCGACTCTCCTGCTTCTCCCACACATCCTCCTAAGCCTTCCCACCTCCTCATTAACTCCCCAGATGCTCTCCTCAGCCTTCTCACACACACAGGATCATTGCCGGGGTTTTACCGTCAGCAAGCTGCATGCCAAGTACTCGCTGCCTGAACCCTGCAGGGCGGCGCTTTAATAAACCTTCCTTCCAAACGCAGAAGCCCAGCAGACCATCAGTCCACACCGGTGGAGGGAAATGTGTTTTAAGGCCAGGATGAAATAAGAAATGAGTAAAATAAGTAACTTCCCATGTTGAAGCCAGCTGGTCAATGACAGGAGAGGGAGGCGGGACTTATCTGATCTCATTATGGAGGTTTTAAAGATCCTCTGAACAAATTACACATTTAAATGTCTGTAGGGCGGCACGGTGGCGCAGTGGTTAGTGGCCTTCTCTCTGGGTACTCCAGCTTCCACCCACCATCCACATGCATGTTAGGTTAACTGGTTTCTCTAAATGGTCCCCATATGAGTGTGAGTGTCTCTCTGTGTGGTCCTGAGATGGACTGCCGACCTGTCCAGGGTTTACCTGCGTCTTGTCCAATGAATGCTGGGATAGGTTCTGAATCGGACAAAGCGGTTCGGAGAATGACTGATGATGACTGACAAAAGTCTGTAGTCCATCCCTGCACATAAACTCAGCGACAATTTTATCAAGTTCATCTTGGAATTACCAGGTTCGACGCCATTTTCCCTCAGAACGTTCTTAGTTCTCTGTGTCATAGATCCAACAAGGTGCTGGAAACATTCCTCAGAGATGCTCATCCATGTTAACATGAAGCATCACACAGCTGCTGCACATCATGATGAGAATCTCCCAAAGCTGCTCTGCTGGATGTAGATCTGGTGACTGTGGAGGCCGTTGGAGGACAGTGAACTCATCGTCATGGAGATGATGTGAGCTTTGTGACATGGTGCATCATCCTGCTGGAAGTTTCCATCAGAAGATGCTACACTGTGCTCAGAAAGGGATGAACATGGTCAGCAGCAGGACTCAGGTAGGCTGTGGAGGTTAAACCAGGTCATGTTGGTACTGAGGGGTTCAAAGTTCGCTAAAAACGATCCCCCAAACATGACTAAACAAGCAACAGCCTGAAACGTATGACTTGGTTGGAACCAAAGTATGCAGCTGAGGTAAATTGTCTTCCTGTTGTCTTCCCATCATCTCCAACCAGTCTGCCCAGTCTCCTCTGACATCAATGAGACCTTCTGGTCCAGACAGCAGCAGCTCGCTGGATGTTTTCGCCACTACAGACCTTCTCTGGAGACCCTCCAGATGGTTGTGTGTAGATCAGCAGTAGATCTGAAATACTCTGATCAACAAGCAGACTTGGCTCAGTCTTCCTCATTCTGATGCTCAGTTTTCACGACGTCTACAATGTGTTGCTGCCATGTGATTGGCTGATCAGATATCTGTGGTAATAAGCAGTTGAACATGTGGACCTGATACAATGACTGGTGATTGCATATTTATCTGTTCATTTTCTGACGCTTATCTGAAATCGGGTTGCGGTGGCAGCAGGGAATCCCAGAAGCCCAGGTCTCCTCCTGCATGGACATATCTTGGAACACCTCACCAAAGAGGTCCAGGAGGCATCCGAACCAGATGCCCGAGCCACCTCAACTGGTTCTTCTCAATGCGGAGGAGCAGAGGCTCTACTTTGATCTCCTCCCGGAAAATCTTTTTTTTTTTGGATTTATTTTTTATTTTATCAGACTGGAAAGAATGCTGCTGGCTGCTGGGATGTGCTGCTGCTGTGTCCTCTGTCAGAAGGAGACACATCCAGAGATGTTTTATGTTTAAGGTGGTTAATTCACCATACAATGGTGGTTATAATAAGATTACTTTGTGCTTTCTATGAACCAAAACATTCATAACATTTAAATCATAATAAAATCACAGTTCTATAACATCATTTCATGAAGCTGCACCAAGGCTTTATGAGCTGTTCATAAAAATTAAAAGTGCTTCCTTAAATCGCCACCGGATCATCCTACAACTATCACATCATCACGCCTCTCGCTAATCCATAACAAATTCTTAGTTTTTTCTCCACTTAAAGATTAACAGGTTTTTCACTAACTTCAGAGACATCTTCAGCTTTTCTGCGTTACACATCAGTAATTACACATCATCGCATTCATATGTAACAGAACGATTCTAGTTTATTTTGCATTCTTACAACCCCTGATCTGATGCATAATCTATCATTGGTCATTGATTATGTAGAAGATTGTAGATATTTGTTACTTATTAAATTGCTTTCAGACAAACAGTCGTTTTATTGGATAATTGAATAATATGTCCTAAAAGATACAACTGCTAATAGCCACTTCCAAACTAAAATGAACAACAAGTGTGCATTAACATGACAAGCAGAAGGAGTCTGGGTTTTGCCTGATAATGTCATGGTTTGGACTTTTCGTGTCTTACTTTTCCTGTTTTATTTTGTAGTTTTTCCTGTTTAGCTCCTTTATGTCTTGTTTAGCATTAGCTCACCTGGGTTCATTTAATTCATTTGTTTCACCTGTGTCTTGTTGTGTTCAGTATTTTTATACCCTCAGTTTCTATTTTATGTTGCAGATTCATTGCGTTAGTCACTCCCCTGTATGCCTAGTGTCCTGTGTTCCTGCGGCTCAACAGCCTTTACTCAGCATCTCTGCCAGCTTCTCTGCATTTGGGTCCACACCTCATCTCCACCGGCCGTGACGGATAACCCACGATGAATTCTGAAGTGAAACAACGCCGGCTGAGGTTGCACGTCATCCAGCTCTGCTCTTACAGTCTGGATTAACTTGTGTCTGAAACAGCACTGCAGCTGCCATGTTCAGATGTTTTATTATGATTAAAACCAGATGCACAAACAATTCTGTAAGACTGTCTCATGCTGAGGATGAAGATGGAGAATCTTGACTTTTTACAGCTGCTATAAGTTTAAAGCTAAATTTTTAGCCCTGACATGTTATCTGGTGCAAGACTCGGGCACTTTGTGCCCCTTCGTTTGCCCCCCGCCGAGCGCCCCTGACAGTCACTTGTTCCTGTTACCCAGGTAGGAAAAGATAAGATCATTACTTGATGACACAGCTGTTCTGTTCAGTGGCATGTTTCAGCCTCTGTGTCCATTGTCTGGAGAACAATTCGAGCAGAAAATGGAAGCGATGAGGCTCGCTGCAAAGTCAAAACAACCGAGCATTCGTTGCAGTGTCAAAACAAGGTCATGTGGACGCCACTCACAGCGGAGAATTCCCACACAAACAGCGCAGTCTGCAGCAGCTTGCAGAGACGCCAGCCAGCAGGGGATGAATGATTTATCTGCTGAGAGGGGAACACAGAAGCAGCTAATGGAGCAGGATGTCCAGCTGCAGAGGAAAGAGGGAGGACGCGGGAGAAGGCAGACAGAAAGAGGAAGCTGCGACAGGAGGAGACTCTCACTTCTCTCTGCTTTATGGTGGGAAACTCGCAAGCCAAACAGCTGACACATGTTCCTGTCACTGTTTCCTATGGCCACAACAAATGTGACTAACATGTGGGATGGATGTGGTTTTCTGCATGTTTGGTTTCTATTTGAAACACACAAACATAAAGCAGACATGCACACATGTTTATGTTGGCAAAAATTAGTTTAGAAGAACAACAATTATTAGATTTATTGATCCAGCAACAGAAAAGTGGTTCAAGGATTTTACCGAAAACATCTGATTTCTGTTAGAATTGAGAATAAATAGAGGTAAATATGAGCTTTATTTGTTTTAATGTTTTAAATTTAATCATTTAACTTTTCATTTATCATGTGAATTTTGTAGATAAAACTAGTGAAGTCAATAAAATGATTAATTCATTGATCTGTAATGCAAATAATCATCAGATTCACCTCCAAGTCAGTAAATATTGGTGAATATCCAATTTGAGATAATTAGAGCTTAATTAGTCATTCAAAACATTTAATCGCGATTAATCTCATGGATGTCCTGAATTAACTTGTGATTAATCCACATTAATTTCAGACTTTATTTTACCTTTAAATGTATCATAACAGGATATTTATGGGCTGTGACGATATGCTTTTGTCCTGATTCGATTCTGATTTTTTTGGGTGCAGATTCGATTTAAATTGCGATTCTCACAATTCTTTGACATTGATGATTTTTGTAGATTAAAAACAAAACAAATATATTAAACTTTTTTTTTTTTTTTTTTTTTTACTCTTAATTTTCTTTCATTTCAATTAGGAAAAAACAACACAGTAGCCATACCATCATTCTGCTGCTAGAAAGTCCAAAAAACAAGTTAAAAGATCAATAAAAATGTCAAAAATTTTATAATGGATTATTTTTATTTATTTGAATTTTTTTTAAAAATCGATTTTTTGACAAAAAATCGATTTTAAAATTGTGAAGCAAAAAAATCCCAGTTTTCAACTTTTCGATTTGATTTTCCCACCCCTAATATTTATCCTGTAAGCAGTGATGTACATGTAGTTAAATGTTATATTTACTCACCTGAAGTTTATTTTGTTTCAATGCTTCAAAACAAGAAGGAATTTAAGAAACGTGCTGTAATCTGCTGTAATCTTCTCTTATCTAAAGGCAGGAACTTTCACACCATATTCTTAAAAAAGTCAGCATTAGACAAAATTCATTCATTCATCTTCTAAACTGCTTAATCCAATTCAGAGTCACGGGGAAGCTGGAGCCTGTCCCAGCAGTCTTTGGGCGAAAGGCAGGGTACACCCTGGACAGCTCGCCAGTCCATCGCAGGGCCACATAGAGACAAACAACCACTCACACTCAGTCCTAGGGGCAATTTAGAGTAACCAGTTAACCTAACATGCATGTCTGGACAGTGGGAGGAAGCCAGAGAACCTGGAGAGAACCCACGCATACACAGGGAGAAGCCAAACTACTTTACTCTCCAGCCTTACAACTGGATGGGTCTGACTTGTTTTGGTTGCACAGTGGACTATGTTCTGTACATCCCTGGACTAGTTTCTGCCCCGTATCATCCTGAGGCTGAGAGGACTCTTCATCACATCATGTTCAGACTTAAAGGCCATTTAATGATCATTTTGCCCTGTTTTCACCCGCGGTGCTCTGAGAGAAATGACTCACAAAGCTAATGTTGCGATCACTCAAACAAAGCCAGCAGCAGCAGCTGATGTTGATGTTGGTCAGATATCTTGGATGGTTTATCGACAGAACTGCAGGTTTAATGTCAGACATGCATACTGGGGTGTGAATCGTAAGTTTGATCATAATACATCATATCAGTCCAGTGGATAGTGATCAGTTGCCACATTTAGATGAGTTTTAATTCCAAATATAAATAAGACCCAAACCCTGAAGTCACCAGGGTTAAATAAGTATTTTAATTTTTTAATTGATATCACAAAGACCCAAACCCTGGTGACTTCAGGGTTTGGGTCTTTGGGATATCAATTAAAAAATTAAAATACTTATTTTCTAGTTAGTCTAGTTAATCTGTTGTGATTCAACCATCCATCCATCCTGTTTGCTTCTGTTGGTTCCATTCCTGGCAACCACCTGAGACAATAAAGTCTCTGTTTCTGCTCTTCACACCTGGCAAGAAAGGGGGAGGGGCAAAGACAGGGCGTCGCTTTCACATCTTGTTAGCTCCCCAACATTACCTACCCCACCTTAAAGGAAATATTTCAGTATAGATAAGTTTAAAACACTAAGTGCTTAAATAAACCTAAAATGGTATAGGGATAAAATTGTTCCATTTGGTGAAACAACTGCATTTGAGGTTGAGGATGACGCATAAAGAGCCGATCAGCTGCTAACAACATATTCCAGGCCTGTTCCATATCTACAGTTAGAGATTTTCGGTCCAATTTACTTGTTCAGGTAATAAGCTTTCTGTTTTACTCATCATGTTATCATGTGAATGAATAAAGGGGATTGTTAACAAACAAAGGATTTAGCTTGAATGTCATGTTTCACATTTCACACATGTCCACCACACAGCTCATGGAAATGTTCTGAAAAAACAGAACCCAGAAAGGAATCCAGTACTTGTGGATAATCAGCCTCACTGCAAGCGATCGTGTGATGCTGAGCTTCTCCAACCTTTGTTCTCAAGGGCGCCACTGACAGCTTCAGCCTCATGTGATTGAGGACAGCACAGAGCATAAGGGATATTCAAGGGGGAGGAAAGGGAGATGTCAGGAGGATTGATGGAGGGAGTCAGTCAGGCCAGCCTGACTAACTCCAGGCCATCACACTGCAGCTCAATGAGCCAAAGCTCTTGGATGATCTTCCATCTGCTGTGACCTAAAACCACAAACTGGACTGCAGAGTATGAACTGACGATAAACCCTGCATATAGGATGTTTTTAATGATCTCACCTTCATTTATGTACAAGGTGTTCTTGCTATAGAATCTCCCGTTCCACCACATCATGATGAGAATCTCCCGTTCCACCTCATCACGATGAGAATCTCCCGTTCCACCTCATCATGATGAGAGTCTCCCGTTCCACCACATCATGATGAGAATCTCCCGTTCCACCTCATCATGATGAGAATCTCCCGTTCCACCTGATCATGATGAGAATCTCCCGTTCCACCACATCATGATGAGAATCTCCCGTTCCACCTCATCATGATGAGAATCTCCCGTTCCACCTGATCATGATGAGAATCTCCCGTTCCACCACATCATGATGAGAATCTCCCGTTCCACCTGATCATGATGAGAATCTCCCGTTCCACCACATCATGATGAGAATCTCCCGTTCCACCTCATCATGATGAGAATCTCCCGTTCCACCACATCATGATGAGAATCTCCCGTTCCACCTCATCATGATGAGAATCTCCCGTTCCACCACATCATGATGAGAATCTCCCGTTCCACCACATCATGATGAGAATCTCCCGTTCCACCTCATCATGATGAGAATCTCCCGTTCCACCTCATCATGATGAGAATCTCCCGTTCCACCTGATCATGATGAGAATCTCCCGTTCCACCTCATCATGATGAGAATCTCCCGTTCCACCTGATCATGATGAGAATCTCCCGTTCCACCACATCATGATGAGAATCTCCCGTTCCACCTGATCATGATGAGAATCTCCCGTTCCACCACATCATGATGAGAATCTCCCGTTCCACCTGATCATGATGAGAATCTCCCGTTCCACCACATCATGATGAGAATCTCCCGTTCCACCTCATCCTGATGAGAATCTCCCGTTCCACCACATCATGATGAGAATCTCCCGTTCCACCACATCATGATGAGAATCTCCCGTTCCACCTCATCATGATGAGAATCTCCCGTTCCACCACATCATGATGAGAATCTCCCGTTCCACCACATCATGATGAGAATCTCCCGTTCCACCTGATCATGATGAGAATCTCCCGTTCCACCACATCATGATGAGAATCTCCCGTTCCACCACATCATGATGAGAATCTCCCGTTCCACCTCATCCTGATGAGAATCTCCCGTTCCACCACATCATGATGAGAATCTCCCGTTCCACCACATCATGATGAGAATCTCCCGTTCCACCTCATCATGATGAGAATCTCCCGTTCCACCACATCATGATGAGAATCTCCCGTTCCACCTCATCATGATGAGAATCTCCCGTTCCACCTCATCATGATGAGAATCTCCCGTTCCACCACATCATGATGAGAATCTCCCGTTCCACCTCATCATGATGAGAATCTCCCGTTCCACCACATCATGATGAGAATCTCCCGTTCCACCACATCATGATGAGAATCTCCCGTTCCACCTCATCACCATGAGAATCTCTCGTTCCACCACATCATGATGAGAATCTCCCGTTCCACCTGATCATGATGAGAATCTCCCGTTCCACCTCATCACCATGAGAATCTCCCATTCCACCTAATCTCCACCTCATCCTGATGAGAATCTCCCGTTCCACCTCATCATGATGAGAATCTCCCGTTCCACCACATCATGATGAGAATCTCCCGTTCCACCTCATCATGATGAGAATCTCCCGTTCCACCTCATCATGATGAGAATCTCCCGTTCCACCACATCATGATGAGAATCTCCCGTTCCACCTCATCATGATGAGAATCTCCCGTTCCACCTCATCATGATGAGAATCTCCCGTTCCACCACATCATGATGAGAATCTCCCGTTCCACCACATCATGATGAGAATCTCCCGTTCCACCACATCATGATGAGAATCTCCCGTTCCACCACATCATGATGAGAATCTCCCGTTCCACCTCATCATGATGAGAATCTCCCGTTCCACCACATCATGATGAGAATCTCCCTTTCCACCACATCATGATGAGAATCTCCCGTTCCACCACATCATGATGAGAATCTCCCGTTCCACCACATCATGATGAGAATCTCCCGTTCCACCTCATCATGATAAGAATCTCCCGTTCCACCTGATCATGATGAGAATCTCCCGTTCCACCACATCCTGATGAGAATCTCCCATTCCACCTAATCTCCACCTCATCATGATGAGAATCTCCCGTTCCACCTCATCATGATGAGAATCTCCCGTTCCACCTCATCACCATGAGAATCTCCCGTTCCACCACATCATGATGAGAATCTCCCGTTCCACCTCATCATGATGAGAATCTCCCGTTCCACCACATCATGATGAGAATCTCCCGTTCCACCACATCATGATGAGAATCTCCCGTTCCACCTCATCATGATGAGAATCTCCCGTTCCACCTCATCATGATGAGAATCTCCCGTTCCACCTCATCATGATGAGAGTCTCCCGTTCCACCACATCATGATGAGAATCTCCCGTTCCACCACATCCTGATGAGAATCTCCCGTTCCACCTCATCACAAGGAGGCCGTTGGAGGAGAGTGAACTCATCGTCATGGTGGAGATGATGCGAGCTTGGTGACATGGTGCATCATCCTGCTGGAAGTTTCCATCAGAAGACGCTACACTGTGCTCATAAAGGGATGGACATGGTCAGCAGCAGGACTCAGGTAGGCTGTGGAAGTTAAACCATGTCATGTTGGCACTAAGGGGTTCAAAGTGTGCCAAAAACTATCCCCACACCACTGAGGCTCTAAACAAAAGACAGATATACTTGATAACATCATCCTTCTGTCCATCTTTATTCACCTTATTAGGTGAATTTTCAGGCTTCTTGCTGCAGAGCAGCTAAGGATGATTGATACCGTATGTCTCCCACATGACCCGTTGAAGGAACAAATAAAAGAAGCTACAATATATTTAATGTCTGCAGAGACCACCTCCTTGTGCACTGCCTCTATTTATGACTCCTTCTCTTCCTCATTCTGATGCTCAGTTTAAACTTCATCTTCGTCTAGACCATGTTTACATGACTAAATGCTCTGATTCAGACTAGCTGATTAGAAATTTATGTAAACAAGTAACTGAGTCGATGGAGGACATCAGATGAAAGACAAGCCATGTCTGGTGGCTTTCTGTAAAGCCAGCAGTGCTGTGTAAATATCACACACATGGCGATAAGTCGAGTTAAAGTGGCTCACGCTGAATAACATAAAATGAAGTCCAAGGTCTGAAACTACTGATGAATATGTTCCATTATTATTATTTGTTTTATTAAAACATACTTTGTTGAATTATTTGCATCAGTGATTTGATATGATTGGACTCAAGTTTGTTCAAAACTAATCAGTCATGTTGTCCTGGCATTCCCACATCTTCATTTATATGCAACGTTCTGCTCTCAACCTGGATCAACGTCTCAGTCTTAACAAAACGCTGCCATGAACATGATCATTGTAATATTGTCTTGTGTAAGTTAAAATCAGTGTCTTTTACTCTCTCACACACACACACACACACACACACACACACACACACACACACACACACCCCTAACTAATCTTCCAAAGAGCTTCTCAGGAGAAATGTTTGTTTTTTCAGAGTTCTTCGTGTGTATTTAAGGAGAAAAGTTCATGACAGTCAGCACTTCATGTATAGCCTTGTGGTGTGTTTGGACGGCAGCATGAATCTCTAACCGCAGAGATGCAGCCGCGAGGGTGGAGTGTGTGTCTGGTGAGGGTGGAGAATGTCTCCAAATCCAGAGCAGACAAGCTCCAAAGACATTTCCCAACACCATGTGTCACCAGTACGCCGACACATTCCCTCTGCTGCTGGTTTGCATGAAAACTACACACACACACACACACACACACACACACACTTCTCACTGGGATTCACAGTATGGTAAAGAGAACAGTTTTATAATCCACAAAGTCCATGTCAAGGTTTGGTCTGCTTTTTCCTCCTGAAGAAAGGTTCGTTCATTCCTGGTTAAATGTCAGACAGTCAAAGTGGCGTGATGAGAAGTGGCCGTGACTTCATTTGGAGCAGTAAGACTGCAGCACTTTGTTTACTGGATTATCTAAACAATGAGACGGATTAGTTTCAGTCTTTCCCAAGACAGCAGCCAGAGTTCTCCTACAATTTATTCCAGTACTGATTTCCCACTTCTGGCTACCTCTTTCATTCAGAATCACCATGGAAACCATCATCCCAGTCCATGAACTTGGTGTTTCAGCCCCTCAGTGCATCTCTGACAAGCTCGGTGTGTATTAGCCAATCAGATGTCTCAGGTCATCAGGTGAACTCTGATTTAAACCCAAATCCTTTCACACAGAATGAGCTGTCACGTTTGCATTTAGAGGTTTATTTTGGTCCAAAGTGTCCCAGCTGGAAAACGGCTATCTCAGACTCCGGCCTTGTCCACAACAAGCAGGTATCTCACAAAACGGAGATATTTTTCTCTGATTTGGCCCGTCATCCACACCAAAACGCTGATTTATACAATCAAATAAATTCTTTAAAAAAACTCGGACTGAAGACTTGAGAACAGGATGTTTACACGTCTGCATGTGGACATATAGGACCTGAATTTTAGGTTTTTGAACGTCAGTGTCTGCGACAACAAATACCATGATATCACATATGCGACCTTTGTTTACAACGGCGTGGACGTCCTCAGAACCGCTCTGTTGTTTAGGCGCTTTGTGTTTGTTTGCTTTTACAGGATGAAATACCGCTCCACATAGACGACCAACAGTGAGGGGCGAGATTACGAGATTTCCACCTAACCAGATCACGTTCCAGGTATGTTTCATGTTACATAGAAGTGACGTCATGACATGGAAGATCTTTCTGATTGGACAGGATTAGAGGCGTTACTGCCGCCTAAAGGTTTTGATATGCTGATGAACGTGCATAACAATGCGGTTACCTGGATAGGTGTGGAAGGATTTGTGTTACGGCTGCCTGCTGATTTCCTGATCTGCAGCTGTCTGCTATTTCTCTGATAGACTTCACCTGTGGTCAGTTGCTCCTGCAACTCTCTGTTTGCTGCCTCCTGGCTGGGATTGGTCCTACCGGTCACACGCTCATCCCCGCCCTTCTCATTGGATAATTAGAGCTCAAATCAGCTGATTCGGCCGGGACTTAAAGGACACCTGGAGTCCTTCACTGAACAGCAGCCACTGGCTTGTAGTGGTCTACCTCAAGCATGATGTGGTGGTTGGACTTTGACCTTAGACAGATCAGCTTTGTTTTCGCTTGTTTAGCTTCTTTGTTTGTATTTATAAAGTCTTGTCATTTGTGGGTATGATACCAGTGCTGCTTCTGTTTGGAAAAAAACACTTTATTTGTCTTTTTTCCTTTTAGTTTGGCTGTTTTGAGGCCTTTTGTGGTTTTAAGCTGCAACCTTAACCCCAGCTCATTCATTACCATGTTGCCATTTCTTGTCTGTTCTTGCCTCATTTCCCCCTTTTAACAATAAATCTATATTGGTCCGTATGTAAACACCTTGCCAAAGATCTTTCTTTTGTTCGGCTCGGTTGCCCTAGCGGAGTGTGGACAGACGAGCTCTCCACATGTCTGCTAGGGGTGGGGAGAGCGAATATTGGGATTTTTTGCTTCACAATTTTGACATCAATTTTTTTGTTAAAAAATCTTTTTTTTTTTTCAAATAAAAATAATTCATGAAATTGTCATTTTCATTATTTTTATTGATCATTTTACTTGTCTTCTTGGACATTATAGTAGCAGAATGATGGTCTGGCTACTGTGTTGTTTTTCCTAATTAAAGTCAAGAAAAATGTAGACCAAAATACAAGTTTTGTACTTTTTTTTTTTTAATTTACAAAAATCATCCATAACAAAGAATTGTGAGAATCGCAATTTATATCTAATCGGCACCCAAAATTGGGACAAATGCATATCTTCACAGCCCTACTAAATATACCTTGATTTGAATCAGGTGTTTTGCATTTGGGACACTCGGAAAACCTGCAGGACACCGGCCGTCGAGGACCAGGATTGGGGATCACTGGTCTGTAGCTTCATAAGCTGGAAAGGGTTCAGAAAAATACTTGTTTGCTGAAACTTTTGTGTTTCTTGATTGATTCAAAGGAAATGACTCATGTGAACACAGAATTTGTGCTTAATCAGATTCAGTAAATAATTAACACTTATTTTTCATGTGGTTGTTTGTCAGATTGATATTTAGATGTTGTGATCGCATATTTTAGTTTGGTTTACCTGGCTGTAAGAAAGCTTCTTTCTGCTGATGACACTGTACATTTTACCATCACACTGCTACTTAGTCAGCAATGTCCTGCTGGAAACCTAAAGCACAGCAATATTTATAACAAGTGAACAACACCTGCAGGTCGATTTGGTGGAACAAACCTCTAAAGAGTCAATCAAATCCACCTGAGAGCCGCTTCTATAGAAACAGGAAATGCTGACCTTTTATACAAAGGAGTTAACACGGTCAGGGCCACTAATCCACTTCAGTTTGATTGATGACCTAAAAACTGACCCTTTAGCATCGAGGTCCAGTGGGATTAATGGCTAAAATCCTCAAACATCTGATAAGCTCAAGGCAAGGACAATGTATTTGATCAAACTTTTCACTTTTTTCTTCTGTTAAGCATAAAAATCTCATTATTTTCATTCCACACCTGGATTTTGTGCTGATTGTGGCTGTGCATGTCTAACTGAATCCTCTCTGAACAGGAGATACAACTAACATGTGGAGAATAACGTGTGCTGTGCACCGGCAGCGTTTACAGGCCATGAGGTTGGCAATATTGTAGCGGGAGGGGGTGGGGGGGTTAGGCTGGTGAGTGAAGCACTGAATGAGTTTGGCTGATAGAGGAAACTTTGAAAAGTAAAACAAAGTGTCTCCATAAAAACCACATCAGAAAGGTTGGGGCCAAAATTTTAACAATTTACAAAGCAAAAATATAAGTAGATGATGTCATGGAGGTAACTGGTGCAACTGGTGCACGTTTTTCCTGGCCGAGAGAGTAAAGAAAGATTTCTGATTCCTTTGTTTGTGAAATTGTCCTTGACATGGAGAAATGACGCCGCTGTCGGAGGAACCAGATGCAGTAGTACCTCGTTGCCAACAAGACATCAGCTTTGTTCAGAAGAACTTCCTCTGATCTGGTGTTATTAGACACACCAGGAAAATATACTGAACCCTCTGAAAAGGACAGTTTGAGCCGTACAGCTGACAGTGGGTGGGATCTGGGGGGGTGGACCACGGCCTGCACAGATTTTTTTAACTTTAATGTGCAAAATCTCTCTAGATTTACCAGTTAATCTTTCTGAAGACCACAAGCTGTCGATAGCCAAGAAAGAACATCATAAACAAGAATGCGGGGTGGCTGAGTTCTCCCCTTTGAGCAGCTCAGAGCAGAGGAAGCCTCCCAGACACCCCCCTGGTGAGAGGTTCCAGGAGAGTCCCATCGTAAGAACCCACAAGGACCGATCCAGGTCACACTGGAGGGACTTTGTCACTCAGCTGGTTGAACTTCTCTGCTTAGGCTGCTGTGACCTGGATGGATGGATGGATGGATGGATGGATGGATGAATAGATGGATGGATGGTGCATGGATGGCTGGCTGAAGGATGGATGGATGGATGGATGGATGGATGGATGGATGGATGGATGGATGGATGGATGGCTGGCTGGATGGATGGATGGATGAATAGATGGATGGATGGTGCATGGATGGCTGGCTGAAGGATGGATGGATGGATGGATGGATGGATGGCTGGATGGATGGATGAATAGATGGATAAATGGATGGAAGGATGAATAAATGGATGAATGGATGGATGGATGGATAAATAGATGGATGGATGGAAGGATGGATAGATGGATGGATGGTGCATGGATGGATGGCTGGATGGATGGATGAATAGATGGATAAATGGATGGAAGGATGAATAAATGGATGAATGGATGGATGGATGGATAAATAGATGGATGGATGGATGGATGGCTGATGGATGGATGGATGGATAAATGGATGGATGGATGGATGAATGGATGAATAGATGGATGGATGGATGAATAAATGGATGAATGGATGGATGGATGGATGGATGAATGGATGGCTGGCTGATGGATGGATGGATGGATGAATAGATGGATAAATGGATGGAAGGATGGATGGATGGATGGATGAATAGATGGATGGATGGATGGATGAATAGATGGATGGATGGTGCATGGATGGCTGGCTGATGGATGGATGGATGGATGGATAAATGGATGGATGGATGGATGAATGGATGAATAGATGGATGGATGGATGAATAAATGGATGAATGGATGGATGGATGGATGGATAAATAGATGGATAAATAGATGGATGGATGGAAGGATGGATAGATGGATGGATGGATGAATAGATGGATGAATGGATGGATGAATAGATGGTTGAATAGATGGATGGCTGGCTGATTGATGGATGGATGAATAGATGGATAAATGGAAGGATGGATGGATGGATGAATAGAATAATGGATGAATAGATGGATAAATGGAAGGATGGATGGATGGATGAATAGAATAATGGATGAATTGATGGATGATGCATGGATGGCTGGCTGATGGATGGATGAATGGATGGATGGATGGATGGATGGATGGATCTTTGCCCTTGTTCGTTTGACTTTAGGAAACTGTAGGTCTCTAAGTTATTGCTTATAGTATTTCCCTCTATTAGAGGATGTAGAGACAAAGAGAGCTGAACACGTAAAAGTTAACACGTTAAAGGATTTTAAAGCTAAAAATCCACAATCTTCATTGTTTTATCAGGTTATATTATACGCTTAATGTATTTAAAGCAGTCAATGCAAACATGAAAAGCTACAAGGTCCAAAGACCTTGCATTTGGTTAAGGCATCTTGACTGGTAGAATAGTGCAGCTGCATCTGTCAAAGTCATTTAAGCAAATGAAAACCGTGCAAGCTAAAATCAGCTGAATTTCATTACTCACAACAAATGTTCAAGTATGCAGGAATCAGACAGCAATGTTAGATTTATGTGCAAAAGGCATTTGCATAAACTGAGAATGGAGCTATTTGTAATCTGTGGATAAGCAGTCTGCATGTAATGGGTGCTCTGTAATAGTACATAAATACTAAAAGGGCCAGGGGGGAAAAGCACAAACAAGAAAAACCTTTATAGACGTTCCAAGTGACCGAGATGTGATCATTCTAAAAAAAACAGGAAGTTTTTTATGATTCGCTCGGTTAAACAGTGAAAGGAGGGCAAAAAACAGGCTTGTTAGAATATCCTTAGTGAAATAATTGTCAGAAAGAGGCCAAGCATTCGGCATCTGCAATTCACAACACATCAAAATCAAAAGCAGGTTATGCATTTTCACGTTTCTGCAGCAGCTGCTTCATGCAAACAGTCAGCTTTCAAAGTGGAATTACTGCCGTAGTCAAAGCTAAGCACGAGGACAAGTGCTTTTACTCTTTCTGCCCTGCTTACTGCACAACTTCCAGCAGAAGCAGCTTTTTCTGCAAGTTACAGATTAATCAGTTTGCTATTTCTGAAGATTACTTTCGTCTTTCTTTAACTGGGGTTGTGCAAAGTTTATGTATGCAGTGTCTTATTTGCAGTAAGCTGCACTCTGAGTGGAGAATTAGAAGAGAATCAAGTCTAAAACAACATAAATCTGAAGAATCTCCTTACAGCTTGAGTCAGAATTGTGTTGTTGGCTTATATCAGATCTTCTCTTGGTCACTATTATTTTTAGCTGCAGGACCCTGCATGTAGCAACATGGTCCACATTGTGTTGCAATAGTTTGAGTTGCGACACAATGAGCCAGTTTGGACCAGTTAAGCGACTTAGACTGCGTAACTGGGACAGAAGTTACATTATTTACCATTTAGCCGTTGCAGGGCAGTCAAGAAAACTTTCATTTACCCATCGGAGAGTACTCAGACTAGTTTCCTCTCTAGGTGATATTTTCACTATTCATAGTAACTTCAGACAACCCAACTTTTGAAAAAAAAAAAAAAAAAAGATAAATGATTTTGTTTTTGTCCTTGTCCAACATTTCACAAGTTGTGCGTTAAAGTGTTGCAGAGATACTTGTAGCCTCGTGGCTCACTTTTTTGTTTTCTTTTGACAACGCCTTGCATCACCAGTGCATCAAACACGGAGCGGAGCTGCAGCTGTGTATGAGCAAAGCCAATTAGCCGTGTGTGTTATGGTGCCAGAAGGTTTGTCTTACGGCAGATCAGCAACACATGTGTCTGAACACGTGAAGCTGGTGCTGCAGCGATGTTAAAAACTCGCCTAATGCCTCTCTGGAGAGCAGATCTCTTAACCCCCCATAAAGCTACCAAGATAGCCTCCAAGATGTTGTCATAGTGGAGGTTGCTTAGCAACGAGGTTAATGAAGCACACCTTGAGCCCTGAAAGCTCTCTGACAACTGAAGCTCAGCGCCGGGACGTGGCTCGGAGCAAGAGAACAAAGTCACTGTTTGATCACATCCAAATGGAAAGTCCAACCTGAGGAGAAGCAGCGCAGATGAAAAATCCCCTCTGTGGTGCTTTTAATCTGCAGCATATCGCCTGCGACCAGGTGCCAGGTGTTCACCTGCACCCCCTCCCCTCTCGTGCTTTTCTGTCTCTTTCCATTTCACTCAGACTGCTCACCCACCCCCACCACCATCTCACACACAAGCACATCACTCATAGAAATGAGTGCAAGAAGAGCAAACACACACACACACACACACAGGTGCAAAAGACACTCACACAGGTGGGCTGCAGCACAGCTCCCGTCCTATAATTAAATTTTGTGTCTCCCACCTGTGTTACAGAGGTAGATCTGACTCAAGGTAATTACAGGGCCGTGATGGAACAAAACAGCGTAGGCAGAGTACGTGCACACACACACACACACACACACACACACACACACACACACACACACACACGCACACACACACACACACACACCACCCTCATATGAGACACAGCAACAGAGGGAATGCATATAGATTCAGAAACTGTGCAGCAAAACAACACACACACATGCACACACAAAAAGCAGACTCACATCGTACCTTTTGGTGTTTACCATCTGGGTTTCACTGAAAATCTGCTGGTTGTCATGTGTTTCAACGTCCCACTGCTCTTTTCTTTAACATCTTTGTATGCCTGAGTCACATTGTGTTTGTACATTTACAATATATTCAGCTCATCATAAAGCCTGACTCAGTTCCTTCATTCAGGTACATTTTATGCACCGTAAACATGGGAAAAGCAAACAAAAGAGCATTTCTTTGCTTCAGCGTGGATTCAAATTGGGTGGGTTGCCTTACTGTTTGCAAAACAGGAGCAACTGGAAAGTAGTGACATTAGGACAGGGAACAAAAGGAGAAACAGGTAGAGCAGAGACAGGAAGCAGAAAGAAACTAAAGGAAGAGAAAGAGAGAAGCAACAAGTGAAACTAGGCAACAGTTGCTAAACTGTCCAATAACCAGCCACGCCTCATTCTCCAGTCAGGAAGCAGGAAATCTTGCAACGGGCCCTTTAACTTGAATCTAATAGGAACCACCTATTTCAGTTGCAGACAGTATTATTATTTTTGTGGCTGATGGAACGATTAGACACCAATGTTCTGTTTTATGACGATAAAACTTTGGTCTGGGATGTACTTGTTGCTGTTAACTCGTCCACATATGTATCATGGGGCCCAGGCATTGTCAGCAACTACCAGCAGTTTTATAATTATTCCTCCTCGCTGCCCGATGACAAACACTCACACCTAACACTTAGCAACAGACTGGTAAATAGTTGTTTAACAAAATGCCACAGACTTACAATGTGACAAGCAGCCTAACTTTTTCACTAGTTCAGAGTCCAAGTGCTGTGTACTGCCCCCTAGTGGTGACCTCCAGTGTTGACCGTTTTGGTTCCTTACTGTCAGTGAGTCAGTGCATGAAAGGTTTAAACTTTTTTTAGTTTCTGAGATTAAAATATGAATTACTTAACAGCAAAAACTAAACATTTACATTGAGGTGATTATCAATATACCCTTATCATAATCATGTCACCATGGAAACCAAAGGTCTGACAGGATAATAATTTGTCTGTTGAATCATTCACTCAGTGGCGAGCGACTCGGAGGGGAAATTCTAAAACTATTACCTGTTCAGTGTGGTTCAGTTCAACTTTATTTGTATTGCATCCATTTACAGCAAAGTCTTTTTAAGACACTTTAAAAAGTAAAGCCTCATTTAGTCCAGTTACATGTTGCTAACAGGTGAAAACCAATAGGTCAGTCTACCATCCAAGTAGCTGCATATGTTACATGGAAAACTAGAATTCTTCAGATATGAAAGACAGACACTATTACAGTCTACAATCATAACTGTAGATTCAGAGAAAACTTATTTCAAGCCATTGCAATTTCTCTTGAAGCTGTGCTTCAGTAGCAGAAGATACAGAAACGGTTGCATCAGCATGGGTCTGGGAAAAACTAGTCCAGTAAAGTAGCTGGTCCACAACAAGCCGTTTAAACATAAATACCCATTAAATGTGAATATTTGAAGGATTTAATGGTTAAAATGCAATTCCATAAAAAAAATTTAAAAAAAACAAACAGCAATAATTACCTGACTCAGTCATCCATCCTGATCTGCATGAAGGGGACAATGGAGACCAATAACTCCTTTTTAACTGGAAGGACAACTTCTATCAGAACCAGAACCAGGAAGGACAGCAATCTGTCTGGGCTGGTTGTTGAAAGATACATTCATTCATTTTCCAAACCGCTTATTCCAATTCAGGGTCACGGGGAAGCTGGAGCCTATCCCAGCTGGCTTTGGGCGACAGGCAGGGTACACCCTGGACAGCTTGCCAGTCCATTGCAGGGCCACACAGAGAGATGAACAACCACACTCACGCTCACACTCACACTCACTCCTAGGGGCAATTTAGAGTGACCAATTAACCTATCATGCATGTCTTTTGGATGGTGGGAGGAAGCTGGAGTACCCGGAGAGAACATGGGGAGAACATGCAAACTCCACACAGAAAGGCCACTGACCAAACCAGCCAAGGATCAAACCAGTGACCTTCTTGCTGTGAGGCCACAGGGCTAACCACTGCCCCACCGTGCAGCCCTTGAAAGATACAGTCATCCTCATATGTATTCATACCATCCCAGTAAAGAAGGAGAAAAACAGCTGCCTGGGAAATGAGCTGAAATAAAATTTCATGAAAATTACATTATTTTCTAATTCTGGTTCAATTGAAATATTTTTTTTAAAAAAGCAAACAAATATGACAAAATATATTTTATATCATAAACTAATATTTAGTTGAACAATCCTTCGATGTTTCCACTCCAGGTGTTTTCTGTTCCTCCCATTCAGACTTCTGCACCTGTTGACAGGTATTTTATCCCTCTGTTCAACAGAAAAGTGCTCCCATTTGTCCAGGACACATTTGTTTGTTTGTTTTGTTTTTACTTTAACTCAGTTAAAGACAAACTGTGTCTCATATCACTAAATTATAATCTAGTTTTAATAAATTTAGTCTCTAGTTATTTAAGTTATTTTAAATTCAGCGTTTTCTTTAATGGAAGGGGATGAATACATCTGAGGACAACTGTATATATGTGTGTGTGTGTGTGTGTGTGTGTGTGTGTATTCATCCCCTTTCATTAAAGAAAAGGCTGAATTAGATGTAGCCCCGCAAACTAAACAAGTGGCAGCAAAACTTTGGTTTTAGACTGGGCTGGCATCAGAGTCACCAGTCCTAACTATAAGCTTTATTGGAAAGGAAACGTGAAGCCTGATCTTAAAAGAACGAGAGGGAGTTCTGTTCCTGAACTCAGACTGGGAGGGGTCTGATAACTACAGGTTTTACCTCCCATTTAGATCCTCCAGGAACCACCAGTAAACCTGCAGTCTGAGCTCTTCAGCAGTTTCACAGTAATATCCACTGATCTGATTTAAACATGTTGTTCACACATAATCTGATCAGATTTTGGTTTTCAAACTGAACCAGATCTTGAAAATGGTTTGTTCCAAAGAGAAAGAAGGATTCTGAAATCGGCTCGGATGACGTGGTCCAATCCTAGTTTGATCTGAAAAACGTTGATCCAAGAAAACAGAATTATCCTGATCCCAACAGCGGGCTGCATTTCAAGGTGGATTTCAGGAATAAAAAGTGGTAAAATATTGAATTTGGTCAAATAATACATTATCCAAATTTCGTGCATCTGCTTTTATGAATATTTTCCAATTGATTTGTTTAACCGTTACTGTTGAAGCAGATAAAGAGACACAAGTTTCAGCCTTTCAGCGTAGTGAAGCGATAATAAAATCATCAGAGGATTGTGTCCCCATCAAATGAATGCCACACAAATTTCAACACAAACACAAATAAAATAAGACTTTTTTTCTGTGATTCATCACTGCACAGAACCAGACAAAAATCCAATGGCGTCGATCAGTCCCTCATTCTGACAGAAAGCCAAAGAGGGGTCTGGATCCTCAACATTTAGCCTTTTTTATTCACAATGGTTTCAGAATATCTAAATGTCATTATTAATATGTGTGTTTTTTATTTGCTGTGACTCTGATGAGGTCATAAAACTATAAATAGAAGTGAATGTTCATGATTTTGGGGTTTTGTCTAAAAATAAAAAACAATTAAAGCGGCTCTATAATCCTATGTCTAGATTTCTGAGCTTTCTACAGTGTTATAGTGATGAACCCTCATCAGACGTATGAGCGGTGCCGTTTTTTTTATCACCTAAACGCATGTTTGAGTTTTCCAGCACTCTGTACGTTCGGTTTCCATGGCAACAGAAACAATTGGCTTTAGAGAGTTTTTTCTATTTCGAAACTTTAGTGACGTCCCGGGGGAGGGACTCAGTGATTGGTCATCTTCTCCAGGTTGTGCACATTCACGAGAAGAAAGCCACGCCCACCTTCACTGCTCAGTATAACTACTCCTCGCAGCTGACCAATCAGACGCAGCCTGTAGGCGGGACAGAGGGCGGAGCTTTCTCTGTTGGCTTGTTTCTGGCAGAAGCTGATCTGAGAGGATCAATGCAACATGAATGAAGGAGTTTGTGAAAAATGTTTGATTATTTCTTGCCCTTCTGGACTTGCATATTAAAATAAATTAAACTGAAATGTGCATAACGGAGACACTTTAAAGTGACGCCACACTGGCTCCTCTGCCTGCTGGAAACCCACATTGTTTTAGTTCCTGGTAATCCGGATCAAGTCGTCCTGAAAACTTGTAATCTGGATCAGGATGATCCAATGTTGCTTTGATAAACCAGGATAATCATAAAACGGATTTCCAGATCCTGGACACAAACAAAGGGGGTTTCCAAATTCAGATCATTTTGATGAAACTTTTGAGCAACTGGATGATCGATCAGCCAGGGATCCATGAAGACGTCCAGATGATGAAGGCAAACACGGTTAGACTGATGAGTTGGCTTTTATGGATCATGTTGGCGTCATATGTTGTCTGTTACCAGTTATTCCCTACATGTTTACTAAAAGGTATCTTTTTGTCTGCAAACCAGTGTTTGCTGGTTACATTCTGCTTTTCTGACTGCACATTCATGCTGCTGGTGCGTTGGAGTCATGCCGTGTTACCTCAGCAGTGTGTGGGGGATAAAACTAGTCTGTTTATGCATCTGCTTATTGCATTAGATGTGTGTGAGGAATCTGGATGTGTGTGTGTTGGTGGCTGTCATGGGAGTAGTTTCCATAGATGGGTGTCCAGTTATTCTTTAATGAATTCAATTACAGAGATGGGAGCAAACATGAGGATGGAGCTCAGAGCCCAGCACAGAACTCATCTGTGGTTGCAGAGGAACAATGAGGAGCTTCTTGCTCCTCCGCTGCGTGTTTACGGAGTCACGCGTCCAGCCAAGAAACACTGAGATTTATGTCTGGGAAGCAGGGGATGACAGGAGCTCGGCGCTCTGTGGCGTCAGATTCAGCCAAGAGGGCTGGACGGCTCCGCAGCCAAGACTAATTTCTTCATTTTCCACGCTGTTCAGACTGATTTGGTTCAGTGCTCTCTCTGTAACACTCAGCGGCGAGCAAAGGAGGCTTTTTCAGCGTCACGCAGTGGCATTTTCCCAGCTACATTTCTGAGATGTGCCAGTTGCACATTGGACATTTGTGTGTTTTAAATAAGCCCTTGGTGGTCCGCAGCAAGTAGCTGCCAGACCAGCAGACTTCCATTCAAAAATGATGACTTTTAACTATCCAAAAAAAGATAAAATGCTTTCCAAACTTTCCCTCTCTCTAGTCAGGTTATGCAGAAACATCTGTCCCATAAAGACATTTTAATGTAAAGAACTGCAGCTGACTGAGACCTGAGTGTCGACACAAAAACAGGAGCTGACCTGGACTTTGGACCAAATATCTGCAGTTTAAATGAAGCGTCATCTGAAACTTTGATGAGATGGGCCTTCAGCACAAACTGGGAGTTAATATTCATTGATTCTGTGTGAAGGAAATGTTTCATGCCAGAAACCCACCAAAGGCACAGCTACACATAGATTTTCACTTTTTACTGCAGATATTTTCATTTTCTCAACAAAACAAAGCTGGATTTTCTCTCAGCAGAGGTTTTATCAGGTCATCCTACTGGCGCCTTTCCCTTCAGAACTGCCTTCATTCTTGTTGTCATAGATTCATCAACATATTGGAAACATTCCTGACAGATTTTACTTCAAGTTGACATGAAGAATCACACAGTTGCTGCACACCCATGATGAGAATCTCCCGTTCCACCGCATCCTAAAGCTGCTCTGTTGGACTGAGATCCGGTGACTGTGGAGGCCGTTGGAGGACATCATCATGGTGTCCACCATGACTTTGGGACATGGTGCATCTTCCTGCTGGAACTGAACTGTCCTCATAAAGGAATGGACATGGTCAGCAGCAACACTCAGGTAGGCTGCGCTTGTTAAACCATGTCACATACAGGAAATGGGACCAACAGGCTCTGCACACCAGTCTATGTTATATTAGATAAATAAAAAAGCTTCTGAACATTACTGTCAGAGATGTAAGTGAGCAACCAGGAGGTGTAAATCCTGGTTTTTCTTGGCAGATCCAGGCTTTAGTTAACTTCACCAGCCATCAGAAAGTTGGATAAAAATGGTTCCAAACGTAATCTGGGTGATTAAAGCCCCTAATCAAGAGCAGAAGAAGGTTGTGGGTCCAAACCAGAACTCCACACTTTGATCATATCCATTATGGATCCATGTGCACATATAAACACAGATTTCTCAGACACTTACTGTAAAGATGTTAGATTCAGCTTTATTTGTATGGCACCACTTCACACCAATGTTGTCACAGGACACTTTACATAGACATAATTTCCAGCTAGTTCATACATATCCTATATTAGAAACCAACTGATAACATCAAGACATGACTTGGATCCAATCCCCCATCCTGAGCTGCACACGGCGACAGTGGGAAGGAAAAAACTCCCCTTTAACAGGAAGAAAACCTCCGGCAGAACCCGGCTCAGGGAGGGCAGCCATCTGCCTCGACTGGTTGGGGTGGAGACGACAGGAAAGACAGATCAACATGTACAACTGCACTTATTCAGGAAGACCTGCGGAAAAAAGGAGAAATAAGTTAGAGACGGCAATATTGGCATATATTTATACGTTAATATATTAGAGAAATAGAGCGAGGTGCTTCTCAGTGCATCAGGTAACATCCCCATTGCTACATAAGTAAAGGATGGCTAGACTACCCATAACTATAAGAGCAAAGAGCATAACCTGGACTGTTGGGTCCCGTACATGCAGACTACGACTCAGGCGATGCTCATATCCTAACTATAAGAATCATGGAAAAGGAAGGTTTTCTGCTCGATCTTAAAGGTGTGGAGGGAGTCTGCCTCCCGAACCCACAGTGGGAGCTGGTTCCATAAGAGAGGAGCCTGATAGCTAAAGGCTTTCAGGCCATGTAGTTCATCATCTAACTGTTCATTGTCTAAAATATCGGCACAGTTTCCAAAACTAAAACTTTGAACTTATTATTATTATCATCTCAGAGGAACAATTCAGATAAATAAGGAGGTTTTCTCAGCTTTACCAGCAGAGTGTGGACATCCAGTAGTCTGAGTGAAAAAGTTGGTAAAGTGTGATGTTGTTGCTGAGACAAGACACAACCTACAACTCTGTCACAAAACTGACAGAAGCATCTGAGTAGCATGGTAAATACTGAGAAAAGTATTGCAGTGAAGCATATTTTAGCCTCTGCCAGGTCTGACGGTGTGTTTGTCCTTGAGAAACTCCCACCAGACCAACGCTGGAACACCTCAGCACCCCCCAAGCTGCCTGAATGGAGATGATGGCAGAGGAAACAGGCTCTCAGGGCGTTATGAATAGCTCCATGCACTTATTCCACAATGGCCGTTGTTTCCTGCAGCAGAAGCAAGGTTAGCGAGGAGCCCAGCCACAGAGGAGAGCGCGGGAGGTGAAACAATCCCTCTAAGCTAAGGTCCCAGGAAATAATTGGGGTGAGGGAAGGAAGTAGGAGGGAGGATGTGGTGCTTGGGGAGGGATGCAGATTGGGGAAGTTTGATATGCTGATGCAGGAAAACGCAATGCGGAGAAGGAGGAGGAGGGAGGAGAGTTTGAGGGCAAGCAGGGATTGTTAGGAAAATGGCGAGGGAAGAGGCGAGCTGGTCCCGGGCTGGAAAACAGAAGGGTGTGAGCGCTCCTGTTTGGGACGACACCCTGAGGTTGGAGACGCTTTCAGGAAACTCTCTGTCGACAACATTTGTGTGTTTTCTGGACTAGAGACGTCTTTCATTGGCGGCAACGTCGCCGTGACGTTTTGTAACGTAAAGACATTAAAACATCCCTCACACGTCTCCAGTTGGTGCAAAACGCAGCTGCACGTCTCCTAACTGGAGGACGTAAGACGGAGCACATAACACCTATTCTGGCCTCCCTCCACTGGCTGCCAGTGACCTACAGGATTCATTTTAAGATTCTTTTATTTGTTTTTAAAGCTTTAAATGATCTGGCCCCTCCTTACCTCTCTGAGCTCCTCCACCCCCACACTCCTGCCCGGTGCCTCAGGTCAGCTGACCCGCTGCTCCTGGACGTACCGAGGTCCAAACAGAAGCTCAGGGGGGACACAGCTTTTTCTGTTTCTGCTTCCCCTCCACAGGAGACAAGCCTCCTCCCTGTCCATTTTTAAAACTCATCTTAAAACCTAGTTTTATTCCTCGGCTTTTAATCCAACATAAGACAGCTTCCGGTCAGTGTGTCTTATTTTTATTATTGGTTTTTACTTACTATTTATTTAGTTTGTTTTATTGTTTTAATTCCGTATTCCTTGTATGGCCTCTTGTTTTATTGTGTTATTTATTTGCATTTGAACTGTTTCATTCTGTTTTTATTTTTGCCGATTGTGTACAGCACTTTGTTTCAACTCTGGTTGTTTTAAAGGGCTTTATAAATAAAGTTGAGTTGAGTTGAGTTGAGTTCTGTTCTTTTTTGGTGGTTTAGTGTTGAAACTGTTCCTAAAGTCCAGGAGTCGTGCTGGACGTCATGGTTTCTTGTCAGTCTGTCCCTCCTTAGTAAAAACTGCTACAGAAAGTCTCTCATCCAGATTTTAACTGGTTGGTTTTTCTGCTTTGTGAAGAGACACACAGTTTGGGGTTTTTGCAGAATGCGTGTGGGTGTGTGTCGCTCCGTGTGGGCGCTTTGGAATTGTTAATGTTTGTAAGTGTTGTTAACTAGACAGTTGCTAAAAACTCCTCAGTGAGTTTTTCCTCTCCTGGCAGCTAACAGCACGACTACTGGGAGAAATATGAGCTACTTCAGACCAGTAATGGCCTGTTGGCAGAGCTCTCAGTCTAAATCCTATCAGAATGTAATTTTGATACACCTCATTAGTTCCACCTGTTCACAAAGAAAGCCAGCCAATCACATGGCAGCATCTCATTCAGCCACATAAACCTGGTGAAGACGACTCGCTGAAGTTCAAACAGCGTCAGGGTGAGGAAGGAAGGGGATGTTTCACACACAGCCACCTCCAGGGTCTCCAGAGGTCTGAAGTAGAAGGAAGATCCAGCGAGCAGCAGGTGTCTGGACCGGAAGGTCTCCTCTGATGTCAGAGGAGACTGGACAGACTGGTTGGAGATG
Source organism: Telmatherina bonti (assembly GCF_933228915.1). Taxonomy (NCBI): domain Eukaryota; kingdom Metazoa; phylum Chordata; class Actinopteri; order Atheriniformes; family Telmatherinidae; genus Telmatherina; species Telmatherina bonti. Next base: position 31,175,529 of record NC_136631.1, read on the forward strand.
ATGGAAAGACAACTGGAGGTCAAACGGTGACCCAACAAGCAGGTCATGTATATAAATCCCAGAAGAATTAGAAATAAAGATTGCAGAAGAAGTTCGGTGCAGAGTTCATGTTCAAGGCTTGACAACATGGGCGTCGCGGACGCGGGGTACACGGAGGACATGTCCCCTGCACTTACCACATCTCTGTCCTCTGTCCCCCGCACTTTTTACAGCTATTATAACCACTTGATTACTTTTTTTTACATGCTGAAACGTGTTTTCCCGAGCCGCACCTAAACGCATCACGAGCAGGCGAAGCTACGGCGGCGAACGACAAACACCATGTGGTAAAAGATGACCTGTCTTCGGTGTTATTCCCATCTTCTAACATGTTCAGCAAACCAGCTAAGAGACAAAAAAGTTTCTTCTGAACAAACCGCATCAGATGATTCCTGCTGCTGAATGTAGAAACGAGCAGAAAGAGACGTTCTGTGATATTTATGTCACCATGTGGATTTTAAAAGATGACAGATAGATGTTAGTTAACTTAGCTAAGCTAGCTAGTTAAGGCAAAGGTAGTATCTACATTTACTTTAAGAAAGTTTTTGGTAAATAGTACTCTTTGGAGTTATTTTGTTGGAAAAATGTTTTTACTTAAGTATTATTATTCTAAAGTAATAATAAGCTGCTGTTATTCAAGTAAAGTGGTGGAGGGTGCAGGGTGGAGACAGTGGTCCAGAGACCATCAGCAGGGTGGAGACAGTGGTCCAGAGACCATCAGCAGGGTGGAGACAGTGGTCCAGAGACCAGCAGCAGGGTGGAGACAGTGGTCCAGAGACCAGCAGCAGGGTGGAGACAGTGGTCCAGAGACCAGCAGGGTGGAGACAGTGGTCCAGAGACCAGCAGCAGGGTGGAGACAGTGGTCCAGAGACCAGCAGCAGGGTGGAGACAGTGGTCCAGAGACCAGCAGGATGGAGACAGTGGTCCAGAGACCAGCAGCAGGGTGGAGACAGTGGTCCAGAGACCAGCAGCAGGGTGGAGACAGTGGTCCAGAGACCAGCAGGGTGGAGACAGTGGTCCAGAGACCAGCAGGGTGGAGACAGTGGTCCAGAGACCAGCAGCATGGTGGAGACAGTGGTCCAGAAACCAGCAGCAGGGTGGAGACAGTGGTCCAGAGACCAGCAGCAGGGTGGAGACAGTGGTCCAGAGACCAGCAGGGTGGAGACAGTGGTCCAGAGACCAGCAGCAGGATGGAGACAGTGGTCCAGAGACCAGCAGCAGGGTGGAGACAGTGGTCCAGAGACCAGCAGCAGGGTGGAGACAGTGGTCCAGAGACCAGCAGGGTGGAGACAGTGGTCCAGAGACCAGCAGCAGGGTGGAGACAGTGGTCCAGAGACCAGCAGCAGGGTGGAGACAGTGGTCCAGAGACCAGCAGGGTGGAGACAGTGGTCCAGAGACCAGCAGGGTGGAGACAGTGGTCCAGAGACCAGCAGCAGGGTGGAGACAGTGGTCCAGAGACCAGCAGCAGGGTGGAGACAGTGGTCCAGAGACCAGCAGCAGGGTGGAGACAGTGGTCCAGAGACCAGCAGCAGGGTGGAGACAGTGGTCCAGAGACCAGCAGGGTGGAGACAGTGGTCCAGAGACCAGCAGCAGGGTGGAGACAGTGGTCCAGAGACCAGCAGCATGGTGGAGACAGTGGTCCAGAGACCAGCAGGGTGGAGACAGTGGTCCAGAGACCAGCAGCAGGGTGGAGACAGTGGTCCAGAGACCAGCAGCAGGGTGGAGACAGTGGTCCAGAGACCAGCAGCAGGGTGGAGACAGTGGTCCAGAGACCAGCAGGGTGGAGACAGTGGTCCAGAGACCAGCAGCATGGTGGAGACAGTGGTCCAGAGACCAGCAGGGTGGAGACAGTGGTCCAGAGACCAGCAGCAGGGTGGAGACAGTGGTCCAGAGACCAGCAGGGTGGAGACAGTGGTCCAGAGACCAGCAGGGTGGAGACAGTGGTCCAGAGACCAGCAGGGTGGAGACAGTGGTCCAGAGACCAGCAGGGTGGAGACAGTGGTCCAGAGACCAGCAGGGTGGAGACAGTGGTCCAGAGACCAGCAGCATGGTGGAGACAGTGGTCCAGAGACCAGCAGGGTGGAGACAGTGGTCCAGAGACCAGCAGGGTGGAGACAGTGGTCCAGAGACCAGCAGGGTGGAGACAGTGGTCCAGAGACCAGCAGCAGGATGGAGACAGTGGTCCAGAGACCAGCAGGGTGGAGACAGTGGTCCAGAGAGCAGCAGCAGGGTGGAGACAGTGGTCCAGAGACCAGCAGCAGCAGGGTGGAGACAGTGGTCCAGAGACCAGCAGCAGGGTGGAGACAGTGGTCCAGAGACCAGCAGCAGGGTGGAGACAGTGGTCCAGAGACCAGCAGCAGGGTGGAGACAGTGGTCCAGAGACCAGCAGCAGGGTGGAGACAGTGGTCCAGAGACCAGCAGGGTGGAGACAGTGGTCCAGAGACCAGCAGCAGGGTGGAGACAGTGGTCCAGAGACCAGCAGCAGGGTGGAGACAGTGGTCCAGAGACCAGCAGCAGGGTGGAGACAGTGGTCCAGAGACCAGCAGCAGGGTGGAGACAGTGGTCCAGAGACCAGCAGGGTGGAGACAGTGGTCCAGAGACCAGCAGCAGGGTGGAGACAGTGGTCCAGAGACCAGCAGGGTGGAGACAGTGGTCCAGAGACCAGCAGCAGGATGGAGACAGTGGTCCAGAGACCAGCAGCAGGGTGGAGACAGTGGTCCAGAGACCAGCAGCAGGGTGGAGACAGTGGTCCAGAGACCAGCAGCAGGGTGGAGACAGTGGTCCAGAGACCAGCAGGGTGGAGACAGTGGTCCAGAGACCAGCAGCAGGGTGGAGACAGTGGTCCAGAGACCAGCAGGGTGGAGACAGTGGTCCAGAGACCAGCAGGGTGGAGACAGTGGTCCAGAGACCAGCAGCAGGGTGGAGACAGTGGTCCAGAGACCAGCAGGGTGGAGACAGTAGTCCAGAGACCAGCAGGGTGGAGACAGTGGTCCAGAGACCAGCAGGGTGGAGACAGTGGTCCAGAGACCAGCAGGGTGGAGACAGTGGTCCAGAGACCAGCAGCAGGGTGGAGACAGTGGTCCAGAGACCAGCAGGGTGGAGACAGTGGTCCAGAGACCAGCAGGGTGGAGACAGCGGTCCAGAGACCAGCAGCAGGGTGGAGACAGTGGTCCAGAGACCAGCAGCAGGGTGGAGACAGTGGTCCAGAGACCAGCAGGGTGGAGAGAGTGGTCCAGAGACCAGCAGCAGGGTGGAGACAGTGGTCCAGAGACCAGCAGCAGGGTGGAGACAGTGGTCCAGAGACCAGCAGCAGGGTGGAGACAGTGGTCCAGAGACCAGCAGCAGGGTGGAGACAGTGGTCCAGAGACCAGCAGCAGGGTGGAGACAGTGGTCCAGAGACCAGCAGCAGGGTGGAGACAGTGGTCCAGAGACCAGCAGCAGGGTGGAGACAGTGGTCCAGAGACCAGCAGCAGGGTGGAGACAGTGGTCCAGAGACCAGCAGGGTGGAGACAGTGGTCCAGAGACCAGCAGCAGGGTGGAGACAGTGGTCCAGAGACCAGCAGCAGGGTGGAGACAGTGGTCCAGAGACCAGCAGCAGGGTGGAGACAGTGGTCCAGAGACCAGCAGCAGGGTGGAGACAGTGGTCCAGAGACCAGCAGCAGGGTGGAGACAGTGGTCCAGAGACCAGCAGGGTGGAGACAGTGGTCCAGAGACCAGCAGGGTGGAGACAGTGGTCCAGAGACCATCAGGGTGGAGACAGTGGTCCAGAGACCAGCAGGGTGGAGACAGTGGTCCAGAGACCAGCAGCAGGGTGGAGACAGTGGTCCAGAGACCAGCAGGGTGGAGACAGTGGTCCAGAGACCAGCAGGGTGGAGACAGTGGTCCAGAGACCAGCAGCAGGGTGGAGACAGTGGTCCAGAGACCAGCAGGGTGGAGACAGTGGTCCAGAGACCAGCAGCAGGGTGGAGACAGTGGTCCAGAGACCAGCAGCAGGGTGGAGACAGTGGTCCAGAGACCAGCAGCAGGGTGGAGACAGTGGTCCAGAGACCAGCAGCAGGGTGGAGACAGTGGTCCAGAGACCAGCAGGGTGGAGACAGTGGTCCAGAGACCAGCAGCAGGGTGGAGACAGTGGTCCAGAGACCAGCAGCAGGGTGGAGACAGTGGTCCAGAGACCAGCAGCAGGGTGGAGACAGTGGTCCAGAGACCAGCAGCAGGGTGGAGACAGTGGTCCAGAGACCAGCAGGGTGGAGACAGTGGTCCAGAGACCAGCAGCAGGGTGGAGACAGTGGTCCAGAGACCAGCAGCATGGTGGAGACAGTGGTCCAGAGACCAGCAGGGTGGAGACAGTGGTCCAGAGACCAGCAGCAGGGTGGAGACAGTGGTCCAGAGACCAGCAGCAGGGTGGAGACAGTGGTCCAGAGACCAGCAGCAGGGTGGAGACAGTGGTCCAGAGACCAGCAGGGTGGAGACAGTGGTCCAGAGACCAGCAGCATGGTGGAGACAGTGGTCCAGAGACCAGCAGGGTGGAGACAGTGGTCCAGAGACCAGCAGCAGGGTGGAGACAGTGGTCCAGAGACCAGCAGGGTGGAGACAGTGGTCCAGAGACCAGCAGGGTGGAGACAGTGGTCCAGAGACCAGCAGCAGGATGGAGACAGTGGTCCAGAGACCAGCAGGGTGGAGACAGTGGTCCAGAGACCAGCAGGGTGGAGACAGTGGTCCAGAGACCAGCAGGGTGGAGACAGTGGTCCAGAGACCAGCAGCATGGTGGAGACAGTGGTCCAGAGACCAGCAGGGTGGAGACAGTGGTCCAGAGACCAGCAGGGTGGAGACAGTGGTCCAGAGACCAGCAGGGTGGAGACAGTGGTCCAGAGACCAGCAGCAGGATGGAGACAGTGGTCCAGAGACCAGCAGGGTGGAGACAGTGGTCCAGAGAGCAGCAGCAGGGTGGAGACAGTGGTCCAGAGACCAGCAGCAGCAGGGTGGAGACAGTGGTCCAGAGACCAGCAGCAGGGTGGAGACAGTGGTCCAGAGACCAGCAGCAGGGTGGAGACAGTGGTCCAGAGACCAGCAGCAGGGTGGAGACAGTGGTCCAGAGACCAGCAGCAGGGTGGAGACAGTGGTCCAGAGACCAGCAGCAGGGTGGAGACAGTGGTCCAGAGACCAGCAGCAGCAGGGTGGAGACAGTAGTCCAGAGACCAGCAGCAGGGTGGAGACAGTGGTCCAGAGACCAGCAGCAGGGTGGAGACAGTGGTCCAGAGACCAGCAGGATGGAGACAGTGGTCCAGAGACCAGCAGCAGGGTGGAGACAGTGGTCCAGAGACCAGCAGGATGGAGACAGTGGTCCAGAGACCAGCAGCAGGGTGGAGACAGTGGTCCAGAGACCAGCAGGGTGGAGACAGTGGTCCAGAGACCAGCAGCAGGGTGGAGACAGTGGTCCAGAGACCAGCAGGGTGGAGACAGTGGTCCAGAGACCAGCAGGGTGGAGACAGTAGTCCAGAGACCAGCAGGGTGGAGACAGTGGTCCAGAGACCAGCAGGGTGGAGACAGTGGTCCAGAGACCAGCAGGGTGGAGACAGTGGTCCAGAGACCAGCAGCAGGGTGGAGACAGTGGTCCAGAGACCAGCAGGGTGGAGACAGTGGTCCAGAGACCAGCAGGGTGGAGACAGCGGTCCAGAGACCAGCAGCAGGGTGGAGACAGTGGTCCAGAGACCAGCAGCAGGGTGGAGACAGTGGTCCAGAGACCAGCAGGGTGGAGAGAGTGGTCCAGAGACCAGCAGCAGGGTGGAGACAGTGGTCCAGAGACCAGCAGCAGGGTGGAGACAGTGGTCCAGAGACCAGCAGCAGGGTGGAGACAGTGGTCCAGAGACCAGCAGCAGGGTGGAGACAGTGGTCCAGAGACCAGCAGCAGGGTGGAGACAGTGGTCCAGAGACCAGCAGCAGGGTGGAGACAGTGGTCCAGAGACCAGCAGCAGGGTGGAGACAGTGGTCCAGAGACCAGCAGCAGGGTGGAGACAGTGGTCCAGAGACCAGCAGCAGGGTGGAGACAGTGGTCCAGAGACCAGCAGCAGGGTGGAGACAGTGGTCCAGAGACCAGCAGGGTGGAGACAGTGGTCCAGAGACCAGCAGCAGGGTGGAGACAGTGGTCCAGAGACCAGCAGGGTGGAGACAGTGGTCCAGAGACCAGCAGCAGCAGGGTGGAGACAGTGGTCCAGAGACCAGCAGCAGGGTGGAGACAGTGGTCCAGAGACCAGCAGCAGGGTGGAGACAGTGGTCCAGAGACCAGCAGGGTGGAGACAGTGGTCCAGAGACCAGCAGGGTGGAGACAGTGGTCCAGAGACCATCAGGGTGGAGACAGTGGTCCAGAGACCAGCAGGGTGGAGACAGTGGTCCAGAGACCAGCAGCAGGGTGGAGACAGTGGTCCAGAGACCAGCAGGGTGGAGACAGTGGTCCAGAGACCAGCAGGGTGGAGACAGTGGTCCAGAGACCAGCAGGGTGGAGACAGTGGTCCAGAGACCAGCAGGGTGGAGACAGTGGTCCAGAGACCAGCAGCAGGGTGGAGACAGTGGTCCAGAGACCAGCAGCAGGGTGGAGACAGTGGTCCAGAGACCAGCAGCAGGGTGGAGACAGTGGTCCAGAGACCAGCAGGGTGGAGACAGTGGTCCAGAGACCAGCAGCAGGGTGGAGACAGTGGTCCAGAGACCAGCAGGGTGGAGACAGTGGTCCAGAGACCAGCAGCAGGGTGGAGACAGTGGTCCAGAGACCAGCAGGGTGGAGACAGTAGTCCAGAGACCAGCAGGGTGGAGACAGTGGTCCAGAGACCAGCAGGGTGGAGACAGTGGTCCAGAGACCAGCAGGGTGGAGACAGTGGTCCAGAGACCAGCAGCAGGGTGGAGACAGTGGTCCAGAGACCAGCAGGGTGGAGACAGTGGTCCAGAGACCAGCAGGGTGGAGACAGCGGTCCAGAGACCAGCAGCAGGGTGGAGACAGTGGTCCAGAGACCAGCAGCAGGGTGGAGACAGTGGTCCAGAGACCAGCAGGGTGGAGAGAGTGGTCCAGAGACCAGCAGCAGGGTGGAGACAGTGGTCCAGAGACCAGCAGCAGGGTGGAGACAGTGGTCCAGAGACCAGCAGCAGGGTGGAGACAGTGGTCCAGAGACCAGCAGCAGGGTGGAGACAGTGGTCCAGAGACCAGCAGCAGGGTGGAGACAGTGGTCCAGAGACCAGCAGCAGGGTGGAGACAGTGGTCCAGAGACCAGCAGCAGGGTGGAGACAGTGGTCCAGAGACCAGCAGCAGGGTGGAGACAGTGGTCCAGAGACCAGCAGCAGGGTGGAGACAGTGGTCCAGAGACCAGCAGCAGGGTGGAGACAGTGGTCCAGAGACCAGCAGGGTGGAGACAGTGGTCCAGAGACCAGCAGCAGGGTGGAGACAGTGGTCCAGAGACCAGCAGGGTGGAGACAGTGGTCCAGAGACCAGCAGCAGCAGGGTGGAGACAGTGGTCCAGAGACCAGCAGCAGGGTGGAGACAGTGGTCCAGAGACCAGCAGCAGGGTGGAGACAGTGGTCCAGAGACCAGCAGGGTGGAGACAGTGGTCCAGAGACCATCAGGGTGGAGACAGTGGTCCAGAGACCAGCAGCAGGGTGGAGACAGTGGTCCAGAGACCAGCAGGGTGGAGACAGTGGTCCAGAGACCAGCAGCATGGTGGAGACAGTGGTCCAGAGACCAGCAGCATGGTGGAGACAGTGGTCCAGAGACCAGCAGCAGGGTGGAGACAGTGGTCCAGAGACCATCAGGGTGGAGACAGTGGTCCAGAGACCAGCAGCAGGGTGGAGACAGTGGTCCAGAGACCAGCAGGGTGGAGACAGTGGTCCAGAGACCAGCAGCAGGGTGGAGACAGTGGTCCAGAGACCAGCAGGGTGGAGAGAGTGGTCCAGAGACCAGCAGCAGGGTGGAGACAGTGGTCCAGAGACCAGCAGCAGGGTGGAGACAGTGGTCCAGAGACCATCAGCAGGGTGGAGACAGTGGTCCAGAGAACATCAGGGTGGAGACAGTGGTCCAGAGACCAGCAGCAGGGTGGAGACAGTGGTCCAGAGACCAGCAGCAGGGTGGAGACAGTGGTCCAGAGACCAGCAGCAGGGATGGACATGGACGGTCTTCACAGCAGGAGAAATTCTAACTAAAGTCCTGCTTTAGAACGACTCTGTTATAACAGACTAAGAGGAAATATTTAAAGCATCAAAGAGATTTTTAGATTAAATTCTACAACAATTTCACTTTTACTGCTGTATGTATAGTTAATTATTTTTAATTTATTTATGGATAGCCCCCCCCCCCCTCAAACATTATCGTAATGTTTTTTACTTTGATTATATTTCTGTTTCTGCTTGAGTGTAAAAGGAAATTTAGAGCCTTATTAGCCTGTTGCCGTGTCACTTCCATGACATTTTGGTGCTGATATATTTAAACAGGAATGATGTTTAAATGATGTTAAGCTGACCAGCTCATGCAGAGGAGGCAGGAATCTCCAGGGGACATACCTGAAGAACAGTCCCATAATATTAAACATGCTAATGAGTATCATGACAGGGCTATGGGTATGATGCTGGAGAATAAACTCTTGATATTTTACACATACGCTTAACTCACGGTGCAGAACAGAACAGGAGCACCAAAGCAGGATGAAAATATGCAAACAAGTCATCCAGAAGGCCAATAAACAGCAACTACAACAGAAAGTACTACAGTAAGAAATGTGCCCTGAAACTCCACAAGCTTCTGCAGAAGAGCATCCACCAGAGTTCCAGAAGGGAAAAGAAGCATAAATGTTCTCGCTGCAGCGCAGTCTTTCCTAATGCTCGCTGCCATCGCGCTGGCGTCCTTTGTCAAACAAGTGCAGGAGGAAAGAAGGCATTCATTATTATAGTTTTTCTGTGATTGCAGCAAATTGTCTCGACGTCATATTCTGGTATAGAGATCTGACAACACATAGTGTTCAAGATTATATTTTAATACTCATATAATTCCTCCTGAGGGAGGCAGTGGCTCGGGTGGTAGAGCGGCTCATCATGTGGCCTGATGGTCGGCAGTTCAAGTCCTGCTGCAGTTCCTTGTTCTCCACTGGCTGGTCCCGAGCTCAGATAAATGCAGAGGGTTGTGTCAGGAAGGGCATCCGGCATAAATCATGTGATGATTCGCTGTGGTGACCCCATCAATAAGGGACCGTCCAAAGTACAACAGCAACTCAGATAGTTCCTCCTGTTCACTCAGTGCAACAAGCAGGTGGATTATGAGGGGTTAAAAAACCTTCCACAAGAGGTTTTTTCAATTGTTTAAGCAAATTAAAGCTTTTGCTAATTGTTATTTTGATGATACATGATGTTTTTGTTGCATTTAGTGTTTTCATGTTGTGTTTTACGTTTTGATAATCAGAAAAAAATAAGTAAAAAAAAGATTTACAATGAACCGTTCTTTTTTTTGTTGTTTTTTTTATTGAAATATTTTTCAAGGTAAAATGAAGGAAGATAAAGAAAGGTGAGGGTAAAGACTTAAGAATAAAGGATGAAGTGAAAAGACCCACTGAACACGAGGAAACCATCGTCTCTGTCGTCATGGTGTGGCTGTACATTTCCACTGGACTACACAGCTACACTCGCAGTACCTAATCGTATCTTTAGAGGTACAAAAGGCTATGACTAGGGTGCTACCCTTAAAGGTACTGCCGTTGGACCCTAACAGCACAGTTTGTACCTTATAAACACCAAAACTCCTCTGCAGGCTATCTGGACTTTAGAAAGTAGATACTGCACTGCTAAAGTACAACTGCAGTATCTTTGAGGGAAACACCCCAGTCACACTCCTTTCTACTCCCAAAGTCTTCCAGACATACTTTAGAGCTAAGTGTGCTCAGTGGGGGTAAAGAGAAGAGATAGAGGTAGAGATTCATTTAAGGACAGGATATATGACCTGTAATGATAAGTCTGAGGAAGAAACTCCTCCAAGATCTCAGAAGATGTGGAGGAGTTTGGAGGAGTCTGTAAGAGTTTCTTCCAGTTTGAAGAAGGAATTTCCTCCATGTCCAGCAGGAGGAAATAGTTTCTGATCGGTTTTTGGGATCATTCTTCTGTTTTTATCAGGTTCTCCAGCTTTTGAATTCTTTTGTGTAAGCTCTCCATGGAGGAGATTTTACGTTGTTCTCTCTCTTCTATGGACTTATTCAGAGAAGATATTTTCCTGAAAAGCTCTGATTTTTCCTTCAGCCATTGCTGCTCCTGCTTTTCTAGTTCTCTTCTGAAGGAGGCTTCACTGTCTTCCTCCTCAGCCAGGAGATGGTGCTTGTGCATCTCCCAGAGATCTTTCTGCTCCTCGTACTCTTCTTGGGTTTTGACCATAGCAGCCTTTATGTTTGACGTTTCCTCCACTTGTTGGGCCAAGCAGGCCTCAGCTTTGGAGGCCCTTGTCCTTTCAGCAGAGAGAGCTGATTCCAGATGGCCGACTCTGATGGAGAAGTCTGCGTGTAGCTGGTTTTTCTTCCTGATTTCAGCGTAGAGGATGGCCGTCTCCTTCTCAGAAACAGATTGTTGACATTTCATTTGTCTTTTAAGCTGCTCAACCTCAGTCATGAGAGCCATTTGCTCTTCGGTGGCGTCATGTTTACCTTGAAGTTGGATGTAAACTTGGCTGAGTTCAGTCTTGGCTTGGTCTGTTTCAAGTTGCAGCTCAGATAAAGAAGCCTCGGCACATTCCCTTTTCTGTTTCTCCTCACGTAGTTCTGCTTGTAGTTTCTGCACCTGCTTCGAAGCTGATGAATGCATGATCTTACTTCTGTGAACCTGATCCTGTAGTTCCTTTAGCTGGGTCAGCAAGTAGTTTTGTTCTCTCTGAAGAGCTAGAATCTTCTCATCCCTCGCAGCCAAGGTTTGATGAAATTGTTGTTCAGGTATCATAAGTAGACCTGGTTTGTGAGAGACGTCCTTTTCCTCAACATGGTTCATGTTGGATGATTGCTTATTTGCTGGTGTTTTGGCCAGAAGTTTGAGGATCGGATGTGGTTCTGCTGCTGATGGTTCAGGTGTTGATGCTGATGATGAAGAGACCGATTCAGGCTGTGGTTCTGCTTGTGGTTTTAGAACTACAGGTTCTGAAGGGACTTCAATCAGGACATCCGATCTTGGGTTTCCAGGTGGTATTAGGGGATTCTCTTGGTTCTTAGAATCCTTGTGGTTCTCAGAATCATCGCTGTTGGTGTCGTCACTCTGACCTTCGTGATCTTGAGATGATTTTGTCAGCAGTGTGGGAAAATGTCCACTCTTGACATAATCGTCAGAGTTGGACTCCACCTTGTCTTGAAAAACTGATGGATCTTTAACTGATTTTGGTAAGAAAGGAAATTCCTCAAGATAATCCTCGTAGGATTTTCCCATCGATTCCAAGTGCAGATCCCAGACAGGCTCCATCGGTCTATTCTTCTTGGACGTCTTGCTTCGTTTCCTTTGAGCTTGATGATCAGTGGCACTTTGTTCTTCGATGAAAAACTGGGTTTCTTGTGCAACTGGTGTTTCGTTCTCAGTCGGTTCGGTGGAAGCCTGTAAGGATTGCTCTGCAGGGATGGTAGCAAGCTTGTCAGGTCCAGCTGCTTGCTCTGAAGTTGCTCCAGATTGGTGTGCCTGGTCTGCAACAGGTGTTTGGAAAACGTTGTCAGTTCCCATCACAGATAAACCGTGATCAGGTTTTCTGACAGGAGGCTGCGCAGATGAAACTGTTTCAGTAAATGTTACTTCCTGGACCTCTGTTTCTTTTTCTGATGATATTTTCTCCAGCTCAGCCTCTGTGTTGTCTGTCTGACTCCTGTCTATGAGATGTGCAGATGATGGATTGTCTGCCCGATGACAGGACTGGTTTGTGTTTTCAGGTGGTGAAACAGCTTCTTCAGTCTCTGATGGTACAAAACTGAACGTCTTCTCGAGCTGTGATTCACCCTCTTGGGTTAGAACCAATGGTTCTGCAGTGAGCTCCACTGGTGATTTGGATTCTGGGCATCCAAATGTTACAGGTGGATTAATCAGGTTTCCAGATTGCTTTGATGGGGTTTCAGCAAAGTCTGGTTCCTGAAGAGACTCACATATAGCTTTATTTGGCACCTCAAAGATGGGTGCCAAAGGTGTAGGTCGCTTCACTTTCTCACCACATTTGTCTTTTCTTCGATCTTCTCGTACACCCGTCTGCATGATGAAACTATGCAGTTCCTTCTTGATGCGGTGGTCTTTCCCAGTCTGATTAAACTGCAGGTTTGAGTTTGCAAAAAGCTCTAAGGGGATTTCTGATCCTGGCCCTCCAAAGGTGATCTTCTGTGGATCTTCCAGCTTTTCAGATGTTGTACGAACCTCTCTGTCGTCTCTCTGGATCTTGTCGGAGAGACTTTCAGAAGGTTTCTCAGCCTCATGACGGGGCTGTTTCCTGTCCTCAATAAGTTCTGCAGGAATTTCAGATCCTGGGGCCCCGAATGTAATTACGGGATTGTTAAGGTATTCAGATTTCTGTGATGGATCATCTGAAACCTTTAATCCCTGAAATGACCCAATTTTTGGGTCAGATGAAACCTCAAAGATGGGTACCAAAGGTGTACCGCACCTTGGTTTCTTGCGTTGTTTTAATTTACTTTGAACTTCTTTTCCACTTGTCTGCACAGTGAAAATATGGAGTTCTCTGCTGCTGTCTTGATCTTTCTCAGTCTGATCAAAAGACCGATTTGTGTTTGCAATCATTTCAGGAGGAACTTCTGATCCTGGGCCACCAAAAGTTATCTTGTGGGGATTCTCCTGGTTCTCAGAATCCTTGCAAACATCGCTGTTGGTGTCGTCACTC
>NC_136631.1:31193426-31273426 GCF_933228915.1 Telmatherina bonti
CCAGCAGTAGGGTGGAGACAGTGGTCCAGAGACCAGCAGCAGGGTGGAGACAGTGGTCCAGAGACCATCAGCAGGGTGGAGACAGTGGTCCAGAGACCAGCAGCAGGGTGGAGACAGTGGTCCAGAGACCAGCAGCAGGATGGAGACAGTGGTCCAGAGACCAGCAGGATGGAGACAGTGGTCCAGAGACCAGCAGGGTGGAGACAGTGGTCCAGAGACCAGCAGCAGGGTGGAGACAGTGGTCCAGAGACCAGCAGGGTGGAGACAGTGGTCCAGAGACCAGCAGCAGGGTGGAGACAGTGGTCCAGAGACCAGCAGGGTGGAGACAGTGGTCCAGAAACCAGCAGCAGGGTGGAGACAGTGGTCCAGAGACCAGCAGGATGGAGACAGTGGTCCAGAGACCAGCAGTAGGGTGGAGACAGTGGTCCAGAGACCAGCAGCAGGGTGGAGACAGTGGTCCAGAGACCATCAGCAGGGTGGAGACAGTGGTCCAGAGACCAGCAGCAGGGTGGAGACAGTGGTCCAGAGACCAGCAGCAGGATGGAGACAGTGGTCCAGAGACCAGCAGTAGGGTGGAGACAGTGGTCCAGAGACCAGCAGGGTGGAGACAGTGGTCCAGAGACCAGCAGCAGGATGGAGACAGTGGTCCAGAGACCAGCAGCAGGGTGGAGACAGTGGTCCAGAGACCAGCAGCAGGGTGGAGACAGTGGTCCAGAGACCAGCAGGGTGGAGACAGTGGTCCAGAGACCAGCAGGGTGGAGACAGTGGTCCAGAGACCAGCAGCAGGGTGGAGACAGTGGTCCAGAGACCAGCAGGGTGGAGACAGTGGTCCAGAGACCAGCAGCAGGGATGGACATGGACGGTCTTCACAGCAGGAGAAATTCTAACTAAAGTCCTGCTTTAGAACGACTCTGTTATAACAGACTAAGAGGAAATATTTAAAGCATCAAAGAGATTTTGAGATTAAACTCTTCAATAATTTCACTTTTACTGCTGTATGTATAGTTAATTATTTTTAATTTATTTATGGATAGCCCCCCCTCAAACATTATCATAAAATGTTATTTATTTTGATTATATTTCTGTTTCTGCTTGAGTGTAAAATGAAATTTAGACCTCATGATATTATTTTGGAATATAGTTTTTTAGGAGAGCCTGTTGTCTTTGCTTCCCTTAATTCAATAAGGAAATACACAGATGCAGTTTAACTGTCATTTCAAAGTCAATACTTGTATAATATTCATTAATTGCTGCTGTATCAGGCAGCAGGCATTGGTCATAATATTCTGTTTAACTGATTAATTTTACACTGATATATTTAAACAGGAATGATGTTTTCCCAAACTTCTTGTTTTCAGTCTCGTCATTTGGAACATAATAATCTGACTACTCTCCCTGTAGACGCTCCAGGGTCATTCTATGTCAACTCAACCAGTTTAGCAGCTTTAAGAAGCTGCAGCTTTAACTTTAGATTCTGACTTTAGAGTTTGATCGTATTTCATCCTAAAGAACTAAAGTTGGTTTCCTGGTGCTGTGCTGTTTGTATTTATGTGGTTCTGTAGCCACTAAGGATAGATGCAATGGAAGTCTCTTTTAAAAATTCATCTTTTTATGTTGACTTTTAACTCCAGAGAGCAGGACCACTGGGTCTATTCTATCTTTTTTTTTTGTCTTTTGAACTATTTTATTGTCTTTCAACTGTTTTTATTTTCATGCTATTAATGTTGATTTATTTTATTTTACCTGTACAGCACTTTCGTTACCTTGTAGTCTGTGAAAGTGCTCCAAAAATAAGGTTTTGATTGATTGATTAAATGCGAGAGGATGATAAATCAGTCTGTAGATCTAAGCAATTTGTCCCCCTCACTTCTAAAATGATGGCTACGCCCTTGCTTGACAAACTAATATCTCAAAGTTTACAAGTACAGCTTACTGTGATGTGACCAACACACACACACACACACACACACACACACACAAGCGTCCGGGAATAGATGAACCCGATGGCGGAACTTTTTCTTTCTGCTGAAAGTTGCTGATATTTATCTGCAGGTTCCCTGCAGGAATGTTTCCAACATGCGTTCCTACATGTCAGTATTATTCTATACGATGTATCCTGTAGTACCATAGTACTGCAGCAGTTTAGGTTCAGTGTTGCCATATCAGGACCGATGATCACAATTAAAAATAATAATAAAAACATTCAGACTATAAAGGGCAGCCATATAAAACATGCGTCCTTTGGCACTGCCGTGCTCCGATGCTGGACAGGACGGGGTTAAAAACGACTAAACTGCAGCTGGCAGATGTTGAGAAAACATTTTTAGCCTGGATTTTAACTGAATCTTTACAGTAGTTTTGTTTTGCAGTTTATGTGTTTCATTTTATTTATTCTATTGTTTTTATGGTTATTTGACTTTTGTTTTAACTTTTGAATATTTTTAACTTTATTGTTTTTTCTCATGAGGAACCAGAACACGAGACCTGATCTGCAGGATCGCAGCAATCGCCAAGCCTGGGGGCGGGGGGGGTGGGGGGGCGTCCTGCCCTGTTGCTTCATGGGTGGACTGGTTCCTGGGGTGTCTGGGTCCCCGAATAGTTTCTTCTCAGCGTCAAACCAGATGTTTATTTTCTTTGTTTACTTTTATTGGTATTTTTATACTTTAGACAGAAATTAGAACTAGAGTTACTGGAGAGAACAGGGAGGAATGGGTGGGTGTGTGTGTGTGTGTGTGTGTGTGTGTGTGTGTGTGTGTGTGTGTGTGTGTGTGTGTGTGTGAGAAAGAGATTCCACAATATTTTTATTGACATGTGAAAATACAAGAAGTGTTTTAACCCTTCGTGCTACAAAGTGCTTTATAAAGAAATAAAACTTGTACGTGAGTTTAAAGGAGAAGAAAGTTGCTGCGATGAGACTGAAGTCTAAAAATAGAGAGATGGAAGAAGAGGAAGAAGGAAATGAGACACGCCGGCAGAAAAAACAACTTTCTTCATGGTGCAGGAAACAGGAAGCAGAGAGGAAGGAGGACGAGTATTTGTTCCTCTCCTGGTCTCAGCTGGAAACAACAGGATGTCTCCGGATCTGATCAGGAGACATGGGGACATTTTCAGTGAGGTGTGAGACATGGGGACATTTTCAGCGAGGTGTGAGACATGGGGACATTTTCATCGTGGTGTGAGACATGGGGACATTTTCATTGTGGTGTGAGACATGGGGACATTTTCATTGTGGTGTAAGACATGGGGACATTTTCAGCATGGTGTGAGACATGGGGGACATTTTCAGCTAGGTGTGAGACATGGGGACATTTTCATTGTGGTGTGAGACATGGGGACATTTTCAGCGAGGTGAGACATGGGGACATTTTCAACGTGGTGTGAGACATGGGGACATTTTCATTGTGGTGTGAGACATGGGGACATTTTCAGCATGGTGTGAGACATGGGGGACATTTTCAGCATGGTGAGAGACATGGGGACATTTTCATTGTGGTGTGAGACATGGGGACATTTTCAGCGAGGTGAGACATGGGGGACATTTTCAACGTGGTGTGAGACATGGGGACATTTTCATCGTGGTGTAAGACATGGGGACATTTTCATTGTGGTGTGAGACATGGGGACATTTTCATTGTGGTGTAAGACATGGGGACATTTTCAGCATGGTGTGAGACATGGGGGACATTTTCAGCTAGGTGTGAGACATGGGGACATTTTCATTGTGGTGTGAGACATGGGGACATTTTCAGCGAGGTGAGACATGGGGACATTTTCAACGTGGTGTGAGACATGGGGACATTTTCATTGTGGTGTGAGACATGGGGACATTTTCAGCATGGTGTGAGACATGGGGGACATTTTCAGCATGGTGAGAGACATGGGGACATTTTCATTGTGGTGTGAGACATGGGGACATTTTCAGCGAGGTGAGACATGGGGGACATTTTCAACGTGGTGTGAGACATGGGGACATTTTCATCGTGGTGTGAGACATGGGGACATTTTCAGCATGGTGTGAGACATGGGGGACATTTTCAGCATGGTGTGAGACATGGGGGACATTTTCAACGTGGTGTGAGACATGGGGACATTTTCATTGTGGCGTGAGACATGGGGACATTTTCAGCATGGTGTGAGACATGGGGACATTTTCAGCATGGTGTGAGACATGGGGACATTTTCAGCGTTGTGAGAGACATGGGGACATTTTCAGCGTTGTGAGAGACATGGGGGACATTTTCAGCTAGGTGTGAGACATGGGGGACATTTTCAGCATGGTGTGAGACATGGGGACATTTTCAGCTAGGTGTGAGACATGGGGGACATTTTCAACGTGGTGTGAGACATGGGGACATTTTCATTGTGGTGTGAGACATGGGGACATTTTCATTGTGGTGTGAGACATGGGGACATTTTCAGCATGGTGTGAGACATGGGGACATTTTCAGCGTTGTGAGAGACATGGGGGACATTTTCAGCGAGGTGTGAGACATGGGGGACATTTTCAACGTGGTGTGGGACATGGGGACATTTTCATTGTGGTGTGAGACATGGGGACATTTTCAGCGAGGTGTGAGACATGGGGACATTTTCAGCGAGGTGTGAGACATGGGGACATTTTCATTGTGGTGTGAGACATGGGGACATTTTCAGCGAGGTGTGAGACATGGGGACATTTTCATTGTGGTGTGAGACATGGGGACATTTTCATCGTGGTGTGAGACATGGGGGACATTTTCAACGTGGTGTAAGACATGGGTACATTTTCAACGTGGTGTGAGACATGGGGACATTTTCATTGTGGTGTGAGACATGGGGACATTTTCAGCTAGGTGTGAGACATGGGGGACATTTTCAGCATGGTGTGAGACATGGGGGACATTTTCAGCGAGGTGTGAGACATGGGGGACATTTTTAACGTGGTGTGAGACATGGGGACATTTTCAACGTGGGGTGAGACATGGGGACATTTTCATTGTGGTGTGAGACATGGGGACATTTTCATTGTGGCGTGAGACATGGGGACATTTTCATTGTGGCGTGAGACATGGGGACATTTTCAACGTGGTGTGAGACATGGGGACATTTTCAACGTGGTGTGAGACATGGGGACATTTTCAACGTGGTGTGAGACATGGGGACATTTTCAACGTGGCGTGAGACATGGGGACATTTTTATTGTGGCGTGAGACATGGGGACATTTTCATTGTGTTGTGAGACATGGGGACATTTTCATTGTGGCGTGAGACAGTGGACAAACAACAAAAGGTCACCAGCTACGCAAAAACAAACAGCCATCTTTATTTTCATTCCTCCCCGCCATGACTGCAAAGTTTGTTGTCAGAGAGAGATTTAGTTTCAGTAAAACTTCTAAAGGAGTCTGGGGGGGGGGGGGGGGGGGGGGGGGGACAGAGGCTGCGTCGGTAGTCGTCCCCGGGGAGGAGTCAGCGGGAACGAGGGAGTGGGCGGAAAGCTGACCTGACAGCACAATTACAGCATCACAAAGCATGAACTGATTTCCCAGGCCGGGTGAGTGTGTGTTTGTGTGTGTGTGTGTGTGTGTGTGTGTGTGTGTGTGTGTGTGTGTGTGTGTGTGTGTGTGTGTGTGTGTAGGGGAGGGGTCACCTGAAAGGGGCACAAGAAGGAGCTCGCATAGAGACTCTTTAACACTTCTCCTGAATGTCTGTGCTGCAAAACGTTTCCGTTTCAAGTTGGGTTCACATGTCTGTAAGATGACGGGACAAGAACTCACCGCAACACCCGGGACGTCCCGGGCCTCGGAACGTTTTCACGCCGTAGAACGAGCCGGACTCATTTTCCACACTTCTACATCAAGTGGGAAACTGGGAATTTCCTATTTGTCCCTCGCCGGGACGTTTCTGTTGACCAGCATGAAAACAGAGATGGAAATGTTTCATGTTTCAGATCCGTTTGTTTTCAGCGGTGTGTGTTCTCCACCGTCACCGACAGCCGGACACACACACACACACACACACACACACACACACACAGGACTGATGGCGGGATTCAAAGTGTCGCATAAAGTTCTCGTAGTTTCGAGTTTTTCTTCCAGTTTTCATCCGATTTCAGGAAAGTTTCTAAGAATCCGTCGTCGTTTCTGTTGTTTCACGTCAATCTGATCTGTTTTCATCCGAGACTGAAGTTTTCCCGCCTTTCTGAAGAGAAGCGTGGAGGTGGAGACAAACGGCGAGGAGGAGCGTGACGCTGGTTCAGATGTTCCTCTGATAGAAGGAAGGACGGTGAAGACCGGTCCGACAGACTGGTTCTGGTCCCGGACTCTGCAGAAGTCTCCACAGACGCAGCCTGGACGGGAGACCGGTCCGAAGGACTGCCAGGTCTGGTTCGGTCATCTCCGTTGTTTCCAAGCCAGGCGGGGACGCAGGAGCTTTCTGTGGAAGGATGACCTGGTTCAGCCTCTGAGTGGGACTTTCCTTCACATAACATGTTGGAGGAGACGGGTTCAGGGGTCTCAGTTAGGGTCTGTTTACTTCCACTTCTCCGAGGTCGGCTGCATGTGGAGTAACTTTGTAAAGAAGTCCAGACTTCCATCTTCCCGGCTGCTCCGAGGGGCTCCAGGTCAGCTATCATGTCCTGGTCTTCCCAG
Source organism: Telmatherina bonti (assembly GCF_933228915.1). NCBI lineage: Eukaryota > Metazoa > Chordata > Actinopteri > Atheriniformes > Telmatherinidae > Telmatherina > Telmatherina bonti. Next base: position 31,200,053 of record NC_136631.1, read on the forward strand.
GGGTCTCCTCCCGGTGGGACCTTCCAGGAGGCGTCCGGGGGTCTTCCTAACCAGCAGCTCTACTCAGAGCTCCCATCTCTCAGTCCAGTCACCCCACAAAGGAAACCAGTTTCGAACAAAACGTTGAATCCTCCATCCGGACCTTCCATCCGGTCTCAGCTCCGTTTCTAAAGCACTTTTCATCACCAGCAACACAAAGTGCTTTTCATAACACAAATCATTTCTGCTTATTAAAAGAAAGCCTTCACACACCAAAGTGTTAACAAAAACACACACCACATGATCTCCTTCACACACACACGTCACGCAGGCGCCACCGTGGAAACCATGGAGATGGTTGTGTGTGAAAATCCCAGAAAATACTCAAATCAATGTCACTTTAATCTGCTTCCTTCCTCATCCTGATGCTCAGTGTGAACTTCCACAAGCTGTGTGTGTGTGTGTGTGTGTGTGTGTGTGTGTGTGTGTGTGTGTGTGTGTGTTGGGTCAGTGTGTGTCCGTGTGTAGTCAGTGTGTGTCAGTGTGTGTCTGCGTGGGGTCTGTGTGTGTCTGTGTGTAGTCAGTGTGTCTCTGTGTGGTCAGTGTGTGTCTGTGTGTGGTCAGTGTGTGTCTGTGTGTAGTCAGTGTGTGTCAGTGTGTGTCAGTGTGTGTCTGCGTGGGGTCAGTGTGTGTCTGTGTGTGTCAGTGTGTGTCTGTGTGGGGTCAGTGTGTGTCTGTGTGGGGTCAGTGTGTGTCTGTGTGGGGTCAGTGTGTGTCAGTGTGTGTCTGCGTGGGGTCAGTGTGTGTCTGTGTGGTCAGTGTGTGTCTGCGTGTGGTCAGTGTGTGTCTGTGTGTGTCTGCGTGGGGTCAGTGTGTGTCTGTGTGTGTCAGTGTGTGTCTGCGTGTGGTCAGTGTGTGTCTGTGTGTGTCTGCGTGGGGTCAGTGTGTGTCTGTGTGTGTCAGTGTGTGTCTGCGTGGGGTCAGTGTGTGTCTGCGTGGGGTCAGTGTGTGTCTGTGTGGGGTCAGTGTGTGTCAGTGTGTGTCTGTGTGGGGTCAGTGTGTCTGTGTGGGGTCAGTGTGTCTCTGTGTGTGGTCAGTGTGTGTCAGTGTGTGTCTGCGTGGGGTCAGTGTGTGTCTGTGTGGGGTCAGTGTGTGTCAGTGTGTGTCTGTGTGGGGTCAGTGTGTCTGTGTGTGGTCAGTGTGTGTCTGTGTGTGTCTGCGTGGGGTCAGTGTGTGTCTGTGTGTGGTCAGTGTGTGTCTGTGTGTGTCTGCGTGGGGTCAGTGTGTGTCTGTGTGTGGTCAGTGTGTGTCTGTGTGTAGTCAGTGTGTGTCTGTGTGTGTTTCTGTGTGGTCAGTGTGTGTCTGCGTGGGGTCAGTTTGTGTCTGTGTGGGGTCAGTGTGTGGTCAGTGTGTGTCTGCGTGTGGTCAGTGTGTGTCTGTGTGTGTCTGCGTGGGGTCAGTGTGTGTCTGTGTGTGGTCAGTGTGTGTCTGTGTGTAGTCAGTGTGTGTCTGTGTGTGTTTCTGTGTGGTCAGTGTGTGTCTGCGTGGGGTCAGTTTGTGTCTGTGTGTGGTCAGTGTGTGTCTGTGTGTAGTCAGTGTGTGTCTGTGTGTAGTCAGTGTGTGTTTCTGTGTGGTCAGTGTGTGTCTGTGTGTGGTCAGTGTGTGTCTGCGTGTAGTCAGTGTGTGTTTCTGTGTGGTCAGTGTGTGTCTGTGTGTGGTCAGTGTGTGTCTGTGTGTAGTCAGTGTGTGTTTCTGTGTGGTCAGTGTGTGTCTGTGTGTGGTCAGTGTGTGTCTGTGTGTGGTCAGTGTGTGTCTGTGTGTAGTCAGTGTGTGTTTCTGTGTGGTCAGTGTGTGTCTGTGTGTGGTCAGTGTGTGTCTGTGTGTAGTCAGTGTGCGTCTGTGTGGGGTCAGTGTGTGTCTGTGTGTGGTCAGTGTGTGTCTGTGTGTAGTCAGTGTGTGTTTCTGTGTGGTCAGTGTGTGTCTGTGTGTGGTCAGTGTGTGTCTGTGTGGGGTCAGTGTGTGTCTGTGTGTAGTCAGTGTGTGTTTCTGTGTGGTCAGTGTGTGTCTGTGTGTGGTCAGTGTGTGTCTGTGTGGGGTCAGTGTGTGTCTGTGTGTAGTCAGTGTGTGTTTCTGTGTAGTCAGTGTGTGTTTCTGTGTGGTCAGTGTGTGTCGTTGTGAGATGTGTTGACTTTGTGAGGGTGACGACACACACCAACCTTCTCCTTTCCAGATCTGACCTGACAGTTCCTGACTCCAAACAACTCCTGGAGTGTTAAACTTTCCCCAGAATGATTGGAACGCGGGAAAAACACAACAAAAGGTTTTTAGTCTCACAGCCTGAAACAAAGATTTGTACGGAACTGTTTGACCACTGTTTGCGTGCAAAGACTCTTCTGATGCAGGCCCCGCCTTGGTGTCAGATTTCCTCCGCCTCCGTGGAAATGTCTCATGTTCGGGCGAAACATCTTCACACACAGAATTTCCCAGGAAACACACCGTCAGACGGCCGGAACACTGCACAGGTGTTAAATGATCCATCAGCTCCCATCAGATCTGATGGAAGAGCCTCGTCCTGAAGCAGGTCATGTACACGCGATGCTGTCGTCTGTTACGAGAAGTTAAGCACGACTTCTTCTGTCAGAAGGCAGATGAGGATCAATAAGCCGTCAAACTGAAAGATTAATGACAAAAACACGACGAGAAACTGAGACTTCCACAGAAATCACCTGAAAACTTCGTCTAAAAGCAGATTTAAGGACACAAAGTCAATCAGGAGGAGTTCAGAGTCCAGAGCGGATGTTTCAGATGGCGCCGCCACTGCTGGGCGTTTTTTTCTTCTCATACGTCTGATTCTGGATTAAACCTCTGAACCAATCACAACCCACGGTGACGTCTACCATACATACAGTTTCTGAGACACTTCGCAGCGTTTTACGGCATAAAACTAAATCCGCTTAAACACAATGTGACTTTTGTCTTCTGCTCCCTGATGGACACCACGAAGCAGGTGTATGCCTGACCATGTAATAACTGTTACACTGTAACAGTTATTACATGGTAATAAATGATAATTAGCCATTAAAAAATGTTAACACTTGTTAAAGGGAAAGATGATGCAATGAGGTGCAGCTGGAAACTGAGGGGGACCTTTTTCACTGCTGCACCACTGGAGCGGCTGGTTTCATGGAGATGCTGAGCGGAGAAAACGGGCGGAGAAGGTTCGGAAAGCTGCGCCGCAGCAGGAAACACCAGTTAGTGAGAAAATGTCGTCCCAACGTTCTAGCTGCTTCTAATCATCAGAGAACCAGGAATAACATCAGCACCATCAGACAACCAGGAATAACATCAGCACCATCACAGAACCAGGAATAACATCAGCACCATCTGAGAACCAGGAATACCATCAGCACCATCCCAGAACCAGGAATAACATCAGCACCAGCCGAGGATCAGGAATAACATCAGCACCATCTGAGAACCAGGAATAACATCAGCACCATCCGACAACCAGGAATATCATTAGCACCATTCCAGAACCAGGAATAACATCAGCACCATCAGAGAACCAGGAATACCATCAGAACCATCCCAGAACCAGAAATAACATCAGCACCATCCCAGAATCAGGAATAACATCAGCATCATCTGAGAACCAGGAATACCATCAGCACCATCTGAGAATCATTAATTACATCAGCACCATCCCAGAACCAGGAATAACATCAGCACAATCCCAGAACCAGGAATAACATCAGCACCATCAGACAACCAGGAATAACATCAGCGCCATCCCAGAACCAGGAATAACAACAGCACCATCAGACAACCAGGAATACCATCAGCACCATCACAGAACCAGGAATAACATCAGCACCATCACAGAACCAGGAATAACATCAGCGCCATCAGACAACCAGGAATAACATCAGCACCATCCCAGAACCAGGAATAACATCAGCACCATCAGACAACTAGGAATAACATCAGCACCATCAGACAACCAGGAATAACATCAGCACCATTCCAGAACCAGGAATGACATCAGCACCATCAGACAACCAGGAATAACATCAGCACCATCCCAGAACCAGGAATAACATCAGCACCATCCCAGAACCAGGAATAACATCAGCACCATCAGACAACTAGGAATAACATCAGCACCATCAGACAACTAGGAATAACATCAGCACCATCACAGAACCAGGAATAACATCAGCACCATCAGACAACCAGGAAAAACATCAGCACCATCAGACAACCAGGAATAACATCAGCACCATCAAACAACCAGGAATAACATCAGCACCATCAGACAACCACGAATAACATCAGCACCATTCCAGAACCAGGAATGACATCAGCACCATCAGACAACCAGGAATAACATCAGCACCATCAGACAACCAGGAATAACATCAGCACCATTCCAGAACCAGGAATAACATCAGCACCATCAGAGAACCAGGAATAACATCAGAACCATCCCAAAACCAGGAATAACATCAGCACAATCCCAGAACCAGGAATAACATCAGCACCATCCCAGAACCAGGAATAACATCAGCACCATCAGACAACTAGGAATAACATCAGCACCATCAGACAACTAGGAATAACATCAGCACCATCACAGAACCAGGAATAACATCAGCACCATCAGACAACCAGGAATAACATCAGCACCATCAGACAACCAGGAATAACATCAGCACCATCAAACAACCAGGAATAACATCAGCACCATCAGACAACCATGAATAACATCAGCACCATTCCAGAACCAGGAATGACATCAGCACCATCAGACAACCAGGAATAACATCAGCACCATCAGACAACCAGGAATAACATCAGCACCATTCCAGAACCAGGAATAACATCAGCACCATCAGACAACCAGGAATAACATCAGCACCATCCCAGAACCAGGAATAACAACAGCACCATCAGACAACCAGGAATACCATCAGCACCATCAGAGAACCAGGAATAAAATCAGCACCATCAGAGAACCAGGAATAACATCAGCACCATCAGACAACCAGGAATAACATCAGCGCCATCCCAGACCCAGGAATAACATCAGCACCATCTCAGAACCAGGAATAACATCAGCACCATCAGACAACTAGGAATAACATCAGCACCATCAGACAACCAGGAATAACATCAGCACCATTCCAGAACCAGTAATAACATCAGAACCATCACAGAACCAGGAATAACATCAGCACAATCCCAGAACCAGGAATAACATCAGCACCATCAGACAACCAGGAATAACATCAGCGCCATCCCAGAACCAGGAATGACATCAGCACCATCAGACAACCAGGAATAACATCAGCACCATCCCAGAACCAGGAATAACAACAGCACCATCAGACAACCAGGAATACCATCAGCACCATCAGAGAACCAGGAATAACATCAGCACCATCAGAGAACCAGGAATAACATCAGCACCATCAGACAACCAGGAATAACATCAACGCCATCCCAGACCCAGGAATAACATCAGCACCATCTCAGAACCAGGAATAACATCAGCACCATCAGACAACTAGGAATAACATCAGCACCATCCCAGAACCAGGAATAACATCAGCACCATCCCAGAACCAGGAATAACATCAGCACCATCCCAGAACCAGGAATAACATCAGCACCATTCCAGAACCAGGAATGACATCAGCACCATCAGACAACCAGGAATAACATCAGCACCATCAGACAACCAGGAATAACATCAGCACCATTCCAGAACCAGGAATAACATCAGCACCATCAGACAACCAGGAATAACATCAGCACCATCCCAGAACCAGGAATAACAACAGCACCATCAGACAACCAGGAATACCATCAGCACCATCAGAGAACCAGGAATAAAATCAGCACTATCAGAGAACCAGGAATAACATCAGCACCATCAGACAACCAGGAATAACATCAGCGCCATCCCAGACCCAGGAATAACATCAGCACCATCTCAGAACCAGGAATAACATCAGCACCATCAGACAGCTAGGAATAACATCAGCACCATCAGACAACCAGGAATAACATCAGCGCCATCCCAGACCCAGGAATAACATCAGCACCATCTCAGAACCAGGAATAACATCAGCACCATCAGACAGCTAGGAATAACATCAGCACCATCAGACAACCAGGAATAACATCAGCACCATTCCAGAACCAGTAATAACATCAGAACCATCACAGAACCAGGAATAACATCAGCACAATCCCAGAACCAGGAATAACATCAGCACCATCAGACAACCAGGAATAACATCAGCGCCATCCCAGAACCAGGAATAACAGCAGGACCATCAGACAACCAGGAATAACATCAGAACCATCACAGAACCAGGAATAACATCAGCACCATCTCAGAACCAGGAATAACATCAGCACCATCAGACAACTAGGAATAACATCAGCACCATCAGACAACCAGGAATAACATCAGCACCATTCCAGAACCAGTAATAACATCAGCACAATCCCAGAACCAGGAATAACATCAGCACCATCAGACAACCAGGAATAACATCAGCACCATTCCAGAACCAGGAATAACATCAGCACCATCAGAGAACCAGGAATACCATCAGAACCATCCCAGAACCAGAAATAACATCAGCACCATCCCAGAATCAGGCATAACATCAGCATCATCTGAGAACCAGGAATACCATCAGCACCATCAGACAACCAGGAATACCATCAGCACCATCACAGAACCAGGAATAACATCAGCACCATCAGACAACTAAGAATAACATCAGCACCATCAGACAACCAGGAATAACATCAGCACCATTCCAGAACCAGGAATGACATCAGCACCATCAGACAACCAGGAATAACATCAGCACCATCCCAGAACCAGGAATAACATCAGCACCATCCCAGAACCAGGAATAACATCAGCACCATCAGACAACTAGGAATAACATCAGCACCATCAGACAACCAGGAATAACATCAGCACCATTCCAGAACCAGGAATGACATCAGCACCATCAGACAACCAGGAATAACATCAGCACCATCAGACAACCAGGAATAACATCAGCACCATTCCAGAACCAGGAATAACATCAGCACCATCAGACAACCAGGAATAACATCAGCACCATCCCAGAACCAGGAATAACAACAGCACCATCAGACAACCAGGAATACAATCAGCACCATCAGAGAACCAGGAATAAAATCAGCACTATCAGAGAACCAGGAATAACATCAGCACCATCAGACAACCAGGAATAACATCAGCGCCATCCCAGACCCAGGAATAACATCAGCACCATCTCAGAACCAGGAATAACATCAGCACCATCAGACAGCTAGGAATAACATCAGCACCATCAGACAACCAGGAATAACATCAGCACCATTCCAGAACCAGTAATAACATCAGAACCATCACAGAACCAGGAATAACATCAGCACAATCCCAGAACCAGGAATAACATCAGCACCATCAGACAACCAGGAATAACATCAGCGCCATCCCAGAACCAGGAATAACAGCAGCACCATCAGACAACCAGGAATAACATCAGAACCATCACAGAACCAGGAATAACATCAGCACAATCCCAGAACCAGGAATAACATCAGCACCATCAGACAACCAGGAATAACATCAGCGCCATTCCAGAACCAGGAATAACAGCAGCACCATCAGACAACCAGGAATAACATCAGCACCATCCCAGAACCAGGAATAACAACAGCACCATCAGACAACCAGGAATACCATCAGCACCATCAGAGAACCAGGAATAACATCAGCGCCATCCCAGACCCAGGAATAACATCAGCACCATCTCAGAACCAGGAATAACATCAGCACCATCAGACAACTAGGAATAACATCAGCACCATCAGACAACCAGGAATAACATCAGCACCATTCCAGAACCAGAAATAACATCAGCACCATCCCAGAATCAGGCATAACATCAGCATCATCTGAGAACCAGGAATACCATCAGCACCATCAGACAACCAGGAATACCATCAGCACCATCACAGAACCAGGAATAACATCAGCACCATCAGACAACTAAGAATAACATCAGCACCATCAGACAACCAGGAATAACATCAGCACCATTCCAGAACCAGGAATGACATCAGCACCATCAGACAACCAGGAATAACATCAGCACCATCCCAGAACCAGGAATAACATCAGCACCATCCCAGAACCAGGAATAACATCAGCACCATCAGACAACTAGGAATAACATCAGCACCATCAGACAACCAGGAATAACATCAGCACCATCACAGAACCAGGAATAACATCAGCACCATCCCAGAACCAGGAATAACATCAGCACCATCAGACAACCACGAATAACATCAGCACCATTCCAGAACCAGGAATGACATCAGCACCATCAGACAACCAGGAATAACATCAGCACCATCCCAGAACCAGGAATAACATCAGCACCATCCCAGAACCAGGAATAACATCAGCACCATCAGACAACTAGGAATAACATCAGCACCATCAGACAACCAGGAATAACATCAGCACCATCACAGAACCAGGAATAACATCAGCACCATCCCATAACCAGGAATAACATCAGCACCATCGGAGAACCAGGAATAACATCGGCGCCATCCCAGAACCAGGAATAACATCAGCATCATCTGAGAACCAGGAATACCATCAGCACCATCTGAGAATCATTAATTACATCAGCACCATCCCAGAACCAGGAATAACATCAGCGCAATCCCAGAACCAGGAATAACATCAGCACCATCAGACAACCAGGAATAACATCAGCACCATCCCAGAACCAGGAATAACAACAGCACCATCAGACAACCAGGAATACCATCAGCACCATCAGAGAACCAGGAATAACATCAGCACCATCAGACAACCAGGAATAACATCAGCGCCATCCCAGACCCAGGAATAACATCAGCACCATCTCAGAACCAGGAATAACATCAGCACCATCAGACAACTAGGAATAACATCAGCACCATCCCAGAACCAGGAATAACATCAGCACCATCCCAGAACCAGGAATAACATCAGCACCATCCCAGAACCAGGAATAACATCAGCACCATCAGACAACTAGGAATAACATCAGCACCATCAGACAACCAGGAATAACATCAGCACCATCACAGAACCAGGAATAACATCAGCACCATCACAGAACCAGGAATAACATCAGCACCATCAGACAACCACGAATAACATCAGCACCATTCCAGAACCAGGAATGACATCAGCACCATCAGACAACCAGGAATAACATCAGCACCATCCCAGAACCAGGAATAACATCAGCACCATCCCAGAACCAGGAATAACATCAGCACCATCAGACAACTAGGAATAACATCAGCACCATCAGACAACCAGGAATAACATCAGCACCATCACAGAACCAGGAATAACATCAGCACCATCCCATAACCAGGAATAACATCAGCACCATCGGAGAACCAGGAATAACATCGGCGCCATCCCAGAACCAGGAATAACATCAGCATCATCTGAGAACCAGGAATACCATCAGCACCATCTGAGAATCATTAATTACATCAGCACCATCCCAGAACCAGGAATAACATCAGCGCAATCCCAGAACCAGGAATAACATCAGCACCATCAGACAACCAGGAATACCATCAGCACCATCAGAGAACCAGGAATAACATCAGCACCATCAGACAACCAGGAATAACATCAGCACCATCAGACAACCAGGAATAACATCAGCGCCATCCCAGACCCAGGAATAACATCAGCACCATCTCAGAACCAGGAATAACATCAGCACCATCAGACAACTAGGAATAACATCAGCACCATCAGACAACCAGGAATAACATCAGCACCATTCCAGAACCAGTAATAACATCAGCACAATCCCAGAACCAGGAATAACATCAGCACCATCAGACAACCAGGAATAACATCAGCACCATCCCAGAACCAGGAATAACATCAGCACCATCAGACAACCAGGAATAACATCAGCACCATCCCAGAACCAGGAATAACATCAGCACCATCACAGAACCAGGAATAACATCAGCACCATCCCAGAACCAGGAATTACATCAGCACCATCAGACAACTAGGAATAACAACAGCACCATCCCAGAACCAGGAATAACATCAGCCCCATCCCAGAACCAGGAATAACATCAGCACCATCAGACAACCAGGAATAACATCAGCACCATCCCAGAACCAGGAATAACATCAGCACCATCAGACAACCAGGAATAACATCAGCGCCATCCCAGAACCAGGAATAACATCAGCACCATCAGACAACTAGGAATAACATCAGCACCATCCCAGAACCAGGAATAACATCAGCACCATCAGACAACCAGGAATAACATCAGCGCCATCCCAGAACCAGAAATAACATCAGCACCATCAGACAACCAGGAATAACATCAGCGCCATCCCAGAACCAGGAATAACATCAGCACCATCAGACAACTAGGAATAACATCAGCACCATCCCAGAACCAGGAATAACATCAGCACCATCAGACAACCAGGAATAACATCAGCACCATCCCAGAACCAGGAATAACATCAGCACCATCAGACAACTAGGAATAACATCAGCACCATCCCAGAACCAGGAATAACATCAGCACCATCAGACAACCAGGAATAACATCAGCACCATCCCAGAACCAGGAATAACATCAGCACCATCAGACAACCAGGAATAACATCAGCGCCATCCCAGAACCAGGAATAACATCAGCACCATCCCAGAACCAGAATAACATCAGCACCATCAGACAACTAGGAATAACATCAGCACCATCCCAGAACCAGGAATAACATCAGCACCATCCCAGAACCAGGAATAACATCAGCACCATCAGTCAACCAGGAATAACATCAGCACCATCAGACAACCAGGAATAACATCAGCGCCATCCAAGAACCAGGAATAACATCAGCACCATCCCAGAACCAGAATAACATCAGCACCATCAGACAACTAGGAATAACATCAGCACCATCCCAGAACCAGGAATAACATCAGCACCAGCAGACAACCAGGAATAACATCAGCACCATCCCAGAACCAGGAATAACATCTGCACCATCAGACAACCAGGAATAACATCAGCACCATCCCAGAACCAGGAATAACATCAGCACCATCAGACAACCAGGAATAACATCAGCACCATCAGACAACCAGGAATAACATCAGCACCATCAGACAACCAGGAATAACATCAGCACCATCCCAGAACCAGGAATAACATCAGCACAATCCCAGAACCAGGAATAACATCAGCACCATCAGACAACCAGGAATAACATCAGCGCCATCCCAGAACCAGGAATAACAGCAGCACCATCAGACAACCAGGAATAACATCAGCACCATCCCAGAACCAGGAATAACATCAGCACCATCCCAGAACCAGGAATAACATCAGCACCATCAGAGAACCAGGAATAACATCAGCGCCATCCCAGAACCAGGAATAACAGCAGCACCATCAGACAACCAGGAATAACATCAGCACCATTACAGAACCAGGAATAACATCAGCATCATCCCAGAATCAGGAATAACATCAGCACCATTTGAGAACTGGGAATAACATCAGCACCATTACAGAACCAGGAATATCATCAGCACCATCCCAGAACCAGGAATAACATCAACACTATCCCAGAAAAACAGATTCAGGGATCTGACGTTAAAACTGCTTCATTCTCGTAACAATAGAAAATCGTTTCCTTCATCGATCCGTTGCCTTCATACCGTCTTAGTCCCACCGGGAAGAGGGACCTCGGCTTCGTGGTTCCCATGGAAACGTGGCTGAAAAGCTGGAAGTCTAGGTCTACATGGATGGACTCTACATGCGTCCACAACGTTCCAGCAACGTAATCAGAATATTTATAGGAAGAAAGCCTGAAAACAAAGCAGACGTGTTGCTGCACACACATTGTAGACACGCTGAAGCTTCTCTCCACGCTTCGTAGAGTCATCGCCATGACAACCAGCTCATGTTACACCATTCCTCTCCCCCGCCTCACCAACGGTGTGGTTGGTTCTCTGACAGCTGTGTCCAAACATCTGCCTCTACAGCTCATCAGCCATGAAGACTTCCTTCCAGCCAGGACGTTGGAAGAGCTTCAGAAAGTTCGTCTCAACTTACGGCCGACTTGCTCATTAAGCTTCTGTGGAATCAGGAAGAGGTGGCGTGACGCCTCAGCGGACTGTCGGCTCCGCTGAGGTTCAGGGAACTGTCACCACCAGGAAGAAGTATCCCTTTAAAACTCGAGTCTGAAGTCGTAGATCTGAACGTTGCCATGGATACCACCACGACTCCAGCTAGACCTCCTCATACGGGCGTCTGCTCCTGCTGCGGAGGAGACGGGGTGGTCTGGTTCTGATCCTGGGACGTCCTGTGGCGGGTGTCGGTCTCAGGCATCAGGAAGAGGGATCAGGCTGGTTCGCAGGTTCAGCCCCATATTTCAGACCGACTGGGTGAAGGATGGACCGGAAAGTGGCCTGTCGACTCCAGCAGGAGGTCACATGGCGATAAGAGGACCAAACACCCGCCTGGCTGTGTTTAGAAGGTTTAATGGATCCAAGTCAACCAGAGTTCGGTTGTTAAACCCGGGTTTATGTTCCATCAACAATATTTACACTTTACCAGGTTAAAATCTGACACTTTAATGGTTTTAGTTTCCGTCTGACTCGAGTCGCAGCTACAGCAGAAATACCTCGCAGCTTCATCTTCAGGTTCATGACGCGGCTTTTCTGTTGATGTTTGAGCTGGAAGTCGCCGCTCCAAACGCCGACAACCTGCTCTTTGTTTTAGCATCGTTACATCAAAGATGCCAGAACAAGTCTGGTGTTTCTGCTCCAACAAGCTGATCAAAAATCCCCACAGAGGAGATTCACCATGACATAAAGCCTGAACAGAAGAAGTAAAACCGTCCATGAGGAACATTTTTAGGACATATAACCTTCATAACAGTTTTTTTTATAAAAGCACCAACAACACACAGATTTGTCCTGGTAGTGAGATCTTTACTGTCGCAGCAGAGGCACACAGCGTCATGCAGATGTGACATGAAGACCGTCAGCAGCAGACAGAATGAAGCACAATCCTCTTCATCGTCTTCCTCCAACGAAAGCATCAAAAATAGATCTGCGGTCTGACTCCACTCCAACATTCATTCACAAATAAAGCTGTTTTCCAGCTCTGCAGCCTTTTATAGAACATTTACAATAACAAAGTGAAGTTGGAGGAAACAATCCAATAAATAAATCATAGCGGAGCATCTCCATCTGAAGACGAGGCAAAAAGAAAAAAAATCTGATCGTCTTTAAGGCTGAAAGGAGTTCATGCAGAAGACTGGTGTCGCTGCAAGGGGACAGTCCGGCTCCGTCCTCCAGGAAGACAAGCCTCCGATTAAAAACTGATTTTATGTTTATTTTCATTTTCTCATCTGCAAATCAAACCAGTTCCCACTGGAACCCGGACTGGTCTGTATCCCCGACCATCAGCGACCTGCTCCGCACCACTGGTTTCCAGTCATTTCCACAGCAGCACCATCCGAGCGGCCCGTGGGTTCAGCAGGATCCGGTTTCCTCACATCCGATCTGCAGTCAAAGCTTTTCTCATCCGTTTCTTCCACTGGAAATTCCCAACAGATAACTGGGAGGAAGCACGCTGCTGCTAGAAGCCTTCGTCGTAATCTCCGTCGCTGCCGTACTCTGAAGGGCGACACACACACAGGAGGGTCAGGTACACACACTGCAGTCAACAACACACACACACACAGGAGGGTCAGGTACACACACTGCAGTCAGCAACACACACACACAGGAGGGTCAGGTACACACACTGCAGTCAGCAACACACACACACAGGAGGGTCAGGTACACACACTGCAGTCAGCAACACACACACACAGGAGGGTCAGGTACACACACTGCAATCAGCAACACACACACACAGGAGGGTCAGGTACACACACTGCAGTCAGCAACACACACACACAGGAGGGTCAGGTACACACACTGCAGTCAGCAACACACACACACAGGAGGGTCAGGTACACACACTGCAGTCAGCAACACACACACACAGGAGGGTCAGGTACACACACTGCAGTCAGCAACACACACACACAGGAGGGTCAGGTACACACATTGCAGTCAGTGGAAAAGGATCATAGATGTATAATAAAGTAGAACTACTTCACTTAAGTAGTAAAATGTAGAATCTCTACTTTATTGAAGCATTACTTTTTCTCTCCTACTTCCACTTTTACTCCTCTACATACGTTGGATCATTATGATACTTTTACTCTGATATATTTTTATTGTTGTTATTTGTTATAACAGCAGAAAAGAAAAAAAAAACTATGGTAATTTGTTTAAATCTATTATACCTGTTAGAGTGTGATGTGTGTCGCTATAAACAATCTCTGTACGCAAGTGTGTCAGTTTCAGTTTCATGCCAGTTAAAAAAAATAAAAAGAGTGGGACCTCTTTCCTGTAGCTAAAGGATCTCTGGCAGCTTTGCTGAGTGGGAGTGAAGGATCTTCACGCAGCAAGTCAGCAGCAACATAATATGTCTCTGGTGCTTTATAAGTAAGCTACATAACTGTGTAAAAGTGTGTGTGTGTGTGTGTGTGAGTCTTCGGAAGAGGGAACCCGAATCCAAAGGAACACATCCACTGCAGAGGAATCAACAATACTAATTACTTTAGTTTTCACAGCTTATAAGTAGCCGACTTGCTTTAGTTGCCATAAATTATGGATGAAGAGACGTCTTTACATTAAAAAATAAAAACATTTAAAGTATGCTTACTGATTTAAGAAGGGAATATGATATAAAAAGTTTAATGTCTTAAATAACTACACAATGAGCTACTTTTATTTTCAGTACTTGAGTACTTGATTTTAAAATAAACTACTTGTAATACTTAAATAAAAAAACGTTGAATACTTTAGTACTTCTACTTAAGTGGAGCACTTCAAGAACACTTCAACTTCTATTCAAGTATCTTTATTCATAAAGTACTTGTACTTTTACTTGAGTCTTGATTTCTAGTACATGTCTGAAAATGATGAGTCGTGTTTGGAAACAGTAAAATAGGTCAGAAACTCGTTACTGTGCATGTTTTATTTTCCATATTTTAACATAAGAGTTTCGCAGTAGGTCCCTTTTTTTAGGCATTTGAGTTTGCTTTCACCAAATCATAAAACCTGATTTATAAAATGAAGTGCAGTCGGAGAAACGTCGACTTCTGAATAAAGTCTGTGTTTACGGCCGAGAGGACACATCCTTCATTCTATCTGACAAGAGACGTTAAATCCTGCCGTCGTGAGGATCACGTCTCACCAGCCAGCACAGGACTGAAGCCTTCGTTTCAACATACATGTAAAATGGATTAAATGATGTAAATGTTTGGAAGCAGTAGCTGCATGTTAGCCGTCTCAGACGAGCTCGGATTACCGTGACTCGTCCCGGTAGCTGCTACAGTCTCATGCTGGACTCTCCATGCTGAACCTGGCAGATTTGTTCTAATAGTTGATCCCTGTGTGTAACGGAGAGGAACTAAATGTCCAGAGTTTCTCTTTAAGACTTGAACAAGAGCGTCTCTACTTTCTGCTCCAGGAAAGGAGTCCATTAACTGACAGACAGGTCTGGTCTCCGGGCGTCCAGAGTCCCCTTGGTCCCCTCCAGTGGTGCAGCTCTGAGGTCGACCCTGACCTTTTGGCCTCGCCTAGGAGGAGGCAACGGTCTAAACAAAGAGCCCCCTACAAGAATCCATTCAGTCGCTGAGGGCTTTTTATTGCAGCGGAGTCAGAGACCTTAAAGTTTAACAGCTAGAGACACGAAGGGAAGAAATTTAATCTTACCGAGGCTCATTAAAACGTTCAAGATTCAAAAGAGAAACGCAGCTAAGAGGCAGAATCATTAGGAGAGCCGCAGTTTCCCGGTCCAGACGCACTGCGTCTGAGAAGTCATTACGTCGGGTTCACCGTTCGACTCCAGTCGTTTCACCAAAACAACTGAACTGTTATTCAGGATATAAAAACAAAACGGAAAAAGCTCCAACAAACTGACTGGAGCCTGAAAACCCACAGCTTTTTTTTGCAAATATTTAGCAAATAAAATTTTTCTGATGATGATTTCTGCTGATTTCAGATCAAATCAAAGGAAATTTGTAAAGAACTTTTCATTCCCACGACAACATGAACATGGGAAACACGTCACCATTCCCGGGTCGGGAAGGACCGGGAAGAACCGGGAAGGGCCGGGAAGGGTCGGGAAGGGTCGGGAAGAACCGGGTAGGGCCGGGAAGGGTCGGGAAGGGTCGGGAAGAACCGGGTAGGGCCGGGAAGGGTCGGGAAGAACCGGGTAGGGCCGGGAAGGGTCGGGAAGAACCGGGTAGGGCCGGGAAGGGTCGGGAAGAACCGGGAAGGGTCGGGAAGGGTCGGGAAGGGCCGGGAAGGGTCGGGAAGGGTCGGGAAGGGTCGGGAAGAACCGGGTAGGGCCGGGAAGGGTCGGGAAGAGCCGAAAAGAGCCGAGAAGAGCCGGGAAGGATCGGGAAAGGCTGGGAAGGATGAGGAAGGGCCGGGAAGAATCAGGAAGGGCCGGGAAGGATCGGGAAGGGCCGAGAAGGGCCAGGAAGGATCGGGAAGGGTCGGGAAGAGCCGAGAAGAGCCGGGAAGAGCCAGGAAGGGTCGGGAAGGATCGGGAAGGGCTGGGAAGAGTCAGAAATGGTCGGGAATGGTCGGGAAAGGTCAAAGTCCACACTACAGCCATAGGAATGCATTGCCAGAGCCTTGCTCAGACCAGGACATGCAGTCGCCACGGCAACAACCCCGCAGACCCAGCAGACAAAGCGACCAGGAGGAAATCTGCTCTGTTTAGGAAACTTTCAATCAGATAAAAGAAAAATGTTGTTTTTCTTCTTGTCAGCGTTAAAATAAGCGTCTAATGCTCTCAGTTTATTTTCCTTCAACTGAAAATCCAACGCGACTTTAAACGTAGCTTTTTGTTAGCTTTTACACAGCGACATCATTCACTTCCAGATTTAATGTTTTATTATTCAGCCGGACTCATTTTGGGATTCAAACCACATTAAGATTGTTTTCTGCCTTAAAGTTCCTCAACAATTGTTTCATTCAATAATTTTAAAAATGATTAAAAGATGAAAAAGCAAAGACTGTAGCTGCGTTTCCATGACATTTTTTCACAAAAAAAGCGATATTGTGTTCGTTTTGACAAACAGGTGTTTCCCCTGAACCACGTTTAGAGTCCGGTTGACGAGATTTTATAAGAACTGCGGCTTACGCGAGGTAACCACGTAGCGTTTTTTTGGCCTTTTCTACTTGCTGCAGCAAATTTGCTTTTCAAAACTTTTCTCGCTCTTTTTTTTTTGGTAAATGGTAAATGGACTTGTACTTCTATAGCGCTTTTCTAGTCATACAGACCACTCAAAGCGCTTTACACTACTTGTCACATTCACCCATTCGCACACACACTCACTCAACACACTCATACCCCGATAGGCACATCGGGGGGCAGTTTGGGGTTCAGTGTCTTGCCCTAGGACACTTCGGCATTTCAGGGGAAGCCTGGAATCGATCCCTCAACTTACCTGTTGAAGGACAACTGCTCTTCCTCCTGAGCTAAATTTCTAAAACTCAGAAATTTGCTGTTGTTCCAAACCACATCATCTTTACTGGAAATGAACTGGTCACGCCCCCCCCACATCACATAAATTACGAAAAAGATGTTTCCATCACTGGAATTTTTTGCCATATATTTCTGCCTCAAAACGTCTGAAAAAACCACATCATGTGAGCGTAAAACGTCTTATAGATGTTTAAGACTTTTTAAATGCAGGCATTTACATTGGCGTTTTCCTCGGCGTCATGGCAACTCTGCTAATAACCAATGAGACAGCGAAGATGACAGAGACAAAGATGAAACAGTACATAAAGATGAAGTCGAAGACTACCAAAAAGAACAGAAATAAGACGACGGAGAAATTGTCGAAAAACAACGTGGTCCAAAGTTGAGAAAGAAAACAAAAAGGATGAAGAACAGGAAGCGAAGAGGAAGAAGATCAGAAGAAGAAGAGAAAGAAGACAATGAAGAGACAGAAGAAGATGAAGACAACCAAGATGGAGGTTTGGTGTCAAATTTTAATCCTTAAGATAAAAAATAAATAAGTGCGCCATAAAAAAATCTAAATATTTTCAAATATCTTCATCGAGTAGTCATCACTTCTTAAAGCTGTATTCTGTTACTTTCTGACCGTAAAACTCTGCGTTGCGGACAAGACACGGTGACTTCTATCATGTGCATTTCTGGAGTTTGAAACCAACAAGATGCAACTTTTACATCCAGGACGCGTTGTTGAGGCAGAGTTTTGCTCCGCGCTAGAAAACGGATATCAACACAACGACTGTTTCAAACACGCAACGTCGCTGATTCAGCAAAAAACGCAAGAAGATTTAAAGAGACAAAACAAGGGTCATCAGATCGTCTGCTGCTGGTGAGAGAGATTACAGGTCAGGTAGGATGCAGGATTAGCCGTCGAGGCGGGAAAATGGCGAATGTTCTGAGGTGTCGTTAACAAACAAAAACAAACAAACCACAAACAGGACGCAGAAACTTCTGGTTCAACTGACCGTTGCCACCCAGCAGCTCCATGGCACTCACACACGTCTCCTCCTCCTCCTCCTCCTCCTCATCAGCAGCCACATCGTCATAGACAACCGGCCCACTCTCCACCACCACTCCACTGGCGGGCGCTTCGGCAGGCGTGGGCAGGGGGGCGGAGGTGGCGGCCTGAGCAGGAAACAGACAGACGTGTTCGTTCGTTATTTCCCAGGATGAGATATGAAGAATAAACATCGATGTGAGCTGAAGGACGGGCAGTGAAGAGGGGACGCTCCATTTGTCCCACGTGGACATCCAGGACTAAAACACGGCGATGGAGCGTGACTGCAACGTGACCGTCCCACATGATGGGACTTTATCATCTCAGTTTACAGGATTCGTTAAAAACTCTGCGAATCACATGAAGGGGTGAAAACGACTCAGAGCCTGTGGGCGAAATCTCGCAGTCATGGCTCAGAAAGCGCCGTTGAAATTAAAAATTATGCTTTGAGGGTGAAAATGAGGTAAAAATATAATTAGAAGGATTTTTTCTTTAGCCGAGTTTTAGCCAAGCTGCCAGAGGTTCACACACCTCTGTGACGAACTCCCCCGGAGGCCAGCCGCAGGTGATTTCATTACCAGCAGCGGCACTTACATCCGAACCAAGTTTAATTCTGAATAAAAATCAGTTTAAAAAGTGTTTACATGGTCATTTTTCATCAGTTTAAAGCAGAATTAACTTTTGTTCGGAACTAAAGAGGAATTAAAACTCCCATGTAAACGTAGCAAATGTGGAATTTTCAAACAGGGTTTCTTCATAAGGATGAAGGATCAGAAAAACAAACATTTCTATAGCTGTTAATTGTATCAACGTCTTCATTACAAAATGCCCCAAAATAAAGCTGCTGCTAGTTTTCCTGCAACGATCACTTCCAGAGCAAAGTGTGCGTCTTCCACTGCAGTCATCAACCAGAACTGAAGCTGCAGAAAGCTCCGGAAGTGTCTGATCAGCTCCTTTCAGGTGTTAACGTTGTTTTTGGAAGGACATCACTCCACTTCAAATAAAATTACTGCAAGAAGTCGCAGCGTGGAGGACAAGTTCCCTCTGCTGCTGCTTGGTCTGCTTCAAACGGACCATGGTCCGCTTCCAGGGACAGTACGAGTCTTTCGGCCCAGTATGAACACCGACTGACCCAGGAAGCAGACTCTGGTCTCGGTTTGCCTGCAAACAGACGACGCAGCAACCAAACAGGAAGTCACGTCTCCCAACAGCAATAAAGCAGCAAGAAGAAGAAGGGGGTACTTTTCCACAACTGGTCATGAAAGCTTTGAGTTTTTTTCCCCTTAATAATAAAATCACCATTTAGAAACTGCATTTTATATGAATCAGGTTGTTTGTCTTATGTTAAAACTTGTGTAATGAACTGAAACAGTAAGAAATGAGCGACGGGGGCGAAACCCCTTCCCCAGCTTGGCGTACGACCTGCGTGAAGCATGACGGATCATAAACGAGTGCGTCCGGCTGCAGAACAACGGTGAGCCTGAATGTAAACTGATCAACTTGTTCTGCAGAAACTAGAAGAAGTTCAGGGTTGTGGGGTGAAAAAGGGGGGGGTCTCTGCGCCTCCACAGGCCGAGCCGAAGTCTGGGCATGTCGTGTGGTTTCCTGCTGACCTGGCGGCTTCTATGGAGCCCAACTTCAAATAGATGCGGTCATTACTTGCCAGGATGATTGCTTGCATAAGCGGACTGCTGCTGCAAAGCCAGAGCGATCGTCTGCAGTTCAAAGCCCTCCTCCCATGACCTCGTCCCCTTCTCAGATCTCTGACTCTGCTGTGTCCGCCGCCTCTTCCATCAGATTCCATGTCGGGAAAACTGATTGTTTCCTCCCTTTGGATTGGTTGAAGAATGTGAGGAGCCGCGGAGAGGCTGAAGACGTTGTCAGGAACACACGGCAGACAGCAGCCACAACACATTTCTCCTCACCGAGCCCGTCGCTGAATGAAGAGGTGACATTACATAACACGGGAGGCCGACGCCGTTTGTTCCCAGTTCCCAGGGGGAGGTGTGAGGGGTTGCTAGGTAACAAGCCTTGTTGACCTGGCCCCTTGTGGCAATGTTTTTTTCCTGGTTGACAGAGCCTGAGCTCCCCAAGCTCCTTCATTCAGAGCTGCCAGGAGCACATGATGGAGAGGGGACAAAGGCTGAGCGGGGGGGGGGGGGGGGGGGAGGTGAGAGATGAAGGAATGGGGAGCAACGGGAGGAAAAGTAAAGAAAAGACCAAATAAAGGAGAGAGGCAGGAAAAGAGAGGACATGAGCAGAATGGGGGGGTTGGAGGGAAACAGGCAGAGGCTGCAGGAGGTTTTTCCTGCCAGGGAAAAACTTGGAAATCATTTTGCTTTCTTTTTATTTTATCCTCAGCAGGATCATCAACATCATCTTTCTCCAGTTTTCACACCAGTTCAGTGTCAGACTGCTACTGGTTCACATCGGGACTCCTCTCTTTCCTCGCTACGAGTCAGTTCTGCTGCTTTTTTCTTCATTAAACACTGATTTTACACCTTTTCAGGGTTCCTACTGCGGCAAAACTTTTATTTTAGTATCTTTGTAGCTCATTTAACTTTTCCTATTTTTACGGCGCTCTTTTTATTTTGGGTTCCTGAAATCAGCCGAAGGGACGTGTTGTCTGTCTGTGTCTGGCAGATTACAGACCAGTCCTGTACGGTCCAAACCAGTCTCATCTCAGACATGAACTGGGTTCCAGAGATAAGGAGGACATCTGAGGCGTTTGAGGTGCCTGGGAGAGATGTGCTTCCTCTGTAGAGGGGGGGGGGGGCTAGCCATGTCCTGGGTTCACCGGGACATTCCTACCGCAGTGCATCAACTTTCACACTTCCCACACAGGTTTTCCTCGTGTAAAATCTACCGACCTATCCAGGAGAGGAACCTGCAGGAGGACGGACGTCACCTCGAGGAGGACGCTGGTGAACGCTGACCGAGACGCTCTGAAATGGAAAGTTTTTCCAGGTTTCCCGCCCCCGCCTGCTTCTTCTGCCTGGTCCACCACTGAAGACAAGAGACAAAGTCTGACATTGCTGCTGTCATTTGTCTTCCTTCTCAGCAGGTGTCCCTGGTTTTATACTCGCATGGCGTCTGCGTGTGGTCGGGCCACGTCGCCGACGCCGTGCGAGATGTTCTGCAGGTTTTCCTCCGTGGTTGCTGCACAGACTGGAGGAGAAGCTCCAGATATTCAGAAACTTGTAATCACAAGCTGACCAATCACAAAGAACATCCAGACAAACGCAGTGCAAGCACGTCAGGTCTGGAGGACGTTGGCGTTGAGCCTCCACGGACTCACGTGGAGCGGTGACGCCATGACTCAGCGCCTTCCTGATCTGACGGACCGTTTCCTCTCCACCATCTCCTCTTCCAGCTCAGATGAGGATTAAATCTGATCTGATGCAGTTTTATTCACCTGGAAGTTATTTATATGAATATATAAGTTTATAAGAACGGCGTTATAAACTGGACCAGTATGGATCACATGATGGATCCGATTTAATTAGATTATAACTGGAAAACAACGAATTAGACGGCATGAGAGATTTCTTATTGTCTCTCAGTTTTACACAAATAAAACGGAATTAAATAGAAGGATAAATTGTTTGCATGTAAGACTGAATGACGACAAATTATCTAAATAAATCATGATAATCTGTTTATTCACCATTCAGAATCATGACGAACATCAACTAGCAGCGGGAAAATCGAATGGAAAAATAAAAAATCTGGATTTTTTTTTTGCTTCACAATTTTAAAATAGGTTTTTTGTTACATTTTTTTTCCCAAATAAAAAAAAATTATCTACTGTAAAATTTCTGTCATTTTTATGGTTTTTTATTTATCTTTTTACTCGTCTTCCTGGGCATAATAACAGCAGAATGATGGTCTGGCTACTGCGTTGTTTTTTCCGAATAGAAATCTCAAGAAAAATGACGAGAAAAAATTAGTTTTATACATTTTTTTTTTGTTTTTAATCTACAAAAATCAGCAAAATCATGAGTATTGCAATTTAAATTGAATCGGCACCCAAAAAATCGGAATCGGATCGGGACAAGAGCGTATCGTCACAGCCGTAGCATCTACAGTGACGTTTCCTCCTCAGAGCTGTGAGAATCCACCACTGAGCTGCTTGCAGACCACCATCACATCCCAGTATGCATTTCCAGTCTCAGTAAACGTACACTGGTTTATTTCCCAGCCCAGTTAATGGGTTTAATGGAACATTACTGGTATCAGGTTATATTATCATTCAGCTGATCTGCTGATAAAACAGAGAAAAGTCAATAAGAGGCGACAATCAGAAGAAACCAGCCGTCTGAAGGTGCCTGAGCTGCTCGCCGTGTCGGGTTCATGACCCCGGTCTAACAACATCGTCACACACAGCGCTGGAGAGAGAGAGAAATGTTTAAATGTCTTTCAGCTACAAGCCAGCAAAGTTTTCCTGACCTGCTCGCATCCAGAAAGGTTCATCGCTGCAGCAGGAAGTTTCTGGATTAACCATAAAAACAGAACGACGTCGCTGCAGGATGGGCGGGAAAAACCTGAAAATGGCCGTTAAAGACATTTCTATGTTTCAGTTTAAGGTCGTTTTTATTTTAAGACCAGTCAAGAGTTTTATTTTTTATGAGGGGGGAATGCCCTGAAGGGAAACAGAAGGAGGGGAGGGCAAACAAAGACAGGGTGAGGTTCACCTCTCACACGGTCTGAGTGGAGGTTTATTCATCCCGTGTGCTCAGCAGGAGGCGGGCGCGGAGCCCGACAACGAGCCGCTGTCTGTCACCGTCACGGCTTCGTTACGCCGCAGCTCCTCATTGTGAACTAATCCCATAAAAAGAGAAAAGCCACAAATGAATGTATCCTGCTAACAACAAAGCTCTGACTGCGATGTTCAACCAAATTAATACGTTTTAAGACCCTTTTAAAGCCAGAAGGAATGGAATTTACTTCATTATGATGCCAGTCTGACAATGGAAACCAGTGGAAACCGTCAGGATTACATGATGTTTATTATGATGCAACAACATGTGGAGGAACTGACGGGCAGCAAGACGACGGATTCCCACTGGTATTTCACCCAGAATCACTTTTTATTTGTTTCATTGTTTTAGATTTTATGGTTTTATATTTCATTGTTTTAAGTTTAATATGTTAATTATGTTATGTTCAGCACTTTGTTCAGCCGTAGCTGTCAGAAAGTGCTTTATAAATAAAGTTGCATTCACAACACACACCTGCAGGTTTCCGTCACTCAGCTGTCGCTTCAGCAGCAGCCGGGAGAAACTCTGAGAGCGGCTCGAGGCCAAACAAGACAAAATGAACATGTTTACACTCTGCTTAGACATTTCACAGCAGATAAAGCTGCTGAGGACTCACTGCTTCATCATCATCATCATCGTCACCATGACTACCTGCAACTCTGCCTGAAAGCAGTAGGAAGAAAAGTTTCTCACTGAACTGCTTGGTGGTTTATTGAAAAGCAGCTTCTGGTTTTATTTCTAATGTCAAACGAAGTTCTGGATGGATTTTACGGCACAAACATACAGATCTGTGTTAAAACTAATCCTGTGAAACACAAAAAACGATAAATGGAGACGCTTCCTCTCTGAATATAAACACATGTGGAACATCTGGCTGCTGATTCACATCACCGCCCTGAACCAGAAACACACCCAGCAGATAAAACATTCCTCATGCTGCCATTAAGTTCTGCTTTCCTGGACATCCACTCTGTCTTTGGTTTATCTCCTCCTGCCTCCCTGTTATCTGTTAGCAGAGCTCACAAAGTAAAACCTACCAGATCCAGACCAATGAAGACATCCGGGTCTGGATCCGGATCAATACTCCGTAAACACAGCTGCTTGTTTTAACAGGTACCTCAAACACATCAGAACTGGACCCGGTTTCAGAATATCCCCAACGGATCATTTCACTTTCAGACTGCAGGTTAGTTGTGGTTCCTGGAGTCTCTAAAAGTGGAACGGGGAGCAGAACCTTCAGTTATCAGACCTGCTCTGTGGAACCAGATCCCAGTGAGGCTTCTGGATGGAGGTTTTCCTTCCTGGTTCTGGTTCTGATGGAACCAGAATAGCTTCCTGTCCATTACAGGAAGGATTTTTAAGATTTTACTCATATCTGTTTGGGCTTCAGGAACTTTTCCATCATCATACTCCAGCTGAGATGCTGAGGAGAAGATATTCTGGATTTTTAGATGTTCCAAGATGTAAACATGAAAAAAAATGCAGTGGTGGAAGAACAGCAGACCTGTTCACTTAAAAACTCACACATGTCAAATCTCTGCTGAAGACAGTGTATCGCGATACACTGATCAACACTTATACAGCGCTTAGTGATCAACGATGTTACGTCTACATGCGTGGTGTGTAACTAGTCAGACTGTACTGCCTGGGTTACTACAACCATTTGTTTAGAACTCTAACAGGAAGATTTCTACTTGTAAAAACGTTTTCTTCCAGTTTTTCTTTCCATGATGTTTGAAGTTTATCAACCAGAATGTGGTGGAGTTTGTTTTGTCTGATGAACTGGTTGTTTTTTTTTTTACCTAAATGTCTGTTTAAATACTGCAGTATTTTCTGATTTGGTTTCAACTGGAGGTGAAAACGTTAAATCCAGATGTCACATTGGCTACGGTTACATGATGGCTTTTTAATTTGGAATTAATAACTTGGAATTAACGTATTTTCCTACAAGTTGACATTAAAATAATAATTCTGAATGAAGGTTTACATGAAACACATCCTGACTTAACTCCTCTTTAGAGCGGCGGGTTGGGAAGGGTTCTGATTGGACAGAGGGTGCATGTGACGTATGACGTATACCAGAAATAAACAAAGTTGGCTCCCTGCTTCTCGTCTTTTCAGTCGTAACTTGTAAAAACGACATAATAAGAACCAGTTTCACTGCTATTTTTATTATAAATGTGAAGTAGCAGCTCAACACGAGCATACTACTTCACTTTCTGCAGCAACTGAGAAGGAAAAGAAAGATAGACCACCGAACACGGGAGGAAAAACAACATCGGGACAGGACGAGGTAACGAGCATGCTCAGAACGACCAGAATTAACTTAGAGTGGAATGAAGGTTTACATGACGGAGGAATTAAATAGTTCGGGATTAAAATGCGAATAAACCAGACGCTTACATCGGAATTAAGTTTAATTCCGAATAGAAATTAGCATCAAGAATGAAGTGTTTACATGGTCGTTTTTCATCAGTTTAAAGCGGTATTAAGTTTTAATCGGAATTAAACCGGAATTAAAACTCTCATGTAAACGCACGGATTGTTTCATATAATCTGGATCCTAAACTGATTTGTTACACATTGAATTTATAAATTACATCATGATCAGACAGAAGAGCCTCATCATTTCATTAGTTTTCTGTTCATATTAAGCCTGATGCTTGATATAATCTAATATATAAATGCTCAATATAATCCTCAAGGCAGATTATTCGGTTAGTGTTTAATACTTTACATTTGTTTTGTTATTTGAATGATTTTGTATTTTTATCTTGCGGTTCTAATATATTTCACTGGCTTGCATTTAAAATCTTCCTTATTAAATAATCATAAATAAAAATCTACTCTTTCCTGTCTAATAGTTTTACACC
This sequence comes from Telmatherina bonti, assembly GCF_933228915.1. Classification (NCBI taxonomy): domain Eukaryota; kingdom Metazoa; phylum Chordata; class Actinopteri; order Atheriniformes; family Telmatherinidae; genus Telmatherina; species Telmatherina bonti. Next base: position 31,226,437 of record NC_136631.1, read on the forward strand.
TTTAAACGTATTCGTTAGCGATATTATCAGCTAATATCAGACATTATAGGTATTATATATATCAAACCTTTCAGCTACGCTACATAAAAAGAACAAAATATAAGAGATGTCATGTATGTTTTTCCAGATATTTTTGCTTGTTTGGCACAACTCGCTCCAGAAATATCAGTATCGGTTGACATCACTATGGGAGTTCAGAATATCAGATATCGGTAAAAAAGCCAAAATGAAACATCTCCAGTATTTGTGTTTATTTTCTCTTTACAACAAATAAGATAAAAATTCTTTGTGTTAGAAGATTTCAAAATGAAGCCAAGTGAATCTGTGTTTAAAAGAGCGAAGGAACGGTGGATAAAACTTCTCATAGGGTGAGTAGGGGTGAGACAGAGGGAGGCGTGAGGGTGAAGTACAGGAGGGGGAGCGAGGGGGGGAGAGAGATGAAGAGCTCACCTGTTCCACAGCCAGCTTCTTGTTGGGCTGTCTGCTGACGAACGGCTGCAACCTGCAACAGGAGCACACAGGAAACTTTACGTTAAACTCTGACTGACCTTCATCCCCTCCCAGTCGCTCCCAGTCGCACCGCCGTGGAAAACCGAAACGCCATCTGATATCCCAGCAAGTTTACAAGCAGATCAGACCTCCTGATTAAACACCTCTGAAAGCCTGGAAGGAAGATATTCATTTCCAGACTCTTTCACTCCGAGCCGGGCTCAGATTAGATTTCACCCTTCACCTCAGCAGCGAGGACACAGAAGCTCTCAGCTGCCTGAAGCCATGTACTGGTGTCAGACCAGTTAGGCTGGGGAAGCATGCGGCAGACATGCGAAGCTGCTTTATCTTCATAAAATCTTCTGTTTCAACTGAATCAACAATAAAAGTTGTAATAATGAATAAAGTTATTCTAAATGAAATGGAAATGACTCGCAGGCAATGTGACGCCTGGTGTTCAGGATGCACATTGAAACAACATTTTATACACTCCCACCAATCTTTTTAAACATTTCATTCAAGAAAAATGTTTTTAGACCACAAAATGTTTCCTCTCAGACCGCTGAGAACTTCTGATGTGTTCTAGCTGGACAGAGTTTGTAGGGAAACACCTCAAAACACCATGAAGGGTCATGAGACTGACAGTTTATATGAGGGGTGGGCAACTCCGGTCCTGGAGCGCTGCAGTCCTGCAGATGTTAGGAGTTTACCTGCTGCAACACACCTGACACACATCAGACTAAATTAGCAGACTTATTCAGATCTTGACATAAGACTTAGTCTGTTTATTACCCATTGATCTGAATCAGGTGTGTTGCAGCAGGGAAACCCCCAACACCTGCAGGGATGCGGCCATCGAGGACCGGAGTTAGACACCGCTGGTCTGCATGCACACAGACAGCGGCGAGACAGAGATGGAAAAAAATTTAGCTACTTAATATTTATAGAGCAGCTTTATAGAAATTTGGGCGATCAATAACCTCCGACCTCGGACAAGAGCCAGCAGCCGGCTCCCAGGAACACGTCAGGACGGACATCTTTGTGGAAAACTGTAGAATATTTCCTCTCACTTTAGATTCCATACATGCTGAACATCCTGAACCTTGTAAAGTTTGTAAACCAGATATAACAACCTGCTGCGTGGAAACACATCCAGCATCCCCGTCAGGTGCAGGGATGAAGGAGCGACTGGTGAATCTGATGACATGAAACCTCCCGGTGAGTCTGAGGTTGGCACGGCGATGTTATTAACCTAAACGTCTGGCCATAACGTCCATCGCCTATTAAAGCTAATCATTGTATTACTGCTGCAGCAAATTTTAATGATCAAAGATCACATTCAGCAGGTGGATCTGAAGAGTTATATTGATATACTTGAGGTTGAAGCAACACATCTAGCATGGAGGCTTTAATGAGCATGTGTGTACAGATTATTAAACATATGTGTCAGATCAGTAATCTTTATGTAACTTAGAGCAGATTTTTTACCCTGCTTTCCTTCAAACCTTATCTAATGTTATGCATCAGTAGAAAAAGTAAAATGAAACATTTCTGCTTCCTGTTTTGCTGCATAAAGTCCCTGTTGGATCTAAAACCCAAACATAGGTGACAGAGAACAGATGGAGTCAGGGTTCAAATGTCATGATTTGGTTTTTTGTTGTGCCTTGGTTTCAGGTTTCCTGTTTTATTTTGTAGTTTTTCCTGTTTGGTTCTCTTGTTTGTTTTTTAGCTTTATTGACCCTTTCCTGTTCATTAAGTTCACTTGGTCTTGTTTTAGTTCATTCAGTACACCTGTTTCTTGTTTTCCCCAGTGTCTTTATACCCCTCAGTTTCAGTTCTTGGTTACGGGATCATTTAGTCTGTTAGTTTGTTTGTTGCTTTAGTCCCTTGGGTTACAATAAATCTGGAAATCCGCATCCTGGTTCCCTTGTCTTTGCATTTGGGTCCACACCTTCACCGTCCCCACCGCCTGTCGTGACATCAAATCACAAACATAACCGCGGGAAGACAACTCAAGAAAACTCTGAGCCTCTTCAAGTTGTCTCCCCGTGTTTGACCTTTTTAATCACTCTGCAAGTTGCACAACAACACACCCAAAGGCATTTCATTGGTTAAGCATCACCGTGTGATCGTATAGTATTGGTTATCAGAAATCATAGCTGGAATTAGGTCACACCCAGACATGCATGAAGAGCTTGTCATTCTGGTCCTGAAACACAGTAAGTATCTGAGGGTGGTGGTCTGTGGGTGAAACCGGCTGAACCCCCCAGAGCTACATTCCAGCCACAACCCTTCTGTAGAAACACAGCATGATCAGCAGTAAGCACCATATTTCCTCCATAGCAAAATGAAAACATGTCTTCGCAGTGATAGACTCCAAAAGTCCCAGTTGATGTATCTGGAACGAGCTCAGAGAACTCCCAAACCATGATGCAAGAACCATTTATTCTTTCTCGCTGTCCTGGAGGACAAAACAAACGTCTCTGTTCTGGTGGTGTGTGGACGGGCCTTTAGCTGACCCACAGCCTTAAGAACCCGGAAAACTAAAGCTTGGCAGATTTTCTCAGTTTGGTGCCTCTAATGAAAGTTAACTCAGCATCCATCTTCCACAGCTTCTCTGAGATCTCTGCAGCCAACATCAGTCAACATGATGTTCACACTTTCTTTACTTTTCCCTCTCTTTGTTGACAAATGTCCTCTTGGGTTTCTTCGCTGATCCACCATGATGCATGTCTAAAATGGTTAAAGTGTTGATATCCAGTTGCTGGAGTGTGACCTGGTAGCGCTAAGCAGAACACAGCTTTAACTTGATGCTCCAGGTTAGAAAATTGGTGAATTGTGTTTTCTCAGCCTCAAGATGCTGCAGGACAACAACGGCTCCGGAGATGTGCTCAAAGTTTAATCAGTATGATCTCAAACCGAGTCAGAAGCTCTGATTTAAGGTCAGAAAAGTGTCAGCGAGGCTGTTTAAATGGACACCGGTGTTTTATGGAAGACCAACAATAACATTAAATTCCATTTGGTTGTCCCTGAATCAATTAAATGAATAAAAATAGTTAATTTTCCTCCTGAGGGAAATATGCAGGAAAGTATCTAATATTTTCCTATTTATTCTAAAACAACAAAATCTTTATTAAAATAGCAAAAGTTATTTTCAAAATAACATTTTATTTTTGTATTATTTATATTGTATATGCAGATTTTCAGCAACTTTGTAAACAGTTTGTAAATAAGAATGAAGAAGAAATAAGCTGATAAGAACTATTTGTACATGAAGCCTTATTGGTGTCTTTACTTCAAATGTTCTGTCACCATTTAAGTCTAAAAACACACAATTCTTGCTGGAATACTTCTGATCTCTCAGGAGGAGGTCATGAAGAGCTTTGAAACTATTGTGCAAAACCCTGTAATTTACTGCAAAAAGTCCAGGAAGCCTCTGTAAAGATGCTAAACGTGGAGTGACGTCATCAAATCTCTCGGCGCTGGATTAAAAACCTGGCAGCCGACGTCTGTTCAGTTCACAGTCGATCAAATGGTTTTGGTTCAGGCAGGTAAAAAGATTTTGCCGTAATCCAAGTGAGATGAGATGAAAGTGTACAAAAAGGTCCCTTTGTCTTTGAAAATAAAGACGGGTTTTACCGTGGATATGTCTGTCAGATGGAAAACAATGGTAGCTTCAGCAAACCAACTGGGACGCTGGTTTATCCACTGGAAGGACAATAACTGGCTCGTTTGTTTATTCCAAATACACGATAAACTGGAATACCAGTTAGTAAATGATTGTTGAGAAAACTGTCTGAATGGAATCGTTGCTGAGGAGATAAAACGAAGGCGAAGAAAAAAAACAAACACAGGAGCCAAATTTAACTAGTTTCATCAACAGAGAGTGCAGAGCGAAGCCAGACAGTAAACAGGAGATTTGCTGTTCCCTAAAACCAGCCCACAGCGCCGGGAGATGCGGATCTTGTGAAAATCCAGAGAACCTCGCTGCAATGCGAGGCAGGATTTCATTAGATTACTGGTATCTTTGCATCACTGCTGGCCTCAGGAGAGCAGCTCGTTCAGCAGAGGACCCGCTGGGAACAAGAGCCACGAAAACCGTGTGACTGAGAGACGAGATCAGACTGCGAGTGACAAGCAGACCGGCGGTCTGTCGCAGAGTCTTCTTAGACAGTTGGAGGGATAATCAGAAATAAACGCAGCACTGGCAGTAATTCCTACGCTGCCATCCCATCCCAGTGGCTGGAATTAGCATCGCTCCCGGAGGCTCCCCACCCTCCTTCCTGCCCACCCAGCCTCGTGCTGAGTCCTCCCTGGAGGCTTACAGTAAGTGCTCGACTCGCACTGATAAAACAGCAAGTGCATGTGAGCTTTTAATTAATCTACTTCAACCAGGAGAAAGGGAAGGGGGGGAGGGCATGAATGTGGCATCTTCCCCACCTCAGACGACCCCCTCCGTTCTCAAACCTCATTATAACATCCCAGTCAGCCCAATGGATCCCTCCCCACTGAGTGAACTATTCAGGGCCTTGTACATGTGCTAGAAGGGACCAACACCCCGGGGCCCTGACCTGGACACTGCAGAGGGGGAGGAGAGGGAGGGATGGTGCCAGGCAACAAGTAGAAAGAAGGCACAAAAGAAAAGAGAATGATGGGAAAGAGACGGAGGCTTAAAAAGAAGAGGAAGGTACGTGGATTAAAAGGACAAAGAGAGGGAGATGGTAAAGAGAGGGAGCACAGACAGAGGAAGGAAACAGGAAGGGAGGTGACAGAAATAGTATCACAGTGGGGTGAACAAGAAAAACATGGCAGTGTTCATGAATTATTCCAAGGTTGTTAGCCCAAATGCTGAATTGCAAATCCCAATAATAAGCAAGTTAAACTATGTCATGTTGTTAATAAGTCGTTGGTTGTAAACAAGTCAAAGCAGAAGCAGAGTCATTTTAATGTGGGCATTGAACTTCTTTCACCAAGTGAGAGTCAACAGTTACACATGACCCGAGACTGAACGCATAATCACAGAAGACAGGACAAGATTACAGACAGGAAGGAAGGTGGGAAGAAAATGTGACAGAAAGTGGAAGAAAGAAATGGAAAGCATGGTGGTGTGTCATCCAAACTAGAAAATGCTGGTCATTTCACTGACAACCAACACTGTTTTCCTCAGTTTCATGTCTATTTTTAATTCAGGTTTTTGCGTGTCACATAAGGATTGGCTTGGGTTGATAATATAAAATACTATTTGTAAAGGGACCAAATGGTTTCCAGTCTCTAACCAACTGTCAAACATCTGGTTGGCCTCATATGGAGTCTTTTCAATTAACAGCAACAAAATTAAAAGCAGTCGGTGGGTTGGGTGGGGGTCAAAGGTTGGAGCAACAAGGCCATGAGAACATTGTGTATCCTGGAGGATTGTTATGGAGATAAATGAAGGGAAAGGATCTATTCTAGTGTAGATGGGAACGTGAGTTAAACCATTAAATTGACATCTAACCCAACACTGTCATCAAGTCATCATCATCAATGACGATGGTTAACGCCAACACAACAGCATCATTTGCAGCTGCGCCTCCACAACTACAAAGATCTTTTTTTAAATAAAAAACTGGAGCTGTTCTGCAGCACACTTCACTTTTTTTCCATCCCATAGCATCATGTTGCAGTTATGTTTTGCTTCACGATTTTGCATCACATGCTAGCAAATGGACACCAACAAACTGGCCGCTTTGGATGCGCATCGCAACTGTTTAAGCGTAGAAACCCAAGAGGACGTTATCAGAGACAAAGAGGAAAAGAAGAGAAAGAAACAGAACAAGAGATGAGAGGAGTCAACATCGGACTGACTTTTACTGGCTGGGAAGATCTTGGAGAAGAAACAGGCTGCAAGAGGGATGCTGACTTAACCTTCCCAGGAGGGCACCACAGTGAGGAACCGTCCTGGGAAGGAACCCTGACCCCAACCCTAAACCTAACCTGCTGTAGGGGTAAATGACGTGGGCTTGGACTTGTTTTCTCTTCCAGGATTGTGAGAAAAGAAAGACCCCAGTTCTTGCAGCTTGTTGCAAACACATCGTCTGGGCACAACTTTTATCTTTTATGGTGTTTGGTTAGCAGAGGTCTATAATCCAGGTGCCACAAAGTAAAAGTTCTGCCATGTTTTTGGATTGATTGGATCTGCCTGTGCATTTAGAACAGGTGTTTTCCCTAACAGGTGCATCTACCTTGCAGTGTAGCTGAGCTAAGTACATTCAGGTGGTTTAGTGACTGGTTGGAACAGCCGCCTAGCACCTGGATTATACACCTCTGATGGTCAGTAATGTGAAGTGGGTGGGATAAGTTTTTATCTGCTTTTCCATTGATGCATGAACGCATCATATAAGGCAGTGAAGGACAAGAACACCTCGACCCACCCTGACATTGTCAGGTAGTGTAAACAAGTTTTTTGTTGACATGGGGATGCCAGAACAAACTTGTTCTTGCAATTCTCTGTTCTTGTGCAGCATATAAAGACCTTAAACCTGACTATGAAGATCTTACTGACAGTCAGTTCAACTTCGTCAGTCAGCCATGGTTTTCAAATCCAAATATCTCCCTTAGAGATAGGGTGAGGAACTCGGTCATCCCGGAGGGGCTCAGAGTAGAGCCGCTGCTCCTCCACATTGAGAGGAGCCAGTTGAGGTGGCACGGATGTTGGATGGATGGATGGATGGATGGTATAATTAATGAGTGTGTTGCAGGCATATTTTGATATGGATGAAAAAGTGAAATCTGTAAGAAGGGTAATGTTGAGGTCATATTCGCGTCACATACGAAAAGCTCTTGTCTTTTGTGTTCTTTATGTGACGCGTGTGAGTATATAAACAATGACATTTGACAATGTTTGAAATGGACCCACATATTTAGATACTTAATAGGAGCCCAAAGGAGACTTTAGACAATCTTTGCAGCAAATAAAGCATAGGAATGAACAATTATCCAGTGAATTTTATCACTTTAAAAACATTTTATAAGATAGAAGTTGGTGCAGAAACTATTTGATACAACTTGGTTAGTTTGACCCCGGCTCAAGTTGCCATGGTGATAGTGGGCCTGACGTTACCTGGTTAAACCTTTGATCCAGCTTCGTACGTCCCTCTAGTGTTATAATCATCCACCATATCAGCCGCCTAAATGAGTGGAGTTAAACTTAACTGAATCGGATCCCTCCTCCCGTCGGCTATCACAAATGTTGTCATTTCTAATTCACACACAGAGTCTCGGGAGTGTTTCACACTGAGTCAGATTCTCTGTTGTATGTAAAACTCAAAACACACACTCGCTGCTGTGCTTTAACACTCACTTTCACCACAATAACATTTCCTGTCTAAGATATTTCCATTTTGATTTCAGTCCACTTGTCATTTCACAGCTATTATGATGATGCAGCAGGTTGCTGTTATCTAAGCACATCATAAATATTGTTTGTCTTTCTAACATTCTGTTTTGATTGTTAATGTCGAGGTGAGATCGTTCCACGAGCGCTGTTTCTAATCTCACTGATGACTGCAGGTGTTTGTTGTGTTTGTTTGAAAATCAACTCCCATTTCCATCTCTGCAAGCATGAGCCGAGGCGAACCAATGGAGGCGAATAAATTCACTATTCAAACAATAATCCAATCAATAAGATAACGAGGAGGAAGGATGAGATGGAGAGGAGAGATAATCTGCAAACGGGGGGTTGAATCAAATTAGCTCTGCGATGAGCGAGGATGTAAATAAATGATGATAATAATCTGAGCTTCCAACTCGATTTTCCAGCTGGGGACTAGATCCTTAGAGGCGCGCGCGCGCGCGCGCGCGCGCGCACACACACACACACACACACACACACACACACACACACACACACACACACACACACACACACACACAGAGCCTCCTTCAGCTCTTCAGGACAATTAAATCAGGCGTAATCACAAACCCCTTCACACACGACAGCAGTGCCCACTCATACTTTCCAAGAAACAAAGTACACTCAAGTACACATATGATGCAACCTCAACACACACTCCTTCACAAAGGCTGTGTGTGTGTGTTGCATCCATGCAGTTGGTGCATTGTGGGCCGGTGTGCAGCTTGGCAAGCGGAGATGCAGATTCAGCCAACAGAACTGTTCTAGTTTCCTCTAGAAGGTCCATCACACACAGTCCCTGGTGCTGTTGACTGTCTAGGAACTCCAGCATATAAATGGCAATTTGTTCATACAGACATGCAGGAATACACACCGTTTAATCCTCAAATCATTTAACTACTCACATAAAATAAGCAGATGCAGTTATCATCAAACTTGACATTCATTATTTGCAAAAAAATTAAAAGGTTATATGAATACTGTGTCAAAGCACCACGAATGCCAAAAGGTGGCGGTAATTATCAAACTGTTCACCAATCACCAGGAAAAACAGCAGAAGAGTCAGGCTCTGGTGTGTAATGTTGTCAGAATCAATGCTAATGGAGCCAAAGACAATAAAAGCTAACATTGAATCACAGGGAAAGCAAATCATCCATCTGCCATGAGTATGAATAGTATCCCATCCACACATCAAGTAGGTTTCCCATCAGAGCAGGTCTGATGTTGGACATGAAGAGCAAGCAGTAAAACTGATCTGAAAGATGACAGCAGGAAACATGCTTCCACCAGTTTCATTAAAAATTTTCCAAGGTTGATGGAAATGACTGAGTCTGAGTTTACAGCCCCATCCAGAAAAAAGATCAGCAGAAGACCAAGGAACTTGTCAAATGTGCAGGTCTGCTGGACATCCAGTGAGTTTTTCACAGATTCATGGATGGAGCGACAACAAAGTCATATGCAACGATAACGTGTCACCAAAGACTCTTCTGGAAAATACACAGAGCTGCTCTGAACACCTGAAGGAGGTTTATAAACGACTCAGCAATTTTAATCATAATTTAGCTTCAAACACGCACATAAACATACGGTGCAGCTGTATATCAGGGACAAGCAAATTATTAATAGTAAACTGAACCAATTGGTGTAGCTAAGAATTGCAAACACGGTGGTTCCCACATTTTTAAACTTTAATACACACGTTTTTTAAACACCCAAGAAAACATTAACTGGTGTATGTAATGGTGGCGGCCAATTGACCATATAAGGTGATCTCACAACACATCCACAACAATGGCGATATCAGAAACTAGAGAAATACCAAGGACTTAAACTGCAGGAAGCCTGGAAGGTGAAGGCAACAGTCGTACCCATAGTCACCGGTGCACCTGGGGGGCAGCGGCCCCCACACTTTAGAAGTGGCTCAAACAAACACCTGGAAAAAAATCTGATATTTAATTCCAGAAGAAATCAATCCTGGTAACAGTGAAGATACTGAACAGGACCTTCAAGCTGCCAGATGACCTGAGATTCAGCTGAGAGGTCACCCAGTCAACCCAGGGCAGAGAGGGGTTGGCTGAGGGAAGAGGTTTTCTTATTTTTTTTTTTTTTTTTTTTTTTACAAACCCTAAATGCAATCCATGTTGTTTCCCTTTTGGCTTGTCCCTTTTTTGAAGGGGTCTCCACAGCGAATCATCACTTGGGTGAATTGGCACGTTCTACGGCGGATGCCCTTCATGACTCAACCATCTGCATTTATCCGGACAAACCTCTTCGGGCCTGCAGCAGCGTAGGGGAGCGTAGACTCGAACCACCGACCATTAGGTCAAAATTCAAGTGGCTCTGAATTGCCCCCCCCCCCCCTCAGACAAAAGCTATTTGCTATTGTTGTGTAAACTGTGATAACTGATGAAGTTAAAGCACAGTGTTGCTTCTCTTGTCATGTCTGAAAGTGACATTTTTTTATTATTAAAGAAAAGGTTTAAAATTGGGGTTTTTTTTAAGTCCAATATTTCTTGCTTTTAGTTTGAAGCTGATGAAGAAAATTGGTTTTTGGGGGCTTTAATTGTAACTCCACACCCTGATACTGTCACTTTGATGTTTCCTGGGAAGAACCCTCATTTTGGAGGGATTTCCTTCTCTTTCCTCATGCTGATGAGATAAAGTGGTACACGCAGACAGACAAAGGGCGGTTTTTAATAACCCTCTAACCCTCTGTGGCCGTTTGATGAAGGCTGGGACATTTTTCAGATGGATGGGATTTCTGGGTCAGTTAGCGCCTAGCCACGCACTGCGGCGCTGAGCTCTTCCTTTGCAGATATTTTGGGGAGCGTGACTGGTCTTGTGAACAGAGATTAGAGATTCAGTCAGACTGGTGGCTGTTAACGGGTGTGGGCGAAACGCATACACACACACACACACATTAATGAGAGCTTGGTGACGAGGAAGAGCTCGGCTTCTGGGCGGATGAGTGAAGGGAAAGGATATGAGGGAGAGTAAAGTGCGCATGTTGGCCCGTGATTTTGATTTGAGATGAAAATGTGCTGCTGCAGTTTTATTCTCATCTGAGTGACTTTCCGCTCCAGTCTGTGTCATCCACTTGATTTTAATGAACAGCTTTAAACTTGAAGTAAGAATGGAAGAAATGTGGAAAAAAAACATGCATTTTACTTTTTCCATCAAGTTATTCCTCAGACCCACAAAGCCGGAGAGGCCTGGGATTTCCTGGTTATTTCAGCTAGATTTAACCAAGTTATCATGGAAATTTATTATGTGTGGCTAACTTGCTGGTAAACAACCGGATCAGAAAAGTCACGTTTTCCATTTTAACTTCTTACATCTTAAATAAACCTTTTTCTTTCAATTATAATAAACCAATTTCAATAAATGAGCACAATTATGTGATCTCATATTAACCATGATAATTTTAGTTTGACTTTTCAGCTTTTAACAGGATTTACAGCGATTTATTTTCTTTTTAAATGTGGCTCTAGGTGGCTTTTTCAGTGGCTAATTTCGTTACAATTAAATTGTACAACTGTGGAACAGATGTAATGCCGGGGCTTGTTGTGATGTTGGAACTTATTGTCTGATCACTTTTATTCAATATCAAACTTCCTGTTGGGTGTGAGAGAAAGAACTGACACGTGTAGATGACTGGGGAAGAACTTGTGCAGGTATCACTGGGTCAGACCTGAACTCAACCAGGCTACAATGACGTTTCTCAGACTAAAAGACAGCTGCTGGAAAATCCTGTCATTCCCAAAACCCAGGAGCTTCACCATCATTTCAACTGGTCACACTTTCACCAAAGCTTTGTAATTTGTCAATAACTGTGTGGACAAACTGCAGGAAGAACTGTATAAGCACACATGTTTCTAAATGCATTTATAAAACCTGTTAAAATACACCCATCCATCAGGTGATGGAGCAAACAGGTTCAGAAGGGAGACCCACTAATCTCACCAGTAACACTTTCCCCAGACTATTTCCACACTACAATTCCTCCAGCAAGTCCTTGTCTGCCTCAGGGTCTCCTTCCAGCAGCCAATGGTGCTGCTGGAAACTGAATCCATTTGTGACTGAATTTCAGAGATTGGCAAACATTGAGTCATTACCCAATAAATATGAATAAAATCTCGTATCATTATCAAACTGGCTATCTGTACCCTTCAACGTATGCTGAGCGCAGAAGGCGGATACAGTTGTTACATGTGCATTTTAAAAACTTGGCTATCTGTCGCTTGATGCAGAAAACAGAACAATACTACATAGTATAGCTGACAAGCAACCAGTGATAGGAACAAACCAAAACAGAAGAGAAAGGGTAAGAACAACGCAGAAACCGTCAAATAAAAAACCGAAGACGACGCAGAAGAAGCTGAGAAAATAAAAAGAAAAACTTGTGGTTTTATACTTCCACTTCTTCTGGTGTGTTTGGACGGTTAGAAACAGCTTTATAACAGTGCCTTAACGCGACCAATCAGTGTCAAAAGGCGGACGTGAACTCCAAACTCAGCACTGTCCACTAGTGGACAAACTGACTTAACCATGGACTTACCATCTTTTCATGAGGGGGGTGGGGGCTATTTCTGGTATCTATTCGGAGGCAGAAGACGTATCATATGTTGACGGGATAACATATCGTGTTTGACGGGATTTTGAGCAAAGTTTTTTACCAAAAAGTGATGCAAAAAGTGTATCAACTATTAAAAATTTGGCTTTATGGGTTTAAAATCTTTGGCAACATTAAATAATTATAAAAATAAATAACAGTAACAACGTATTTAACCTTTTTAAATGGACGTCTCAATTTACGTTCATAAGGGAGCATAAACGGGCCTTTGGAGTTAGGGATGAAAACTGACATTTCTGTAAAACTTCTGTCTGATGGGTGCACACCATGGAAGCACACAGCTGAAGGAAGCACCAAGAAATCTAAAATCCAAATGAGAATATTTGGTTTGGATTCTCTCTGGCAGCTAACATTTAATGTCGATGATTAGCACAGACGTTACTTACATAAAATAAAAGATACCGCTCAAGCATCTGATTCCAAAGATGCCGACTGCGTGCAGGTCAGTCTGTGAGATTTCTCTTTAACATTTGATGAGTAAAACCCAGAAAATTTGAGGCTCAAGGCGACGACATGAACACAGTGAGGACTTGGGTGTCTCTCTCTCATCAGAGGCTAGTGGTGTGACCAGGGGGGAGGATCACAGTGTTACACACCACTAATCATACAAATGGGGAGAATCACACGCCGTTAATCTGCGCACGCACACACGCACACGCACACACACACACACACACACACAGACACATGCACAGTCATAAGTTTGAAAGACCAAAGAGTTTAATGGAGGGGCACATTCGAAGCCAGACCTTGTGGCGGCAAAGTCCCGCTCAATTCTCTAAAATAAACTCTAAAAATGATGAAACCAGGCACAAATAACATGATCTGACAAATGCTTAAATTTCATTTTATCGTTAATTCACACGTGGCTGAAGCGTCTCTACAGGAGAGGAGTTCATCTCTACCAGCTATCATGTCTTTACTGTTGCTGAACAGATTTACAGGTAAACTACAGCTGTGTTTCTGGAGTCTGTGTATCTTGTATATTGACTAAAGATATAGCATGAAAGTTAACGTACACCAGTTGTCTCACTTCGGGATGGATGAACGAATGTTGTGTGAGAACGGTGGATTCTGTCAGCTGCCAGCTCCAAATTACAAAGCACTGCAAAAAAAATCCTAATTATGGGAGCAGATGCACAATTACTCTGATAATTTATGAAGATTAAGTTTAGCATCCGAGAGGCCAAAAACCATCGAGCATCATCATTTTAAATTTACAGTCATCTTCTCAGAACTATTAAGAAACCTACCAAAAATAATTTCCTATAAATGATGTGCTTCCTCTGACTGCCAAACCCTCAATGGCCAGCTTTCTGCGCTCGTATGAGGACAGTGCGGTCGCTGAGATGCAGAAGCATGAAGGATGCACAGTTTCAGTACCTCCAGAGAGAAAACCTTCCAGACATGTAGGTGAGCGCCTTAACTCTCTTTGGTAAATGATTCTGTGGATGATGCGCCATTAAACCAATGAGCTGCAGCAGAAACATGATTGAACTAAGTCCACTAACAGTGGTAGTGGATCTGTTGTTGATGATTGGACAGTAGGTAACTAATCACCTGTGGGAGGAGCCAAGGCCGTGTCACAGGTTTGCACATGTGCACGTAAAACTGAGATTCGTTGAGTCATGAAATAAAGATTTGCTAGATTAAACACATGCATGTCCTTCCACATGTTGATATTTCTGTCCAGTTTCACGGGTTAGGGTTGGAAGTCATTTATATGCAAAGTGGTTAAAAGACCACAACATGTTGGCCACTTGAACACTTTCACCCTACATGTTGCATTCACACACACACACACACACACACACACACACACACACACACACACACACACACACACACACACACACAGCTTTCTGCTTTACATTCATACCCTAATAGCCACATCAGGAGGCAATGTGGGGTTCAGTGTCTTGAAGCTACTAGGACATTTCGGCATGTGTTAAGAGGAGGGTTGGAATCGAGCCACCGACTTTTCTATTGGTAGATCACTGCTCTTCCTCCTCAGCCACATGTTGAGCAAGTCAAAGCAGGGGTGGGAATATCTGGAAACCTTGTGATTCCTCTCTATAGCTGTGTCCCAATTCAGGGTCTGCACACTCCGAAGTGTGTAAACTACGTAGGATACGGAGTGTTCTACATAGTCTGCACACTCCGAAGTGTGTAAACTACGTAGGATACGGAGTGTTCTACATAGTCTGCACACTCCGAAGTGTGTAAACTACGTAGGATACGGAGTGTTCTACATAGTCTGCACACTCCGAAGTGTGTAAACTACGTAGGTTACGGAGTGTTCTACATAGTCTGCACACTCCGAAGTGTGTAAACTACGTAGGATACGGAGTGTTCTACATAGTCTGCACACTCCGAAGTGTGTAAACTACGTAGGATACGGAGTGTTCTACATAGTCTGCACACTCCGAAGTGTGTAAACTACGTAGGTTACGGAGTGTTCTACATAGTCTGCACACTCCGAAGTGTGTACACTACGTAGGATACGGAGCGTTCTACATAGTCTGCACACTCCGAAGTGTGTAAACTACGTAGGATACGGAGTGTTCTACATAGTCTGCACACTCCGAAGTGTGTAAACTACGTAGGATACGGAGTGTTCTACATAGTCTGCACACTCCGAAGTGTGTACACTACGTAGGATACGGAGCGTTCTACATAGTCTGCACACTCCGAAGTGTGTAAACTACGTAGGTTACGGAGTGTTCTACATAGTCTGCACACTCCGAAGTGTGTAAACTACGTAGGATACGGAGTGTTCTACATAGTCTGCACACTCCGAAGTGTGTAAACTACGTAGGATACGGAGTGTTCTACATAGTCTGCACACTCCGAAGTGTGTAAACTACGTAGGCTACGGAGTGTTCTACATAGTCTGCCGGTAGTTACATAGCTTACCGTTAGTGAAATGAGATGGCCTACCTAGTGTATGAGAATTATCCATTGTGCTCCAGTCCTCTGTTGCCCAGCAATTGCATATGCCAAGTTTATCGAATTCGTGATTCTATTCCAGCTCATCTTGTCAAGCTGACGTTAACTTCAAGGAAAAATATCCCTGGTTCGACAACTGTAATTAAATTAATTTGTGGTTATTGGACAAAACGCTGCTGTTGTCCCAGCTTGACTGCTGGGACAAACGTGTGTTCACACATCTAAAAAAAAAAAGAAAAAAAAGTGGTACCTACGCCAATACTCTGCTGCTCATTCTTTTCTATCAGACACGCATTGAATTCTGGGAGAAGAGAGGCTGTGAAGGATGCATCGCTTGTAGCTTTCGTTTTAATCTGGAGCCAAACGAAGACTGGGTCTGAAGGGAGGATTCAAAGGAGCACTTGCATTGGGACAGCATTTGGTTCGCCACTGTGACATATGCAGCCTACGAATCCACACTTTGAAGTGTGCAGACCCTAAACTGAGACAAAGCCAGCGACTCAGAGAAATGAAAGCCTTTTTTAAATGATCAAATGATGATTGGGCATCTTACAGCATCTTTGCCCCTACATGTGACTAGTACTTCATCTTCTTTCTTTTATTTCCCCCAACACAAAGTTGATGTATGGCAATGTGTTTCTCAATAATCAAATAGGAACTACCAGGAAATGAATGCAGAGATTAGCATAAAACTGTTCATTTGTCTGTGATAAAGTATGAAGCCATGATGACATAGGATCCGACAGGATAACATCACAGGCACACTCCCCTTTCCTGACTCTGGCTGGTCTCCTTCCGGGATGAGACGTCGTTTTTTTGGCTGCAAATTGTGCAGCATTGCAAAAAGTTCTAGTTTGCAGATAGAATATGATGCAAATCCTTGTGGATAAAGGTTGCAACAGAGCTGTCCGATTGATTTATCCTCTCCGAGTTGGGAGGAAACATTTCCAAAATACAAATACAAAATTTTTTCTCACACAAGCTCCACAGACCGCCCAGATGCTTCACATCATTCTTCCTCTTGTATCTAATTAGCATCAACTTATTGATTAACATTTTTTTTTAAATAAAAAATATTTTAATCATTTTTTCATGTTAATCATGATCTCCATCTAATCCAGTCTCCTTCAGGCCTGATCGATCTCCTGTACTGCTCCTATAACATATATTAACTATCCTTATTTACCTGTTATCCCAAAAAACAGATACAAAAAACTTAATCAACTTATTGATAAATATTATCCTAGTTTCAGCTTTTCACATAGAAAAAAAAAATCCAAATTTATAGTTTGTTTTGTTTTTGAATGGTAAACTCAATGTCTTGAGGTCAAAGTTAAAATTTAGCATTTTCTAACATTTTTTTCTCCTTTTATTGCAGCTTCCAGTCCTTCATGAAATAAAGGCAAATAAATAATGTTTGGTTGCAGACTTGCCATAGTCCTGGATCTGAGTTATAATGATCTGATGTACATATGACAAATTAGTCTCATTAAAAAACTCAAATAGTTGAAGGTCTTAAAGTTACATTTTCACACAGTTGATCATCCAGGGTGTCCGGGTTGGAGCGGTCAGAGTTCAGTGCTGCATATTTCTAACATAGTTAATTAAATTATAAATAATAAAGTAAAACTGGGTTTGGGGGGTCTTGACAGTTTGCCCTGCTGGTAATCTACTTCCCTTCGGAGTGATGTGAAGCCCCTGGCGAGCAGAAACTTATCACCACCACCGGTACGGGAGCTTCAATCCTAACATCATAAATCTAATAGAAAGCAAACAGCAATTAAAAGGTAAAGCGCCCAGCAGTCAGCTCAGCCTCAGTGTCGCTCCCATAAATGTAAGCATCTTGTGTCCAACAGAAAGGGCAGACGGTCATCATTCATTATGTTCCCGATCAAACAGCTTCTCCTCAGTAGCATAGCAACATCGGTAACCAGGGGCAATGCTTCCTACAAGCATCCACTGAGAACCTCGGTTTGGTAAAAATTATCTGGGAAACAACCATCTTAACACTTTTCAGGTACCATGGAAACGAATCATCTTTGGAGAAGCTAAATACATCTTTTGAGGGAAATATGGACGAAGATCTCCTCACAATGCTTCCTGAAGCCACGCGCGGTTGTTTAAGATGAATTATATGGAGAGAGAAAGCTCTCAGAGAAGCGCTGAGGTTCTTTCGCTGCTGCATCCTGCTCAGCTGAGGGATTTACTGACATTTCAGTGAGGGAAACTTTTCTGATTTAGTATGCAGAAACCATAAGGCTTCATCAAAAGGAAGTGAGTATTTAAAGTTGTAATCCTTCCCAGTGGAATGAGCTTCCCACCACCAGCAGGAAATCACATCATCTCAGCAGTGAAGGCCGCACACCGAACTTCACAGCCACTCCCAGTTCAGACGCTCGTCTTCCTGCCATTTCACTCCCCAGGCGTCTTTCATTCATATTATTGTACTTGTATCACAGTAAAGCACCTCTCTGGAGTTTCTTAAAATGGTTCTGTTGTAAGTGTGGATGTGGAAATGATCCTGTTGAAAGCCTGAAAGCGTTCACCTCCTCTCCGTTGCTGCTTTTATTCCACGTTAGTCAAACCTTTAACAACGTTCACAATGGAAGCTCGTCTTTTTGTGCCACTTCATGCTTCACCTGCACGCTACAGACAAACGTACAACACGCCACTATTCTGGCAGATTCAGATGATACATATTGAACCGTATAATTGTTCTTTTTAAATAAATGGGACGTTCATCTTAAATTCCGCACAATCAGGCTGAAATGATTGATGGATCAGACAGAAAATTCTGGTTGAAGCCTTTTTCAAGCATGAACATACTCAGTTTTAAAGATGGGTTGCTTTCTGAACAACTTGTTGCATCACTCTTTTCTGACACCAAATAACACCAATCAAGGAAGCGATCTAATTCATCTAATTCAATTCACCTCACCATGGAGGTCCAGGAGGCATCCTAACCAGATGCCCGAGCCACCTCAACTGGATCCTCTCGATGTGGAGGAGCAGCGGCTCTACTCTGACCTCCTCCCGGATGACCGAGCTCCTCACTCTATCTCTAAGGGAGAGCCCGGCCACCCTGCAGAGGAAAGTCATTTCAGCCGCCTGTATACGACATCTTGTTCTTTCGGTCACGACTCACATAGGTGAGGGTAGGAACGTAGATCGACTGGTAAATCGAGAGCTTTGGCTTCTGGCTCAGCTCCTTCTTCACCAAAACAGACCGGTGCAGCGTCTGCATTACTGCAGACGCTGCACCGATCCGTCTGTCGATCTCACGCTCCATCCTTCCCTCACTCGTGAACAAGACCCCGAGGTATTTAAACAGACCTCACTCAGGTGTTGCATTTCTTTAGATATGTTCAGAATAAAGTTTTTAAGTCAGATTTTATGATATATTGTCTTAAGAAGGATATGGTTTGGTCAATATTTTATAAAAACAGACAGAAAGGTTTTCAAAGTGGCCAAAATAAGTTCAGACTGTGAAGGGTTAAAAACCGTCCAGGCTGAAGCTGCTCTGATGGCGATCTCCTGCACTAACAAGGCAGCATTTTGATTTAAGAACTCCTTTCCCAACAACACAAATGCAAGTTGCTTCTGCTGAAAAAAAGAAGTTGATTAAAAAGTGTTTTAGCTTTTATGCAGCTTCCATCAAAACAGGTAAAAATCCAGTAGAATCATGTAAAGCATCAAAGCAAATTATTCATGCTTGTAATAAATTTTCATCGTATCCACGTTGTTTTCAGGGATTTCTGGAAGAATATAATTAAAGACTAAATCTGACTGCGGTTCCTGTTAATCTGCATAAATGTAGATGAGCTGTATGATGAATAATAAAAGGACTGTTGTGCAGCAAACTGGTGAATTCCCAGTGGAACCATTTACTGTCTGGAGAGACAGGCTTTCTGTGACAGAAGTGATTAATCTCAGCTCACAGCAGTCACTTCAGGAGGTCAAAAGTCAAACGGCCATCAGCAGAGTTGCCGGCGGCGTGCAGTGGCAGACTTTTTGGCAGCCTCTCGTCACCATGGTGATGACTTACATCAGCAGGGAGTGGCTCCTGACACCCAGTCAGGCCCCAGCATGCATCGCAGCAGCTACATATAAATCATCACCCCCCCCAACAGGAACACAATAGGCTCAAACGCAGCACTCTCATAAAGGACCGTGTAGCCCCTGAACACACACGTCAAGCCGACCTCCTCCTGATCTCAGCACGTGGAGACGTAAACCGACTGCCTCCATGTTTCTTGCATGCTATGCAACGCACCATTAGCTGCAAACCATTCCCACTCCGTCGTCAGGGATTCACACACACAGCAGCACCTGCAGAACTCTACACACTAGTTTGTTTCCTGCTCTAATAATCTACATGTAGAGATAAACAACACAGAAATCTCACTTTTCCGGGAAAAACAGTTGTTTGTATCCTAGATGACGTGGAGCTGCAGGGCATCACCTTTTATTGCTGTTAATCAGCTACAAGCTTCATTTTGCTTTCATTTGGATTCCAACTTCACAGCAGAAATAAACATGTTTACAGCCTGGTTCAAAAATACATTTTAGGTTTAATAGGTCAGGTTTACCTTCATGACAACTGTGGGGGGAGTAAATTTTTTTCTAACTCACCCGTTTAAAAGTAATTTAATCTTGAAATTCGGCATATTCAGGGGCGTGTCCTTTTGATTGACAGGTACCAGATATCTCGCCTCAAGTCAGAAGAACGTAGAACAACCGCGGTTTTTAGCCGGTTAACAACGTGACTTAGCTTTAGCCTGCTTACCTCCATTAGCTGGTTAGCTCCTGTTATCTCCAGGTTAGCTCGGTTAGCTCTTAGCTACAGAAAGCTCAGAGTTCGCTAGATGTCAATCATCTACCATGACGCTCACAGCCCCCCTCTCAGCTCCACCTCTTTGCCCATATTTGTATTTTCCAGGCGAGACGACGCGCATGACGCTGCCAACATGGCGATGGTGACTTCATGGAGGCTCCGCCCATCTTTTTATAGACAGTGTATGTGTTAAACCCAACAGTTCTTCATAATGACTCATTAGTTTGTGTGTTGGAGCAGGGAAACATGGAAAACCAGGAGGACTGTGGCCCTCAAGGACCGGACCAGGACGTCCCTGGTTTAAAGTTTTCCACTGGCTGCTCTGCTTTTGGTGTATTTGGGTGTATTTTATAGTTTTATCCAGTTTAAACTCAGTTTTGTCCAGTTGTGTCTGTAGATTTCCATCGTTCACACAAACACACACACACACACACACACACACACACACACACACACACACACACACACACACACACACACACACACACACACACACAGCATTGTTTTTAGTTTGCTGTGTATTGTCCACCCTAACACCTCATGCTTACCAACATGTCTTATCTCCTGGATACCACTTCCCACCTCTATTTATTACAAATTTGTTTAAAATGTCATTTATTTGCTTTTATTCAATATTTGTGAATTTTCTTAATATGATTCACCCTCATTTTAATCACTTTAATGATATTAAATATTTAAATGTCCTTAATTTTACAATAATCTTTCTTTTTGTGATAAATATTCTCTTTTTTTTTTTTTTTTTTAGATAAAATTCAGGAATTAAACATATTGGATTAATATGACTCAACTGACTCCAGAGCCAAACTGTCAGTGTTATAATATGAGAATATTGATGGAAATGAGACAATTTTAACAAATAAATAAAAGAACACATATGAACTCTTTAGCATTGTTTCTGATAAACATGTTTTCTTTCATTAACAAGCTGAGGACAGACTTACAGATTATATATTCCTGTATTATTTCCTGTCTATGATCTTAGGTGAAATTCTAAACATGTCTCGGAGGAATCCAACGAGATAAATAAGCCTTTTGGTTAGTTCAGTTTTAATTATAAACTTTATTAATGTCTTCGTTGACTGACAGACACTTATTTCCATAATTATCAGAACCTTAAAGGCAAACCATGAATCAGTGATGAAAATAAATTTATCTTAAGACTTGAGAAAAAAAGGAAAAAAGAAAAAAGCATCTTCACATTTCTTGGCTCAGTTGCAACTAAACGTTTTACTGACTCTCCAGGAAGCAGCTGAGATGCTTTACTGCTCATCTGCTCCGTGACATCCCTCCTTCCGCCTCCGTTTCTCCCAATCTGTGCGCTAAGTCAGACTGAGAACACCTCCAGACGGCTCGGCATCCATTAATCCTTCTCATAACTCATCATAAAGATGCTCGATTCGCTGCCGACACCTGACCTCCAAATTAGAAACTGGCACCGAATGAAGAGCAGGAAATATTAGTCTAATATACAGACTGGTGACTGCTCTTCTTCTTCCTCTGTTTCTCCTCTTCCTCTGTTTCCCCTCTTCTTCTTCTTGTCCTCTTCCCCCGTTTCCCCTCTTTCTCTGTTTCTCCTCTTCCTCTGTTTCCCCTCTTCCTCTGTTTCCCCTCTTCTTCTTCTTGTCCTCTTCCCCCGTTTCCCCTCTTTCTCTGTTTCTCCTCTTCCTGTTTTCCCTCTTCCTATTCGTTTCCTCTTTCCGGTTTCCCCTCTTCCTCTGCCTCATCATCCTCCCTCCAATCAACAAGCCTCCTACTTTCTTTGTACTGGACTCCTCCCCCCCCCTTTAAAATCTCACGCCAGCACTTCATTCATACAGTAAATGGGGATCTATGAATTTGCTCCTTATGCTCCACCCACCAGGTAACCACTGGTTAGGAAAAAGCCCAGAGTGCATGTGGCCAGTCGATGGTGTATTCTGTCAGCTCTGTATACACATGACAACTTTTTGTTTTGTTGTTGACACCAGTTACTCATCTTCCTCTACATGATCAGGTAGGCATCACTACTCCAGTACATAATAGTATTAAAGAAGCAGAACACAAGATAAATTCAGCTATGTCACGATTTAATTCTGTTTTTCCAAACCAGAAATGGTTTAAAACAAGCTGGCGAGCTGCAAAATAACTTGCTTGTAAAGCCGCATGCCACCAACAGGACTGATGGTACCTGCTCACCAGCTGAGAGTTTAAAAGATGAGCATCCAGACAGCTTTATGCTGACTTAAGGTGAGTTTGACTGAAAAAAGAGCTTTTTACCTGACTGAAGTTAAATATTAGGGCTGCAGGAAACTCAGGAAATCTGTTTGAGGCCTCGAGACAAAGCTTCACACGAGTCTGGCAGCTGCAAGCCAGTTGTGTTTTATTCATTCATTTACTTCTCCTATGTGTTGAAAATAATGATGACTAGTGATTTTTAATACAATACATTTATTGATCCCCAAAAGAAGCTGATGCAGGGACTCTTTTGCTGTTTGAGAGTGTGTTCAGAGTTACATTTGTTCAAGAATAAGACCATTTTTACAAAATGCCAAACTATCATGAGTGCAAACTCCATTTATTTTGAGGATATTGAATGATGGTCAATGGAAAATGGTGTCAAAGTGTAAAAGAGGGCCTTTTTTTTTACCATCTTCAGTATTTATGCTGTTGATATATTAATCTACATCTGTTGTAAGGATTGATTATTGACGTTGACCACAAAAGCATCTAACTTAATTTCATTATTGATTAAAAACACTAAACAATTTTCAACTGACTAAAAAATGTCAATCACAGTTTAGCAGGTTTCCAGTCAGAGTGTACAATGTTCTTGCTGTACTGAATAAAACTCCACACATATTCAGGGTACCGATCGGTTTGTGGCACAGTTAAGAAGGAAATTCATCCATCTGAGAAATTCTTTTCCCACTTTCATCGGGTCTGGAGTCTGTCGTCACGACGATGCTCTGGAGTCGGCAGCTGAAAGCCATCAGCAGCTCCTGCAGTTTAAAACCTTCGTCTTCACATCAAACAAACGATTCATTTCAGGCTTTTTTCTGTCCTTCTAGTGGAGGTACAAAAAGTACTGAAAAAAACTGCAATAAAGTAAAATAATTTCAGATGAACCCTCTTCTCCTACAAGTTTACATGGAAATAATGATTCCGAATGGAGCCTTACATGAAAAACGTCCTGACCTAATTCCACTTTAGAGCAGCGCGTTGGGAAGGGTTCTGATTGGACAGAAGGCAGACGTGACTTATTAACATCTACTGGAAATAAAGTTTGATTCATTCTTGTCGTCTTTTCAGTCGTAACTTGGAAAACTACAGAATAAATACCAGTTTTGTTGCTATTTTGATTATAATTTTGAAGCAGCAGCTCGACACGAGAATACGACTGCACAGAACGATCGGAATAAACTTTGGGTGAAATGAAGGTTTACGTGACAGAGGAATTAATAAGTTTGGATTAAAATGCGAATAAACAACTACTTGCTTCAGAATTAAGTTTAATTACCAATTGACTTTCAGAGTTCAGTGTTTTCATAGTCATTTTTCACCAGTTTAAAGCTAAATTAAATTATTTATATATAATTATTTATAAATTATTTCATGAATAATTTAGAAATAAATAGGAATTAAAACTCTGATGTAATGTAGCCATTGAAGGCTTTATCTAAGACCTACTGGTCATTACTGGACACCAAGAGCGACAGACCACACTACAAACCAACAAAACAAAGAACAAACCAAAGTTAAGCAATGAAACACGAAGAGTTGCTGAACACAACAGTTCCATAACATCCAAAACTCTGGCGGTGAAAGAGCGGCGATCTGTGGCACAAAGACCCAACCAAACACAGCTGCCATGAATGAGGAATGATGGGAGCTTTAATGCTGCTGCTGGGATTTCCGAAAACTTTCATCAAAATCCGTCTGTAACATTCGGAGTTACGTTGCTGACAGACAAACCAACGTCACCGAACACGAGACTTCCGCCTTGGTGGAGGTCATAACCGGCCTGCTTCTGTCTGAAGAGCGCCTGATGGGAAAAGGTAGGTCATAGAGGTGGAACTGGGTCTGACGTGGAAACGTTGGAGGAACGCAGAGGTAATTAAAAAGATTTAAATAAGTTAATCACATGGCAACAACCACAGGCAGTCGTCTGAACGGGAACTGGGCGTGATGTCACATGACAGCGTAACTGGCAGACATTTTGTTTCAGTGGCGTTTCAGAGCAAGCGGTATTCTTACAGCTTCAGATTAGCCTGCAACCCACTGATCCACTTCATTACAGTAAAGGATTATCATTCTCCTTTTGCCTTCTAGCCTCAGCCGTGCTTATTCCTGTAACGTTTCATGAATCTTCGTCGTGCGATGGAGGGAAGCAATCTGCCATGAAACCAGCACGGCAACTGCTTCTCCTTCATCCCTCCACTTCCTTCCACTTCAACCTGCACTTTCCCAAACACATGCAGCAGATTTTAAACCATGACACCAACACTGTACGCCCCATCTGTTAATCACACCCCCTCCCTCCCTTCTGCCCGTCTCACTTTCCATCCTTTCACCAGTTTTCGCTCTCTCCTCACCCTCCTCCCTTCCATCACCTCCTTCATTCTGCCGCGACTCTCCGTTAGGCTATCAGTCTCTGCCGGGTTTAGCAGCTCGTTGCTAATCAGCTTACTGCCAATGAGACTAAGCCTGAGCTGAAAAGGCGATTGAAGGAGGCCGTTTAGCCACTGGCTGACAACTGGCAAAAGCTGAGGAAGGGGGGTGGGGGGGTCAATAAAACTTAGCAGGAAGGGGGAATAACATAAAAATGAAGCTCGTATATCATCAGTGGTTTTAAGAGTGAAGGAGAACCTGAGTGAAGATAAAGACAGACAAAGAAGAAGCATTTCGGTGTTGGGGGGCTTTGCTGTGGCCCCATGAGGCCCAAACCAGCACAACAGCAGCAACTCGCTCAGTGTCAACATTTCTGGTTTCTGGCTGAGCTTCTTTTTTCTTTATAATGTGGATAAAAACTGGGATGTTTCCCAAATGGCCCAGTTTTAGAATATCCCCCATGAAATTCCAGGCCTGGCCGTTTGGTTACAGGGAGCTCCAGAACAAAGGTCTGGCCGTTGGGATGGAGGCGTCGGCAGAGGGAAATCTGATGTCACCGCTGCATGCAAGCAGAGCCGGGTGTCCACAATCAAAGAGATGCTGTCATGTCTCGGTGCTTTGTGCGAAATGGTCTTTTCTGAAGGGTGTGTGTGTGTGTGTGTGTGTGTGTGTGTGTGTGTGTGTGTCTTAAATAGCTCAGATATATATATATATAAATAGTTTTTTACAGGCTTATCAGCCTTCTGGCAAGTACTAAAATGTAGGGGGCGGTCACGGCATCAGTAGCCTGATTATGACGCTTGCTGCAGAAAAGTAATGGAGAGTTCATGCTGAGTTGAAATTTGATCTCATCGAGCCGTAACATCTCGCAGGACGCCCCTTTCAGGACAGATTTGTTCCCCGCCATTTGGTTTGGGATTATTTTTACCATTAAATTTAAATACTGATCCACATCAGTAGGTTTGTACTGTAAAAATTAAACTACTAAAACCATTGAAGAGTACCGTTCATGCAGCACCATCTAATTTTCCTGCATTTAGTCCATTTTTTCCTCCCTGTCTGGACAGATTTCTTTGTGCACGTAGCACAACTTTTTGAAACAAAGTTTCTCTCTTGACACACTTTGGAACTCAATTTTTTTTTTTTTTTTAATGGTTATTAACAATAAAAAAAGGTCAAATAACAGTTATAATGCTGATAAAAGTTGCCAGATTAACATTTATTTATTTATTTTGCTCCTCAATCCTTTTAACTTTGGCCCTCAAAACTGTGAAATTTTACAAATTTTAGCCTTTTAAATGTGAACTTGTTAAACTGAGTCACTGTGTTTTGATTAAAACAAGAAACAGACAAGATTTGAGTTAGGCTAGGGAATTATTCTGAAATCTGTCATGGACGTGTAAAATGTTAGCAAAAATTCACTACCTTCTTAAGTCCTTGAAGACAAAAATGTCCATTTTTCAAACATTGCAATAAAAGATGTTCCATATTTTAATACTGCTGTGGATCTGCTGGTCCGTCAATGAAATATGGTATCAATGCTTTTCTGGTATAATAACAACAAATATTAACTGTATCTGTTTATTATCCATGAGGGACCTGTCTTCTGGGGCTTTAAAACACACAAACAACACAAGATTGTGTCATCATCTTTGAAATGGTTTAAACTGTTACAGAATAAGTCTGGAACTTTTCTTCTGATTTTATTGGTATTAGCAGGTATTTACTTGCTTTGTTTACCTCAAATCCTTCCTGTTTCACTAAAGTGAGAGTGTTCTGCCCACTACTGATGAGGCGTCAGCGCCTTACCTGACTACTCATACACACTACACTGTAAAAAATGGAATAATAAGATGAAAGGTCTTTAAGTCCATCTAGCTAAAAGAAATCTTTCCAGATGTTCAGCCCATTCTCATAAAACGCTCATTTAGGGTATGAATACTTAGTCAGTTCCAAATATACCTTTATGTTTTAAAAACTCTCAGCTATTGTTGCTTACAGGTATACATTTGCAGTGTACAGTCACATCACATGGCTGGTGGAGGGAGTCAGAGGCTGCATGTGTGGCGACGGTGCTGGGTGGGTTTCCAGTACCTCCAAACCTCCCATCCCATCCATCTGCTACCCTCCACCAACATTCAACGGCTCACTGCCTACGGATTTAGGGTGGGTGGGGCAGATCAGAGGCTTAAAGGGAAGGAACCACAGACAAATTACACACCCTCCCTTGACACAGCTGGTTGCTTAACTAGAAAAACATCCTCTTCAGCCATGTGTGCCCAGTAGGAAACTGGTACAAACTGTAAAATACTAACTCTTCATCACCTTTTCCCTGTTTCTGTTCAGGGTTTTAACTGCATGCAAAAAACAAAAAACAAAAAAACACCTGCTTCAACAGGTTAAAAAAACATTTCCCTCTGGCAAAGTCCCCGGCAAGCTTTGGAGAAATGGCGGCAGCGACAACATCTGGTCAGAAACTGCTGACTTCAGTAGTTTTGCCTGCAGCGACAGCTCAGTCTGTCGGTCTGATTTACATTTTTGTAAAACCAACACAGACCAAAATGGTTGTCCCGGCTGCCCTTCCTCTGAGTGGTGGAGGTGGGGGACTGAAGCGAGGAATTTTCTTTTGGCCTTCTTTTGTTCCTTACATATAAAAAAAGAAAACCTCTGGAATCACATGAGTTCTCTAGGAATAGTAAAGAAAAGCCTTGGATTGGAAAAGAAGCGATGAAGAAGCAAAGAAGCGTAAAGGAGGAGAAAAAAAACATCACTGGAGGGCAATTATCTGGGCTATTTCTGGAAGACTGCTTTTCCATCCTCCAGTTAGGATGAAGGGAACAGGGAGGGTCTGTTTGGCAGCTGGCTGAAGGAGGTGGGGAGACGCAGGGAGGGGGTGGAACAGAAACAGGGAGAAGTCAATGTGTGCATGGTACATTTGAACCTAAAGACTGTCCATTATAGCCAGTACAGCAGCAGTTTGGTGTCCCTAAAGGGACGAGCCAGTAGACTTCCAGAGTGAGAGAGGAAAACTAGTGGGGAGGGAGGAAGGAACAAGAGGTCATAAAGACAAGATAAGACATGGACTGAGGAGAGATAAACAGAGGTCTGACTCCACAGATAAGAAAGAGTAGTTTAAAGAAATCATTCCTGAGCAAAAACTAAAAGCAAAGACTCGGAGGAAGATCGGATACGCCAGATTATTTAAGTTCAGAAAGATAATCTGGCATGATTTAAAACCCCAGGTCAGCAGTGGTTCTGTCTGTGGGATGGAGTGGTTTTCCACATGTTTCCGTGCTGCGTTACGTCTGTCGCAGCTTCATGTGACAAACACAACGGCGGAAACTGGAGACACAACAGCAGAAGCAGAAATAAATAGGAAAATTTAAACAAATGATAAAAGATGAGATAATTAAAAGTTATGAGGTACAAATGGATTGAAAATAATGTATTATGATTTATTATGTGTTTTACCACTATTTAATATTTAAGTTTTATTGTATTGTAATGGCCCTGCGACGGACTGACGACCTGTCCAGGATGTACCTTGCCTTCGCCCAAAGACGGCTGGGATAGGCTCCAGCTTCTCCGCGACCCTTCATTGGATTAAGTGGTTTGGAAAATGAATGAATGAATGTATTGTAATGTAACATTGTGTCCATTACTTTTCAGAGATCCTGTATAATGTTAGGATATTATTTATGAGGGGTTTTTGGACCAGATAAGTGTTCAACTTCTTCCAGGGCCCTTTTCAAACTTAAGAAGCTTGTTTTGTTTGTTGTAACGACTATTTGTTCTGTTTTAAAGTTTGTTTTTCTAGTTCGAAATAAATTCTAAAAAAGAAAAATAATAATAAAGTGTTTCTGTTGGAAAACCAAACTAGTTTTCCACAACAGATGAGTCACGTTTGTAACATCACAGCAGAAATCAACCTGTTTACACATCCAGCCCACTTTCCACCAACGGGCCCAGATGAAGGTGGGCTTACGTACCGCACCACACCAAATCGTTGAGTCCTGACTCGGACTGGTTGGTGGAAAAGGGGACTACTTCCTTTAATAGCCAAATGGCGATAGATGCTTCAGCTACGTAGAACTGTAACGTCACGGCAACGTGATACCTCCTAAATTAACAACGAAGAAGAAGAATCAACAGAGAAGAATGATTGACATACAGCAATTTGTGCTCTTTTTTTTGGCATGCAACTAAACAACCAAAAACCATCATATAATTAAACATGGCCCTGTTCCCGCTTGTTTGTGTCGTACAGGTGCACAGGACATGGCGATTCTTTTGACCAATGGGCAGATGGCAGTGGAGCGGATTGGATCAGTACGATTCGGACCCAAACATTGGTGATGGATATTCTGCCACTTTTCCCATGTTTTGGCTTTGGAAAGGCAAAAACACATTCAGACTGTCCCGTAATGTACAGAGCCAGACTAGTTTGATGAAACTGGGCTTATTAGCAGTTTGACTTTCGCTCGCCAGAGGTCATGATGCAAACTGTGGAAGCCGTGACATCTTTCAGCTGTACAAAATAAGCTTCCCGGGCCCATAAAGACTGTTATGGTCTATTCTACATTCTTTCACAACATCGGACAGCAGAATTCATTCTTTCTATGAAAGTACCAGTAAAAACAGATAATGAGTTTGTCAAGCTCAGCATGTGACCGATAACAGATGACAGTTCAGACAGTTTTGGATTTCATTTAAAAATCACAAGTCAAGTAGACGTCTACAGTCCTGACAGCATCAGACTCGGTGCTGTCGTTGCACCAGCTCTGCTGCTCCTTTCCACCCCCTGCATTTAAACTCGCCTGACTGTAGTGAAGCGGTTCTATAGGACGTTTGGTAAAGTAAAAACACTTAAACAGACATCGGGAGAAAATGGTGAGCGGAGAGGAGGGGTGAGGACAACAGAGGAAACACAAGAAAGACAAAGAACTCGTTAGCGACTTGCAAAAGCCCGAAGCTTAGAGGGGGCCTGATGGGGCAGAGCGATGCACGAGGACTGTAGATGATGCTGCTGAAGGCTTTCAACTGGGAGACCGAGATGATTAGACATGTAGGTGAGACAACAGTGGACATGAAGAGGAGGTGAAGGGGAGGAAAAAAAAAAAAAGGTACAAAGTATGGTGAAGAAGAAAGAATGAGTTTGAGTAAAGAAGCAGATAGAGGACGCAAGGAAAGTGGAGGAAAGGGAGGGGGGGGGGGGACACAAGAGGAGACAATGAAATGAACAGATGAAGGAAGGAGGTAAATGTAGGCTGAAGGTAGAGATGGAGTGATAGGGAGCACGGAGAGTCAGTGATGACAGCTGAGAGGCTTTTAGACGATAGTTTAGCGGAAATGGAGCTGTTCTGTGCAAAGAGGAGTCGATGCCTAAAGCTCATCTTCACCAACACAATCACATTCCACATGTCTGCCAAGACGCAGACTTCAGTCTAAAGAAGCTGAACTGAGACAATCAGACATTTAGTTCACATTGCCTTGCATTTAGCTGGCAGTTGTAGCATTACACAGCTTGGCTGTGTAATGCTACAACTGCCAGCTAAATGCAAGGCAAGGCAGCCAAGCTGTGTAATTCTGTCGGTTTAATTGGGGTCATGTTTGCAAATATGAAAGATATTGTTGGTAAATTAGATTTAGGAAAGATAATTGGCAGACTGGTTGGAGAAAGACAAGAGGAAGTCAGATAACCACTGGTTCTAACCAGCATATGCAGAGCATCATCTCTGAAAACACAACAGGTCCAACCTTGAAGCAGATGGTCTACAGCAGGGATCCCCAACCCTGGTCCTCGAGGACCGGTGTCCTGCAGGTTTTCCAAGTGTTCCTGCTGGAACACACGTGATTCAGACAAGCTCTGCACATGTCTGCTAAATACACATTGATTTGAATCAGGTGTGTTGCAGCGGGGACACTTGGAAAACATGCAGGACACCAGCCCTCGAGGACCAGGATTGGGGGTCCCTGGTCTACAGCAGCCGAAGACCACATCGGGTGCCACTCCTGTTAGCTAAGAACAGCAAACTGAGGCTACAGTTCACACAGACTCACCAGAACCAGATGCTGTCATGTTAATACAGAGCAAAATCACTGAGAAATGTTTCTAAAACCTTGTTGAATCTATGAAACCAAGAATTACGGAGCTTCTGTAGGATGAATAGTTGTTTATTTTTGCACATGTAGGTATGTGCGAAGATTATGTGTGTAAAGACAAGTTAAAGGAGTCCTGTATACAGGGATGCATTGCTGTGGATATGTAAATGTAACCTTGACTGTGTTTGACAAAAAAGACTCCAGGAAGAACAGCTAATGGGGATCCAAACAAATAAAGGGGAAAAAAAAGTTCTAACTTGGTACTTGGAGAGTGAAGGTTTATTCATCATGGGACAAAGAACCAGTCTAGTTATAACTACTTTTTATCCTGGAGAAATACTTTAGGACTTTACGGGAAGACGACAAAAGGCTGCAATCAGGATTATTGAAGCTGTGAGTGATTACGAGCATCTGGATACAAAGCTGGAAGTGGACAGTATGGAAAGGACACCATTAGAACTCAAATATTAATACATGACAGAGATATGTCAACACCTTAAATAAAGCAACACTGAATGAAACAAAAACCATTTCAAAGTCCAGTTTGATGCTAAACCAGTCTGGAGCATGCTTGCAGAAATGCCGCCGCTTTAAAACGATGTGAATGAGTTTTTATCAAGCAACAACCTCCAGCATCACAGTGAACAGTGAATTTCTTTTTAACTTCCCCTGTTTAGAAGTAATTATATAAAAAATTTGGCACATGTCAATCAATCCTTTTGATTGACAGGTACCTGATCTCCCGCTTCAAGTAAGAAGAACGTAGAACAACTGCGGTTTTTAGCCGGTTAACAAACATGCTAGCCCACTTACTTCCGTTAGCTGGTTAGCTCCTGTTAGCTCTTGGTTAGCTTGGTTAGCTCTTAGCAACAGGATTAGCTAGATGTCAATCATCCACCCCAGTGCTCACAGCTCCACCTCTTTGCCCATATTTGTATTTACTAGACGAGATGACACACATGACACTGCCAAGATGGTGATGGTAGGAACCGCCCAATGAGCTTCAGTTCTGCTCTTCAGAAACCTACGGGTGACGTCACGGAGGCTCCATCCATCTTTTTACATACAGTCTATGGTTTTGGTATGGAACTAAACTGGTACCCATTACAAATCCTTGTTCTAGTTGTGTCATCATGCTGTTTCCGTCATGTTGCACTTATAAGAAACTGAACGAGAGAAGTCTGTGAGGGTTGGTGCAGTTTTTAACAAACACATCAGCCAACAGACTAAGACAAACTGCAAAACAAACCATGTAGAGCTCAGCAGGCAAATGCAAACAAGTGACAATCCGGTGTTAAGACAACAAAAGCAAATTAACTTGTGCAGAGTTTGCTTTTTAGTTCTGCACAAGTCTGCTAATTAAGTCTGGTGTGTGTGTCTGGTGTGTTGCTGCAGTAAAACTACCTCCAATTGAGGGAATGCGTCCCTCTAGGACCACCGTTGCCCACTGCTTTTTATTATTTTTATGGTTTATTTTTTGGATTACTTGGTAATATTTGGTAATCTTCAGGTGAATTTATTTGGTGGCGTTTTTGGTAAAAGAAAAAGAAAATAAAGTGTAACCGTTTTGAAGTTGTGCCTTGAGTCAGAAGGAAAAGCTGAGAGGACAGAGATGTTACTAGTTATAGGTTTTTTTAAGGGTCCAGTCAGAGCTTTGGTACAGCTAGACTGGGAAAGCAAACTTTTCTCATTAAAAAAATCAACTTATTTGGAATGATGTGCTGCTGTTGAATTTTGGAAATCGTGCATCGGTTTTACTCTAACCTGCAAGCAGTCTGCTCTGTGTTCACATGCTGCCAATGTTAAACGTTACAGCTGCAAAATAAGTATTACTGCTGTGCATTTTATTTTATTCCATGCTTTGTTGGGGCTGTTTGGGACAATGTTTTTAGGATTATAACACTCTGATACTTATTTAGATGATAATCACCATGGCAACATCTGAAACGCTGAGGACTGCTCGTTATAATCAATGAATGTTTCCAATAATCTGTCGAGTTTGTCGAGTCCTGGACTTACAGAGGACACAGATGTTTCTGATCTATGGCTACTAGCCTGGCCTGGCCTGGCTTGTTAAAAGCAAGATTTTTTCCAGGTGATGGTTCTGTGGGAACTGTGGGAATTCTCTATGGAAAGCATCTTGTTTATGTGAATTGAAGCTACATGTATCCCTACAGCTAAAATGAATCGAGCATCAGGATTAATGAATTGCAGAACAATTTACTGTCAACACCACCGATGAGAAACCATTGGAGGAGCTGTGGACATAATGATTAACAGAATATAATCTGCCCTGGTCTCCGAGAACAAAGACTAAACTTTCCTGAATTTTAATCTTAAAATCGATGACACAGTTCAACAGTCAAACAACATGTACAACGGGCTTCTTTGCAAGAGAAAAATAACAACTCAGCGAGCATAAAGAGATCAAAGGAGGAGAAGAATGGAAAAACTTCAGGCTGATGTAAAGCAAAACCTCAAGTGTACGAGAGCGAAGCCCATAGCGAAGCCCAGAGCATGGAGAGGAAGGGGGAGGGGGAGGCAGGAGCAGCACAATGCCTCAGTATGGGCCCCTCGGCGAGGCCTAGAAACAAGTCACAATGGCTGCACTGTCAGCAGGCCTCCTGCGCTTTCATAGGTCTCCCCAACACCAGGCCTCTCCTCTGTCTCAATAAGCAGCACAACAACCTTTTCAGGGTCGAATCAGCGGTCCACTCCTCGATTGCCAGGCTGAAAGAAACCATTCTGAGCTCAACGGCTGCTGCTTGAGATGAATTTTCCATTTATTCCGGAGCAACGACGAACACACGGCGACTAAGCAGGAACTTATGGCTGCGTTTCTGCTCGCTGGCCCTGAGGGATTTCCTCGCTCCTAATGGTTCAGCAGTGGAAATCCTCAGGGGTTGGAAACATTGTTGTGCTTTAAGTGTAACAAAGTGCAGAGTTCAGCGATTTCTGGATAAATGGATGGAGCCGGTCCATTCATGAAAAGACTGAAAGGAAGTGCCGTATGAATGATTCATTGACAAGACAGGGACGGACTTTTAAAAAATTCAAACGGGTCAAATATTTCAGGAGAGAGAGTCCATTCTTAAAAACACAAGATGGGGATTTTTCCGGTGAAGCCCCTCTTTGAAGAGATCAAAGCCAAAACAAGAAGCTGGAGATGATCTTTCATTCATGGGGATTCCTGCCTCCCGAGCAGGCGGACCACTCTGGCAGCCGCCATCAGCCAACTGGAGCAGCTCAAATCTTTTCACTGACATACAAACAATTTAGTACCAAAATATGCTCCCTGGAACACGCTTCCTACCAAACATTTCTCTTCCAAAGACTGAAAACTGGATAGCAAATCATTCTACACTGGGTCCCATTTCCTCAGCTTCTGCTTAAGTGTATATACACACACACACACACACACACACACACACACACATACATACATACACATATTTGTATGTATAATGTATACAATCAATGTGACCACGGTTTAATTTCTCAGCTGATAACTGATTAACAAAGTGTAAATTGTTTTTTTTTGTTTTTTTTACAAATTTCCTCAATTTTTGGTGATTTTTATTTCCTGGGAATGAATTGAATCTTTCTTGAGCAAACCTGTTAAACACATCATATCTAACTGCAGCTTGCACACAAACTCACCAACCTCCATGTAGGATTATTCATTTGTTTTATTGCTCCTGTCCTTCGTACGACCACTAGAAGTCTGCAAAAATACAGAAACAGCCAAAAATCTCAACCAGATAGATGAAGTCCATCTCAGTCCATGAGAACAACCTCCAACATATGGATCCTCTGTTCCTGCTCTGAAGTCGTTTTCTGTCTCTGAAGTCTTGTTTCCACCTCTTCAGGTGTCAGACTGCATCGCAGCCAGTTCTCCATGCTGCTGCTTGACCTCTGACCTCCCTGTGGGATGGGACATCAGGACAAAACCTGTTTCCTCATGAGAATCTGTAAAGCCTCACACTTCCATCCTGTGGGAAGTGCTGTAATGTGCCATAATTTGTGACATCAATCATCTTGTCAAAAAGAAGAAGAGGAGAAGCTGCTGACTGATTCTGCTCACAAACTCACTTTAATGTTTAGTTTCTGCATCAGTTTTGGGTCTTTTGTCCTTTTTATGGGGCGTCCATAGCTGACTTTAGTCTGTCTCTGCTTTATGCTGTAAATATAAACTCTTATTGGTGAAAATTTCCATCCCCATATTTATGTTTTTGGGTTGTTATTGTTTCCATGACCCGGTTTCCTCTCTCACAGGCTTTGGGCTAAAACAACACAATAGTTTTTTCTCTCTTTTGTCTTTTTATCTCAGTTTTCATCCCCGTCACACTGTGGAGACTCAAGCAATGAACCAATTCTGTTTTACAGCGATTTATAAATACATTTCACTTTACATGAAAAGGAAATGATCCTACAGAGACTTTCTGCCGCAATAAGGAGCAGACTTACCAAACCCAGGCCCCAAATACGTCGCATTATCGCAGAGCTCAGGACAGGCCTTCCAAACTGCAAGCAGATAAACTGAGCTCAACTAACCACAAAATAAGAGGGAGGTGGGGGGGGGGGGGGGGGGGGCACTTGTGGGGTTTTACATCCCCTTAATCACTAAACAGCTGCCCCTATAGAAGTCCTACAAAGCTGCAAGATGGTTCCTAAAGCCAACATTAACTGAGAGGGGTTTAAAAACACAGCCAAAGGAAACCAATTTCCCCAGACAGCAAGCAGGGAGAAAAACCCTCCGCTTGTCTCCACGCAGCAGAAAACCCATTACGTTGGTCTGAAAGGCTCAGAGTGGATCCGTCCCGCCAGTGCAGGACCTGAAAGCAACTGTCAGGGACAAATTCTGGCAGACAAGGTGCATCTCTGGGAAAAATGAGAAGCAAACCCAGCATCTGTCCTCCTGTCGGCCCCGATTATTTCAGGGGGACGGGATTGAGGGCGAGTCAGAGACTCATGCCAGAAAAACAAAAACATAAAATCAAATAAAACCTGTTAGTTAGACCTCAGCTGCAGCAGAGGAGGAACGGCTGCTGCCGCCATCCATCTCCTCTCCATTTAATCAAGCATCTGTTCTTTGCATTGAAGATTATCTAATGGTGTGAAGGACTGACGGGGGGCTGTGCAGACCTCTCCATAATTACATATGGATTTATGTGCTTCAGGTGTTATTTGTCAGGCGTTCACCGGCTGATTGGACAGATAGTGTTAACAAGACGAGAGTGCAGAGCGACGGCGGATTTAACGACAAACGCCAGATACTTTCAGCAACAACGGCAATTTCATTTTATCATGAAAGAAGCGTTTTTTGGAAAAAGACGTCGGTTTTATACATCACTGTGAACAAGTGATGCAAATAACCTTCAGTATGAACGGCAGATGATAAAAAGACAATCCTTAAAGTAATTTAAAATGTGCTGCTGAGAGCAACACCTCCATTTTCTGCTAGCGCACCAGTTCAACCAGTGCAGAAAGTCACTCTAGAGTGACTGGTCCTGGTCTTGCAGGTTGAAAGTTGCAGGGGAAAACAATGGCATTGCTCCTTTTGGATTCATTTCATTCAAACATTCAACAAAAACTTGTAAATGTCTACAATTTCAGAATGAATGATTCAGAAATAAATAATGCTGGATCACAGTTTTCTCCTTTGAGTTTACATGGAAATAGTAATTCCAAATTGAGGTTCACATGGAAAACATGTTTACTTACTTCTGCTTCTGATTGGTGGATTGGGAAGGGTTCTGATTGGACAGAGGGCGGACGTGACGTACTTACGTCTATTGTAATTACACAAACTGCACTTCCTGCTTCTTTTCTCTTTGGCCACAACATGGAAATCCACATAAGAACCATTTTCGCTTTGAATTTTGTAATAATGTTGAAGTACCAGCTCAAAATGAGCAAACTATTTTACTTGTTTTAGCTGCTGAAGAGGAGAAGGAAGATGAAGTAGACGGGGTACGGACAACCACGCAGAATGTGCGGTCATCAGGACAGGACGAGGTATCGAACATGCACAGAACAATCAGAACCAACGTGAAGCGAAAAAACATTTAATTTAGTTAATTTTTCAGTTAATCTATATCTTTATTTCGAACAAAAGAAAATATATGTACATACCTATTAAGGCTGTGACGATATGCTTTTGTTCCGATTCGATTCAGATTTTTTTTTTGGCTGCC
This sequence comes from Telmatherina bonti, assembly GCF_933228915.1. Lineage (NCBI taxonomy): Eukaryota > Metazoa > Chordata > Actinopteri > Atheriniformes > Telmatherinidae > Telmatherina > Telmatherina bonti. The sequence goes on from NC_136631.1 coordinate 31,263,639, forward strand.
GATTCGATTTAAATTGCAATTCTCACAAAACTTTAAACATAGCTGATTTTTGTAAACTAAAAAAAAAAAAAAGTTTTTTGCGCATCATTTTCTTGATTTTAATTAGGAAAAACAACACAGTAGCCAAACCATCATTCTGCTGCTATAATGCCAAAGAAGACAAGTTAAAAGATCAATAAAAATAACAATGAATTTATAATGGATTATTTTTATTTATTAGAAAAACATCGATTTTTAAAATTGTGAAGCAAAAAAATCCTGATAGTCAATTGTTTTTAAGCGATCTTCCCACCCCTAATACCTATACATACATAAGCACACACACACACATATATACATACACATATTAGAGGTGTGTATTGGCAAGCATCCAGTGATATGATATGCACTACAATACGGGGCACCAATACGATATATTGCGATTTATCAGAATACTATAAACAAGACAATATATTGCAATTTTTTGATTACTGGTAGTAAACACCTTATTAAATAATTGAATAAGAACAGAGGATCTACATTTCACTGCAGAATCAATAAAAACACTGATTTTTATGTACAAAATGAATAAAGAAATGAAAATCTGCCTCATCAGGAAAGATCGACTGTTTGATAAAAAAATCAATAGTTTGCATTTATTTTGATCTTCATTTGCTGTTGCTGTACAGCTTTTCTTCCTGGAGTCAATACAACATGCCTATCATTACACAATGATTACACCAGTTTTAGAAGTTTTATTCTTGAATATCAATATAATATTGTCACACCCCAATATTTTCTTACACCCCGAACACATATACTACTAATAATAATATACTAATAAATAATAATAATGATAATAATGCATAATCAAATAATAATAAAGTTTACACAATGCCGGAATTAATCAGTTCAAGTTTAAATGGGAAAAAACCAGCCACTTACTTCAGGATAACGTTTAATTCTGATTTGTAATTTTCATTGGGAATTATGTGTTTACATGGTCATTTCATCTCTTTTTTGGGCCAGTTTGAGGAAAGTCGGTTTGTTTCATAACCAGGTTGTAGGTTAAAAACCGGCAGACATGAAGAACTTATCTTCAGATTGGTGAAAACCATTATGTACATCGTTATGTGGCTGATGATGTAACAAACCATGACGTCTGCTTACCTTTTGCCCAGCGAGCTGAGTGGCGTGCTGAGGTTCAGGGGGGGTCGGGCGGGTCTAGGGTTGCGTCTGGGAAGCTTGGCATCAGATGGCTCCCTCTTTGGGGACTCGGCCTTACGAGCCGGACTGGCACCAGGCTTTATGTTGAGATCCTTCAGGACATCGTAGTTGATCTTATTAGAGATTTTCTTCTGCTCCAACATCTTCCCGATGGCCTCTTCGGCGTTGTTGGCTCTGATCGGGCCGCGTCTCTTTGTGGGGGCTCTCCGCTGATTCAGAAAAAAAACAAACAAAGCAACTCAACCATTAGCAACGGTAAAAGTATTTTTATTCAACCAAATTACATTGTTTTATCTTCAAGCTCAGGTTAAAAGCTCTCTTCCATCACATTTACACTTCCAACCTTTTGTTGCTCCAGTTTCGGATTTAGGAAATGTCTTCCTTTTCTTCTTTTTTCTTTGTTTTATGTTAAAAGTTGTGGAGAAAGAATCCAATCAAGTCATCCAGCAGAAAGGTGTGTCTGAAATGGTAAATGGACTTGTACTTCTATAGCGCTTTTCTAGTCATACAGACCACTCAAAGCGCTTTACACTACTTGTCACATTCACCCATTCACACACACACTCATTCTACACACTTATACCCCGATAGGCACATCGGGGGGCAGTTTGGGGTTCAGTGTCTTGCCCTAGGACACTTCGGCATTTTTCAGGGGAAGCCTGGAATCGATCCCTCAACTTACCTGTTGAAGGACAACTGCTCTTCCTCCTGAGCTACAGCCGCCTGAAATTTCACACCAATCCAAAAATTATTTGTTTACACGTTTCCATTCAGACAAAACTACTCAATGATTTCTCTTAAGCTTCCTACATCGTCCATGAGAAGCGAGAACTTTGTTTCTTCCTCTTGAGGCCACAAGAACAAGAAAAAAGTCCATTCATCCTCCACAAGAAGCTTCGTCTGTTTTCCATTTGTACTATTGTACATAAAAACATTTTTATTGCGTCGCTCTGGCAGAGACGTTAATTAAAACCAGAAAGTAAACAGAGAAGAGTGCAAATGATAAAACAGCTGTACGCAGTTTAAAAAGAAACTATATACTGCAGAGTACTATCAGGTACGCAGTTACTGCTGTTTGTCGCAGCCCTATTGAAACCAACCAGTTGCAACTGCCTGGTACAAAAAACATTTTAGGTTTAATAGGTCAGGTTTATCTTCATGACAACTGTGGGGGGAGTGAATTTCTTTGTAACTTCCCCTGTTTAGAAGTAATTTTATCAAAATTTGGCACATTTATGGGTGTGTCCTTTTGATTGACAGGTACCCGTTCTCCCACTTCAAGTAAGAAGAACGTCGAACAACCACGGTTTTTAGCCAATTAACAGGGTAACCCGCATACCTCCGTTAGCTGGTTAGCTTCTGGTTAGCTCTTAGCAAAAGGCAGGTCGGGATTCGCTAGATGTCAATCATCAACCATGACGCTCACAGCCCCCCTCTCAACTGTGGGGGGAGTGAATTTTTTCTAACTCCTCTGTTTAAAAGTAGTTTTATATCAAAAATCTTCATAATTAGGGGCGTGTCTTTTTGATTGACAGGTACCCATTCTCCCCCTTCAAGTAAGAAGAACGTAGAAAAACTGCAGTTTTTAGCTGCTTAACAGCAGGACTTTGCTTCAGCCCGCTTACCTCTGTTAACTGGTTAGCTCTTGTTAGCTCTGGGTTAACTTGGTTAGCTTTTAGCAACAGGCAGGTCGGGGTTCGCTAGATGCCAATCATCCGCCATGACGCTCACAGCTCCCCTCTCAGCTCCACCTCTTTGCCCATATTTGTATTTTCCGGGCGAGACAACATGCCCCTGCCAAGATGGCGATGGTAGGAACCGCCCACCGAGCTTCAATTCAGCTCTTCAGAAACCTACGGGTGATGTCAGAGGCTCCGCCCACAGTCATACACAGTCTATGGTTTCCAGCTGAGAAGGCTTTGACCATTAAAAATCCCAGCGAGCAACATCTTTGCACATTTTAAGTGTTAATTAAGGTTCCGCATTAAGGTTGTCAGGCGGTTTTAGTTATTCCAGGTTGATCTGGACATCTAGCAAGAGATCAGCAGGTGTCTCACTTAAATCACCCAGGAGCTGATCAGGTCAGGATGGCAACCACTAATGAACTCATGCTGACCGGCGATACCAGCGGACAGATATTGGGTCTAGCAGGAGGGAACCACAGATTGGCCTGCATGTGTTCAGCCGCCTCATTTCCAGCATCTGCGTTTATTTCCATCTTACTAACTGGCTTTCTTTGTCTGTAATTTTCTTCTGCAGTTTGAGTCTACTCCGTTTCCCTCATTCATCAGTCAAAAGCGCCATTTATGTTCTGGTTGCAGCAGAAACGGCTGCGTTTCTCTGCTGTGAATCACTAAATTCATAACTCTGTTTTTTATCCCACATAAACGACAATAAACTCCTGTTTTTTAAACATTTATTTGACTAGAATAAACCTCTGCAGCTTACCAAGGGTCACTTTGTCTCTGAGTAATATTCCAACATCTCTTTATTCTATATATTCTATTTTTTTCTGGGTGGGACTTTAATATATTAATTAGGATTAATTGATTACATCTAAGCTGATGCAGTGAAAACTGAATGTATTTAGTCACAGTCACACAGAAAATATGTCAGCGCATGATTTCCTGGTATCATTACTCATATATCCAGCGAGTTTTCAGACCCTTCTACCACAAAAAAGCAAGTAGCAACAAATACAGAGACATTTTGTTGTGTTGATGCGAGACGTTTGGAAATAGACACAAAAGAAAGAATGTTTACTTTTTTTCTTCCCTAATTAAAAAATTATTAATCAACTGAGGGAAATTCTGATGCCGTCGCAGGGCTTTTTCTAAATTTCATTAGAAATAAATAAACTATTCATCAAATAATATGAACGATTTAGTTATAATAATTAAAATATTAATATAAAAAAAATAAATAATAAAAAATAAAAAAAATTATACAAAATAAACCAATGTAGTAATAAAAGTATGCAATAATAATTAAACCTGTTAAATTAGTGATGAAGATGAACATTTTTACGGTGCAACAAAAACCATTAATGCGTCCTGTTACTGGGAAATTTAACTGCTGGCTGCGGTTAGAGGCAGCTGTGAAGAAACAACATCAGACCACCTGGTTCTGCTGCACGACGCGTCGCCTTCTCGTCCAAAACGCAACGTTTGAAAACATTTTGTAGCAGGGATCCTCGATCCGGGTCCTCCAGGACCCGGACTGAGGATCCCTCCTGTGTAGCACACCGTGTCTCAGATTAAGAGGCTCATTGAAGGTGAACAGCTTTATGACAGCATGGCGCACACACACACACATACACACACACACACACACACACACACACGGACTCGGACACACAGATTCTGGTGCATTTTCAGCAAACATTTGCCTGTTTTCTGACTAACTAAAATCCTTCTCCGCATCCATCTCGACTACTTCAGAACGTCTGAACACTGAACACTTTCCCCGACTCTCAACTTTCCGTCAAAACTCCAACAAAGTTTTCTTACCTTCTTCTCTTTGTAGATGCCGAGCTCCTTCTCTTTCGCTATCTTTGCTTCCTTTTCTGAGAAGAAGAAACAGGCTGAGCTCAACAGAAACCACGGTGAAGCAACGCCAGCTCAACGCTGGCAGGTTCAATCACAGGTTTAACTTCATTTCACTGATAAAATGGGGAAAAAAAATCCAACTTCTGCCTTGAAACCTCCTGCACAGATATATCATGTCATATCCCCAAAGTACCTTTCTGCTCTTTGAGGTAGTCAGAGTTTTCTGCCATCCACAGCGCCGTCTTGATTTTGATTTCCTTGTCGCTCAGCAGATACTACAGAGAGGCAGAGGGAGCAAAAGGGCATCAATTACCACATTAAACCAGGTTTTTATGTTTATTTCAGTCATTTTTTAACCGCATGCCGTTGTTATTACCGATAAATTCTGGACCAGGCAGATGCATACATCTGCCTGGTCCAGAATTTACTGGTACATTATGTATGTATATATGTATATATATATATATATATATATATATATGTGTATGTGTATGAATGTATATGTATATGTGTGTGTGTGTGTGTGTGTGTGTGTGTATATATGTGTGTATGTGTATGTATGTATTTATGTATATATATGTGTATGTGTGTGTATGTATGTATGTGTGTACATATGTAGGTGTGTATATGTGTATATATGTGTGCATGTGTGTATGTGTATATATATATGTATATATATGTGTATGTGTGTGTGAGTGTATATACACATATATGTAGGGGGGTATGTATGCGCATATACGTGTACGCATTGATGTCTTTCTCTTGTTTTTTCTGTTATCTTTTCTGTTCTCTTTCTGCCCCTTTTCTATCCTTTCCGGTCGGGTCCAGCAGCATAAACTGTGTAATACAAACTATTATCCAAAACAAATAGGAAAATAAAATAAGAATCAAGAAATACAAGGGGATCATTACATCTATAAAAGTTCCCCTTGGCAAAATAAATTTGCTCAGCAGAACACAGCATCCAGAACATCAGTCTGCTTGCTTAAATGCTGGACAAGACAAAAATAGAAGAAAAAAAAAAAAGAAGAATGCACATTATACTAATAATATAGGAAATCAAACATTGTTATCTGTAGTTAGTGGCAAAAAAAGGAATTGCAGGACTGTCCCCTCTCAGCTTCCGTAGAAATGCATCAGGTCGAAGCTGACTCAGTGATTTAGAGATTTAGGTACTTTCCCGAACATCAGTGGTTAACACAACTGAAAAAGGCAAAATATGACATAAAACAGCCAAATCTTTTCATCCGCTTCTCATTTCACTAAAATATTCATCAAACAGCTGCTTCAGATGTGTTTATAAACTCAGAAGAACTGAACGTCTGTACTGGTTTAGTCTGGACTGAAGCTCATTAGAAGGCGGCTACATACCAGCTCGATCTCGCTGTCATCTATCCCGCTCAGGTCCAGCTCCCCGCTGTCGGCGCCGCCATCTGTCACGGAGACAACAACCAGAACGGACACGCTCACACAAACCGCTGTAATGCACATTTTCACTGCAGCGTTCCCATCCCAGGAGGGCGAGGCAGGAAACGCAGGAAACACACACACACACCTCCAGCATCCACCCATCCCATCCATCCTGGTGGAAACAGAGGAACATCAAACCTCCATCAGGAGTTAATCAGCAAATAAAACACACTGTGACTCCTGATAAGGCCTTAATAGGCTTAACTGGCGTTTAGGCGGCTCTACCTCACACTTTCTTTTCAATTACAACACACTCATTAGATTTTAGCATACTTGGTGAGGAGACGAGGAGATGCTGAAGCAGCAGCCTGTATTTTCCATGCGGCCGCTTCAACCTGCGCCTCCACGAGATGGAGCAGATTGCAGAAAGCGAAACAACAGACATTTTAACGCAATGATAAAAGAAAGTGGCATTTCAAATCCCCACATGTGCACACGGTTCAGTTTTAGAGGAGAAATGTTCAAAGGAAATGAGATTGACTTTGATAAGAGGAAACAAAGGATTGTTTTGCTCTTTGTGAGGGGGGGGGGGGGGGCGGGCGCTGACAGTAAAGCATCAATGGAGACTCAACAGCTTTCCTTCTGGAAGATTCTCCACCTTGATTAGTTGTTTTGAAACAGCGCAACTGTTCTGCAGACATCAAACAGTCAATCAAAGCAGCGAAGATGGAAAGAAAATGTTTTAACGGGTGGCGGGCGTCACATTTATAGGAGTCATTTAACCTCTTTCAGCTTTCTGCTTTGACATTTTCACAAGGGGGGGGGGGGTGCAGGGCCCTGCATCCTGAAGTTCAAACTCCCCACCGGGCAGCAGCTTCAAAGGAGCCCCACCTGAGTCGACAGGCAGCTTTCCTGATTCATTACGGCGAGGCAGGTGCAGAGACAGAGAGGAATGCACCGTCCTCAGACTGAAAAAAGCTGCGTTCGCTGCACAGCTGAAGAGGCTGCTGGGGATTCATCTAGTCAGTCATTTCAGTTCAGTTAGTAGATTGCAGCCTCCTTAAAAAAAGAGAAAGCTCTCCAGAGGGAAGAGACAGGTCAGTCCCTATCTGGCAGGCCCAGCCCTCTAAGAACTTCCTCTCCGTGAAGTGTGAGGGCGAGATAAGACGGAGACAAGCCCTGGGAGAGATCCGACGCTCCGGGAGGCAGAGACGCAGAGAGACAAAGAGCTGATAACACCAGTCCAAAGCCAGAGAGGGGAGGAGGGGAGGGAGCAATTACAGAGTTATTATTCAGCCGCTGCTTTGATATATCTACACTTGCTAATTTGATCTAACCCATTAAATTGTTCTGGAGTGTACAGAAGAATCGGGTTCAGAAAATCACTTTGATGATTAGGAAGGAGAAGCTAAAAATACGAGACGGCAGGAGTCGCCATGTTTTAGTTTCTCTTTGTTTTCGTCTTTTAAATGACGGAGAGCAGACGGCCGAGGAGGAAGGCCAGGATGACGTCTGTGTCTTAGTTCAACACTGATGTGTTTATCCTCCCAGTGTGAAAGAGCTGGGAGAAACAGGGACCCTAACTGGCTAATAAACCCTCCTCTAGTGAATCTAACGTCTGCAGGGCAACATGAATTCAGGTCTAAGTGAACCTTTCCAGGAGGCTGGATCTGATTGTATTATGATATTCAGTAACGGCCAAATATCCACCGTTTGTGGCTCCTTTCCACCAGAACAAAGTCCTTTTCAACAACATCCATTACAAGCTGCACCATTTGCACGACAGAGAACAAGTTTCTGATCTCGATGTCGCAAACCGTCTGCTTCGGAGTTGTTGCAGGCGGTCCTGAACCCCACAGAGTAGTAAAAAGAGAGAAGAGGACCGAGCAGCGATCCCTGAGGCACCCCCGTTTTCATCTCTATGATCCGGACGCTTCTCCCTCACCAGGATAATCTAAAGCAGTGTTCCACATTGTGCAGCTCCGTCAGTAGCTTCGTAGATATATTGAAAAAGAAACGCCCACATTCTGGAGGCATTGTTGTATTTTCACCATAAACTGTTGCGTAAGAATGCCGTTACTCCGTGCAATATTTAGGATAACCATTTCTTGCTAAAAAGCTGAATGTTACTTATTTGGCAACGTAGCAGGATACGTAGCGTGGAAATGCTTCTTTTTTTTTTTTTTTTATGGGGAAAAAGTGGCTCTTCTCTTGTCTTAGTGTATTGAGTACGGCTCTTGTTGAATTACCAGTGAGGATCACTGGTCTGAAGGTTTAAAAGTCACAGAGGGAAGAGCGTGCAAGCAGATCAGAGCCAGTATCCTGCAGGTTTTCAATGTCTCCATGCTCCAATACACCTGACCAAAATGAGTGAACAGGTTGACAAGAACCGGTTTGATTCCTTTGATTTGAATCATGTGTGTTGGAGCAGGGAAACAACAAAAACCTGCTAGAGGACTGGAGTTTAACCCTCCTGGTTTAGAAGATCTAGCAATGTCATTATTCTTTTTTTAAAAAGGAAGTAATTTTCAAAATTACTGGGACACTCCATCCCGATCATTGAAATTCAGTCTTCCATGGAAGGTCCATAAAGACGTGGAAAAGCTCGCCTTGAGTCGAGTCCTGACCTCAGCTTGACCTTCGGGATGATATGATATCGGAGACCACCAGCCAATCCTTCTAAACCGTACCTGACCTTGTAAATGTGCTTCTGGAAAAATGCTCTCGCTTCCCATGAACGCAGCCCTGCAGCTTGAAGCAAGCTTCCCATAAAGTTGTTATAGCTGCAAAGGTTTGACCAACTGCACATTCACCCCAACAGATGAAGGATGGGACGGCATTAACATTAATGTGCATGTTCAGGCGGGTGTCCAAATACCTTTAGCATGATGTGTACATAAAAATGTTCCATTTCTTGTCATAAAGATTCAAAGATTCCTTCATTGTACAGAGAAATTCCAGATCCTCTTCATCTTTAATGACGCCCTGAGCTTAACAAGGAAGCGCAGTGTGCATCAGGACAGCCCGCCGTGCACGTACGCCGGCTATATTCCCACCTTGTGTTGGTCAGTGAGAAGCATGAACTTATCCAAGAAGGAAACACCAAAGGAGATTTGGTTTTGACTAAACAACAAATGGTCTGAACCCATGTGGTGTCTGTTTAACCTGCTCTAAACTCAATCCCAGTTAGTTACTATACCATCACCCCCGCCCCCCACTTCACTATAAACACTTTATTTCAAGATTTTCTAAAGAGACAAAATAAATCAACCAAATATCTACAAGAAATCCTCTGTTTTTAGAAATGATTTGGCTCATTACTTTCAGAGGGTGACAACATGTAGATTAAGTGTCTCTAAAACAGGGATCCTCAGTCCTGGTCCTCAGTGACCGGTGTCCTGCAGGTTTTCCTCGTGTCCCTGCTGGAACACACCAGACTCAGACAAGCTCTGCATACGTCTGCTAAATACACATTGAGTCAGGTGTGTTGCAGCTGGAAAACCTGCAGGACTCCGGTCCTCCAGGACCTGGATTGAGGATCCCTGGTCCACAACTTCACGCTGATGATCATCTCAGATCCTGTGTTTTTGCCAGGGACACATTTGGGAAAACCTTCTGGCAACA
>NC_136631.1:31878426-32140926 GCF_933228915.1 Telmatherina bonti
GTGCAAATGAACAGAGGGAGCTGTCAGACAGCAGGAGGCGGGGGGAGGGGTGAGGAGGAGGTGGGCTGTTAGGTGGGGAGGTGGTGAGGGGGGAGGGGGGGGGGGGGGGGGGTTGACGGCAGCGAAAATAAGCACTTCCTCCTCAGTGATTCCCAAAATAACCAGCAACCCCATGGCTTGATTGCCACACTCCTGAGGTTCGGGTATCCCAGCTGTGAGACGGGCTGTCTCACACACACACACACACACACACACACACACACGCACACACACACACACACACACACACCTCCACATCTGTTATGTAGAGACAGCAACAATAACACCTACACACATTCTCTATTACCTATTTATTGCTTCCATTTCTACATTTTAAACTTCTGGTGTCATGCTCGCTGAAGTCCATCCAGCTTTAGATGAAACCTGCATGGACACCCAACATGGCATCTACAAATGACCACTGCAACGCGCCTGCAGGGATTTGCTCCCGTTCAGCCACAAGACCAGCAGTGAGGTCTGATGAGTGATGAGATCTGACTCCCAGTTGGTGGTTCAGTTTGTCCTGAAGGAGATGGCTGTGGCGGTCTGCACGTCCTGATAAAGTGGGAACATCTTTATGTCTCTCATGAGCCTGACGCTGCGTTATCTGTTTCAACTTCTGAGATTTTTTTTTTCCTTTGTTTTCCGTCACAGTTTTATCTAGTTAGTTTGTTTTACACACTAACTACCTACTTTATCAAGTTCAGCTGTTTAACTGCTTGTTAAAACAAATATCTAATCAGCCCAGTGCTTTGAGTGGGCTGGTACGCAGCGGTTTTATCCCTTTGCATACCGGTACTACTTTTTACAGCGTATGGTGCATACCGGGACTTTTATTGGCTTTCTTCAGCAATCGGTATACCTTCCTACGACTCCACCACATATTACAGCTTATAATTGTTGATTTTGAAGTCGCCTCAAAAGAAATATATTGTTAAGAGCAGCTTCCTGTAGCCCACAACGTCATGCCGCACGTCACGTTGTTCACTTGCCTCTGTGTTTCCATTGAAGTGGACGTGCTTTGGATGAGAGGAAAGGCGGAGAAAAAAACCATTGCAGCTGTAAAGTTACAAACTGGAGCAGAGCTGAATGATGACAGTAGTACTCCTTAACAGTCATTTACTACAGTAGTACTACTAACAGTCATTTACTACAGTAGTACTACTTAACAGTCATTTACTACAGTAGTACTACTTAACAGTCATTTACTACAGTAGTACTACTAACAGTCATTTACTACAGTAGTACTACTTAACAGTCATTTACTACAGTAGTACTACTTAACAGTCATTTACTACAGTAGTACTACTAACAGTCATTTACTACAGTAGTACTACTTAACAGTCATTTACTACAGTAGTACTACTAACAGTCTACAGTAGTACTACTAACAGTCATTTACAACAGTAGTACTACTAACAGTCATTTACTACAGTAGTACTACTAACAGTCATTTACTACAGTAGTACTACTAACAGTCATTTACTATAGTAGTACTACTTAACAGTCATTTACTACAGTAGTACTACTAACAGTCATTTACTACAGTAGTACTACTAACAGTCATTTACTACAGTCGTACTACTAACAGTCATTTACTACAGTAGTACTACTAACAGTCATTTACTATAGTAGTACTACTGTCAGGGACCAAACGGTAAAGCCATGAGGACACAGATGCAATTTCAAAAAACCTGGGCTTTTTTTGTCACAAAACAAATGCAAAATTCCAAAGAGATGAATAAACTAACCAATCTTTAAAAAGGGGTTAACTAAACATAACGACAGTTAAACAGTTCAGTTCAACTCAACTAAAGAAAAACTGACCCCCCCACAAAAACACATAAGGGTAACTTATATAGCACTTCAGCCAAACCAAATTGCACAGAGAGGAAAAAACAAAATGACTAACAATAACCAAACAAAGCTCCAAGACCTAGCCAAGCTACCCCCCCCCCCCCCCCCCCCCCCCCCCCCCAGCACATGGTAGAACCTTATGAGCTGGCATTGAGATTTAAGACTCCTCAGCCCTTTGCCACGCCTTTCATCTTCCAGGTAAGGAAACAATGTGGGGCTTAAGCCCTCACACACACCCCCTCTTCAGGACTCTCGCTAGAAGAGCGAGAGAGATAGTCAGCAGTAACATTTTCCTTTCCAGGTATGTGCTTAATTCTGAAGCAGAAGGGTTGCAATGCCAGGTACCAGCGGGTGATCCTGCCATTTGTATCCTTCATTTTCTCCATCCATTGAAGTGCCCTGTGGTCTGTTTCCAAGCTAAATTCCCTTCCCAGGAGGTAATACCGGAAAGAGTCCAGGGCCCATTTAATGGCTAGTGCCTCTTTTTCCACAGTCGAATACCAAACTTCCCTCGGAAACAGCTTTCGGCTGATGTAGGCTATTGGGTGCCTCTCTCCGGGTGGACCCTGCAAAAGTACTGCTCCCAGACCCCTATGGGAAGCATCAGTCTGCAGAACAAAGAGTTCATTAAAGTCAGGACTATACAACACAGGCTCCTTACTCAGCGACTGGCGGATGTCATTGAAAGCTGCCATAGATTCCTCTGTCCACTGAATCTGGTTGGGACACCTTGAGCCCACCAGATCTGTGAGCAAAGCAGCCCTGGTGGAGAACTGCGGTATAAAACGATGGTAAAAGCCTGCCATTCCTAAAAAGGATCTCAGTTGTTTCTTCATTTGAGGCAGAGCACAAGACTCAATGGCTTGAACCTTACTGACCTGAGGTTTGACCACCCCATGTCCGATAACATGTCCCAAGTACTCAGTTTCAGCAGCCCCAAAGATGCATTTGGATGAATTCACTGTTAGCCCAGCAGTCTGGAGACGATCCAGAACAGCCCGCAGATGTGCCAGGTGCTCCTCCCAGGTGTCACTGTAAATGACAATGTCATCCAGATAAGCAGCAGCAAATCCAGAGACGTCACACAATACTTGGTCCATTAGCCTCTGGAAAGTTGCTGGAGCCCCATGCAGCCCAAATGGCATCACTGTGAACTGAAACAGTCCCCACGGTGTTCTGAATGCTGTCAGCTTCCTGGACCGCTCTGTCAGTGGGACCTGCCAGTAACCCTTGCATAAATCAATGGTTGTTAAATATCTTGCTTTCCCCAGCCGCTCAAGCAGTTCATCAATCCTTGGTGTTGGGTATGAATCGAATAATGAAATAGAATTTAGGTACCTGAAGTCGATACAAAACCTCATGCTACCATCCTTTTTTGGCACCAGGACCACCGGATTGCACCACTCACTTTTTGAAACCTCAACGATCCCCAAGGACAGCATCAGATCCAGCTCCTTTTTCAGTGATGCCAACAGACGTTCTGGAATCCTGTAACTGAGACGCCTTACAGAACCCCCTTCTTTAAGTACAATGTCATGTTCCACGACATCTGTTCTCCCAGGATTCTCCTGAAACACTGAGGAGCTACACACTTTTCTCACCTGCTCACGCTTTCCTTCTGGCAGGTGGGTGAGATCACAATCCAAAGCACCAGCCGATGGCAAATATTGCTCACCCACTTCCTCCTCCTCCATCACTCCCCTTATGAGCATCACCTCTGCCTTTTCAGGCCGCTGCACCCACTCCTTCAGAAGATTTATGTGCAGCACTTTGCTGGAGTGTGGTTGCCCAGGGGTGGAAACCTGGTAAGTAGTGGGTCCAAGTCTCTTCAAGACCTCAACTGGCCCCTGCCACTTAGCCAGCAGCTTGTTGTCATCACTAGGGAGGAGTACCAGCACTCTTTGTCCAGGGCTGAAGGATCGTTGACGGGCTGAACGGTCATACCAGGTCTTTTGGTGCTGCTGGACCTCTGCCATATGAGACTGTGCTAGCTCAGTCATCTGCTGGAGTCTATCCCTCATCTGAAGAACATAAGATACAACGTGAACGGGTTTTTCTTCCATCTTTTTTTTCTCCCAAGTGTCTCTCAGTAAAGATAACGGCCCATGAACCTCATGTCCATACAGGAGTTCAAATGGAGAGAACCCAGTCTAGGCTTGTGGTACTTCCCTATAGGCAAAGAGAAGGTACGGCAACCACTGATCCCAATCTGTACCATTATCATTTACCACTTTCCGGAGCATCTGCTTCAAAGTCTGATTAAACCGCTCTGTGAGGCCATCAGTCTGGGGATGGTATGGCGTTGTTCTCAAACTCCGAATTCCCAGCAACTGGTACACCTGCTTCAGTAAAGTAGACATGAAGTTAGTGCCCTGATCAGTCAAGATGTCTTTTGGAAAACCTACACGTGAAAAAAACTGCACCAAACAGAGAGCAACTGATTTAGCCTTAATGGACTTAAGTGGGAACACTTCTGGGTACTTTGTAGCATAGTCAGTGATAACCAGCATATAACGATTTCCTGCTCGGCTTCTCTCAACAGGGCCAACAATATCCATTCCAATGCGTTCAAATGGCGTAGTAATGATGGGCAATGGTTGAAGTGGAGCTCTGGAGGGAATTTTAAGAGAGGTTGTTTGGCACTGAGGGCAGCTTTTACGATAATTTGCCACATCTTTGCAGAGGCCAGGCCAGAAAAAATGATGTTTAATCCGTGCTGTAGTTTTCTTCTTACCTAGGTGGCCGGCCCAGGGAATAGAATGCCCCAAGGTGAGCACAGTGTCCCTCAGTCCTTGAGGAACCACGAGCTGCAGCACTGACCCCTGTTGGCGATAAAGTATGTCATTTTCCAGAATATATTTACCTCTGACATCCTGCTCCATTTGTGAATTCTTTTCCACCTTCTGAAAAAGAGATGCCAACGATGGATCAGTCTTTTGCAAGTCAGGTATGCCAGCTGGGATTTGAATTCCCAATGGAGGGTCTGACTCTGTGTTCAGTGGGTTCCTGGCTGTATGTTGGAACTTTTCTTGCCTTCTCTGCCTGCGACTTTTATTGGGTTTCCCTGGTATGGTTTCCAACTTCTCATTGGTAATAGCAACATTACATTTCAGTTCATGGTCTACATCCAACAAGTCAAAAAGTATTGGAAGGTCCCGACCCAACACAGCAGAATAAGGCAAATTATCAACAATCCCCACATTCAGAAGGTAAGTTTGCCCTTCAACCTTTATATAGATGTCTGCTGTTGAAAACATCTTTTCATCACCATGAACACAACAAATGGGGATGGTGTCATTAGTACGAATGATGTTGGGCTCTACCAACTCCCTACGGACCAAAGTCCGGGAACTTCCAGAGTCAAGCAGGGCTTTAAAGTAGTTCCATTAACTTCTATTTGGGCCATTTTAATAGTCTCATTCTTAAGTTCCTGTTCATGACCCTACCCGTGACCCTACTACTACAGTAGTACTACTAACAGTCATTTACAACAGTAGTACTACTAACAGTCATTTACTACAGTGGTACTACTAACAGTCATTTACTACAGTGGTATTACTAACAGTCATTTACTACAGTAGTACTACTAACAGTCATTTACTACAGTCGTACTACTAACAGTCATTTACTACAGTAGTACTACTAACAGTCATTTACTACAGTAGTACTACTTAACAGTCATGTACTACAGTAGTACTACCAACAGTCATTTACTACAGTCGTACTACTAACAGTCATTTACTACAGTAGTACTACTAACAGTCATTTACTACAGTAGTACTACTAACAGTCATTTACTACAGTCGTACTACTAACAGTCATTTACTATAGTAGTACTACTAACAGTCATTTACTACAGTAGTACTACTTAACAGTCATGTACTACAGTAGTACTACTAACAGTCATTTACTACAGTAGTACTACTAACAGTCATTTACTACAGTCGTACTACTAACAGTCATTTACTACAGTAGTACTACTAACAGTCATTTACTACAGTAGTACTACTTAACAGTCATGTACTACAGTAGTACTACTAACAGTCATTTACTACAGTCGTACTACTAACAGTCATTTACTACAGTAGTACTACTAACAGTCATTTACTACAGTAGTACTACTAACAGTCATTTACTACAGTAGTACTACTAACAGTCATTTACTACAGTCGTACTACTAACAGTCATTTACTACAGTAGTACTACTAACAGTCATTTACTACAGTAGTACTACTAACAGTCATTTACTACAGTAGTACTACTTAACAGTCATGTACTACAGTAGTACTACTTAACAGTCATTTACTACAGTAGTACTACTAACAGTCATTTACTACAGTAGTACTACTAACAGTCATTTACTACAATAGTACTACTAACAGTCATTTACTACAGTAGTACTACTAACAGTCATTTACTACAGCAGTACTACTTAACAGTCATGTACTACAGTAGTACTACATAACAGTCATGTACTACAGTAGTACTACTTAACAGTCATTTACTACAGTAGTACTACTAACAGTCATTTACTACAGTAGTACTACTAACAGTCATTTACTACAGTAGTACTACTTAACAGTCATTTACTACAATAGTACTACTTAACAGTCATTTACTACAGTAGTACTACTAACAGTCATTTACTACAGTAGTACTACTTAACAGTCATTTACTACAGTAGTACTACTAACAGTCATGTACTACAGTAGTACTACTAACAGTCATTTACTACAGTAGTACTACTTAACAGTCATTTACTACAGTAGTACTACTAACAGTCATTTACTACAGTAGTACTACTAACAGTCATTTACTACAGTAATACTACTAACAGTCATTTACTACAATAGTACTACTTAACAGTCATTTACTACAGTAGTACTACTAACAGTCATTTACTACAGTAGTACTACTAACAGTCATTTACTACAGTAGTACTACTAACAGTCATTTACTACAGTAGTACTACTAACAGTCATTTACTACAGTAGTACTACTTAACAGTCATTTACTACTGTAGGACTACTAACAGTCATTTACTACAATAGTACTACTTAACAGTCATTTACTACAGTAGTACTACATAACAGTCATTTACTACAGTAGTACTACTAACAGTCATTTACTACAGTAGTACTACTAACAGTCATTTACTACAGTAGTACTACTTAACAGTCATTTACTACTGTAGGACTACTAACAGTCATTTACTACAATAGTACTACTTAACAGTCATTTACTACAGTAGTACTACATAACAGTCATATACTACAGTAGTACTACTTAACAGTCATTTACGACACCAGACAATGAAGGTCAGATGCTGCCAACTAAGTGTATGTCTGGTCAGTATTTTGAGTTTTTTAAGGTTATTTCTAGATTAACACTAGAAGGACTACGGAGGGATCATTTGATCCTCCTGTTTGGAATGTGGTCTGACCAGTATGCTAATAATGTGGCAGCCTCTTGCTGTGAGTTGAAATGCAAATTGTCAGAGTAGCACAAAGGAAATGAAGAAACAAAAGGAAGAACTAAGTTTTACAGCAGCTGAAACTAACTTTGTTGCTTCTGACTCCAATCTTCTTCCTTACAGCTTTTATGTTCCTGCTTTTTTGTAAATATTTTGCATTGCTTAGAATGGATCGCCACATATTTATCTTTTTTGTTGAATTCAATTTAGTAAGAGACATGAAAGTAAGAAAATTAAAAACATACAAAATAGAAACTGTGCTTATTTCGAATGGTTTATTCATATTTTTGAAACAACATTGCAGAAAACACAAAGAATATTCACACATATTTACAGTGTGTATGTGTTTAATATCACACATCTTATTCAAAACTGTCCTTGGTCTGAGCAGACCTGGCACTCCCATGGCACTTCTTTGTTGCTCTTGCCACATGTAAACTTGTAGCAGTGAACACATCGTTTGGTAGCAGGGTTTTTTCTGCACCGGTGCTGGACCTGCCACTTCTTCCTTTTGCCGAGGTCATCTGGTGCGGCGGCCTGTTTGCGAAGACAGTTTTCCTTTTCAATCTTCGCCGTCACATGAGACTCAGCCAACTCACTGGCAAGTCGCATCTGAAAATCTGGCCGCCTTTCTTTCCTTCCTGTGCAGTCTTCATATAGGACATGTCAACCATGTTACAGAAGACAGCGACCGGCCATCTTCTTGTTCCTGCCCGTATGCTGTATTCCCGCACCATCTGCTCCATGGTATCCACACCGCATTTTGTTGCGTTGTACTGGATGATGGTGTTTGGCTTTCTTTTGAGTCTGAATGACACGATGCATACTGCTCATAACGTGCACCGTCTTCTTCCGGCTGGCTGCGAACGCCGTCAGTGTGGCGTCAGTCGTTGAAAAGACCTGAGTGCTGAACTCACTGCAGTTTCTCTCTCGAGACGAAGGGGAATTTCTCTGCGAATCTTGTTGAATGTTCCAATAATGGTGGTTTTCCGACTGAGCAGCTTCTTTGCGAGTGAAATTGATGTGAACATGTTCTGCCCTGGTCCAGAAATGGTTCAACAACTTCATTACCACACTCTCAGACAGTCTCTTCTCTTTGGGACGACTGGGGTCTTTGCCGACATGTTGAAAGCCATTGCAGATATACTTTGATTTCAGGTCGCAAGCCACCCAAAATTTGATCCCAAACTTGTCTGGTTTCATAGCAATATATTGCAGAGAAAGGGCAACGTGTCTTTGATGGGCAATGCTGTTCATCGATTGTGACATGGCGACCAGGGGCCTCATTTATCAAACTGTGCGTAGCAACGCTGACTACAGGTGGCGTACGTACGGAAAATAGGAAATGCAAAAAAACTTCACGATTTACAAAGCGGTGCGCACGCACGTCCCACACCTGTTTCGCTTTATAAATCAGGATCAACACTAAATTTTGTGCACGTGAAGGAACATGTTGTCACGCCCACATATTGGCCATAAAAGGTCAGGTGAACACCCCTGATAAATATTAATCCATCTCATTTCCACGACGGTTCTGCAGGGATAAAGCAAAAAAGAAAGAAATTTTCTGGAAAATGAGGAAGAAATTCTAATAGATACTGTTGTAAAATGTAAAAGTATTTTATCTGGTGGAGACGGGATGGACATCACCACCACCAGAAAGACAGAGGAATGTCAGCAGGGGGAAATGAAGGAGTCCAGAGATACTCTGGTACAAAATGCTCCAGATGAGGCTGGAAGTGCTTCATTCCTTTGTTTCAGATTATAAAATGAACGGACATAAATGAGACGTCTTTGACTCCAGTTTATTTACTGGGAACATACTGGTGTTCCTGTGTGTCCCAGCTGGGTTGCAGCGCTGCAGATGTGGTCGGAGAGGGGGGGGGGCAGTGGTTCCACCTTGTGCCCTTGCTGCGGTGTCCTCGCAGAGGAACCAATAACTGCCATGAAGCAGGAGATGGAGAGAAATAAACACCACCCTGACAGAAAGATAAACTTGTGAATGAATGAGAATTCTCCACCTCTGATGTGTTGCATCACTTCTAGACGTAAAGCAGCAGCGTTTGGTTCCAACGTGAGAGGATGATTGATCATTCAGATTGGATGATTGTACAGGTGAACGCAGGTGAAGAGCTGACGCCATTTAGTAGCATGTTATGTAGCGTCTCCACTATCTGCACACATCTGCAGCTGTGCAACAGGTTTCCTCCTGGGCATGGAGGCACCTCCACCTGCCTCCATCTGCCCGATGGCCGCTACACCACGTCTGGCTGTGGAGAACATAGTTCTGTTCTGCGCTCTGGGTTGGGAAAAGGACCCGACTTGTCAGTCACTTCCCTTTGGACTCCAGAGTCTCCAAGCTCCTCTGCAGGGACAGATAAGCCACTGTGCGCCTTTACGCATTTGGGAGCATTTTATATCCAACCATCACTTCATGTTTTGTACATCTGCAGGTGGAGGAAAAAGCCTGACCAGCCTGATGATGGGCGACAAGTCATTTTAATGCAATTAATTATTCAGAGCTTTATTAGTACAGCAGCTTCTGTACGCCTTATTAACACAGTTAATAAGGCGTACAGAAGTCATACAGAAGCTGCTGTACTAAATCTGCTGTACAAATCTTTACATTCTGTGTAAAGGTTAATATTTTATTTTGAACAAATGTCTCAAATTTCACACCATTTCTTTGGTTTTATTTTCTGCCTTTGGTGTCGCCATTCCCCGTTTCTTCAGATGTTGTGTGTACGGCAGGGTCAGAGTTGGCGTGGAGGTCGGGACGTTTTACCATCAAGTCGTGTTTTTATAAATCCCAAAAGTTGACAATAATTGGTGTACGCCGGGTTTTGAGCTTCGTAAATGAGGCCCCAGGTCTGTAGAATGTGACACAGTTCTTTTGAAATGATTCCCATAATTCAGAAATTGCTGAAAACCTGCCTGTCTGCACTCGCTCAGGCCGGGTGTTCTGCCTATCAAAGCGAAGGTGTTGCATGATTTCTTTGAAGCCGTCTCTAGCCATTGTTGCCATGATCCGTTTGTTTCCATACATCTCAGACCAGTTGTCAGACAATGATGGAACCTTCGTCACCAGATGATGACTGCAATGAAAGCCATCAATTCTGGAACGGCCATGAACCAATCCACAGTCTCTGTCTCCCTTGCATGCTTGTGCATGATTGAATGAATTCGAAGCATCTGGTGAGTGAGAAAACAGAGAAAGCTTTGAAGGCAAGTTTGGATCCTTTTTCTGGCTTCATCTGTTGGCTCTCCCTCTGCGACGCAAGGTTCAATAGGAGTAAAATCCAGACGTCGTCCAACCTCTTCCTTACGCCAAACTGTGCCATCTTTTGCAGCCTCTGTTACCGTGGTATCAAGCCGAGGATTCTTTTTCAGGGGAGGGGGAACATCTTCCGCCGAAGACTACTCTGAGTCAGATTCTGCTTGAAGGTCCATGTCATCTGCTTCAGAGTGAAAAAGGCTTGTTTCACTCAGAACCATTTGCAAAGCCTGCTCAGTGGTGAATCTTAGGATACCAATAGTGACTAATCAGCCACCACATTCCAAGGCAAGAGTACTCAAAACTTCAGTCCTGCCATTAGTGGCACATTTGAATCCCAATAGGGGCTCCTCAGCCACCACATTCCAAGGCAGGGGATCAAATGACCCCTTCTCAGTCCCCAAAGGGAGTACCCAAAACTTCAGTCCTGCTAGTGTTAAAGATAAGATAACATTACTAAGTGTTCTGGACCAGGCCTGATGCTGGGAAAACATATTTCACAGAGGAAAAGTGTAATAGTACTGCACTGTTAAATTAGTCTTGTAATAAGCTAAATAAGTCTAAATGTAGAACTTTTTATGTTTTTAACCCTTTCATGCATAGTGGCCCTGTAGTAGACATCTATTTACAAGCTTTTTTCTTGCATATTCATGGATGAGGAGGGTATTTTTGTAAATAAACCACTTCAGTGTTTGCTTTTTTTTTTCTTTTTTTTTTTTTTACCAAAATGTGAAAAATGTTGCATTGTTTTTATTATTCATTCATGAATGAAACGGTGAATAAACATTAAGTTTATGTATTTACTTTTCAGTGTTATTTTTAATGTCCAGCAATGAGGCTTGAAGTTTATAAAAGTGTCTCCATGGCACTTTGAATTTGGCAAATGTGGATTTGATTTAGAACTTGCTGTGTTTACTTTTTGTCATTTCTGTGCTATAAAGCTATTAATAAACAGATCAATTTATAGATCTACATATAAGTATCAGCCATGTTTTCGTCCCATATTTGAACAACAAACTGACAGCAAGTCATTAAGGGAGTACCAGCACTTATTTTGTTCCACTTAAAGCACTGAATCAGCCAATCATACGACAGCAACTCAACGCTGCCATGTAGAGGTGGTGAAGACGACTTGATGAAGTTCATACTGAGTATCAGGATGAGGAAAGAACAGAATATCAGTGACAACGTTGTGTGTTGTTGGTCTGAGTGTTTACTGGGATTTTCACACACTGTCATGTTCTCTGTCGGGGTAAATCAGTGGAATCAGTTTACCTGTGATCATCTGATTGCCACTCTGTTTCTAGCCATGGTTTCCACTCTGACAATCAGTACAACTCATTCCACCTGCGTTTCCCAAATCGCCACCTGGTCTCCACACTATATAACCTCACCTCATTCTCTCCGTATCTGCCAGATTATCAGCACAGCTTCCTGCCCAGTTGAAATCCCACGTTCTCTGGCTGTCTTCAAGATTTCCAACCAGCTTTGATGCCCAGATTTCTGCTCGGATTCCTCCTGCCTGTTCTGGACTTCCAACCACATCTGTCGCCTTTAGAAGTACTGTTTGCGTCTGGACACCAACCACTGCCTGATTCCTGACCTTGTGGATTTTTCAGCTCCCTCTGATCCTCAGGACCAGCCAAGTCTTATCAGACTCATCCCCTGGCTCTAATAAAGCTGTCTTTTCTGCTATTTGTGTCTGTGAATTTCCACACACCCATCTCCAAGGTTTCCAGAGAAGGTCTGAGGAAGAGAAAATATCCAACAAGCAGCCGTCTGCACCAGAATCTCTTGTCAGTGGAGAATTGACAGACTGGTTGGAGATGACAAACATTTAAGTGTGCTAGTGTGGATGATGTTGTCTTGTCCCACTTTGGGCCCCTAAGTACCAACATGACGTGGTTTAACCTCCACAGCCTACCTGAGTCCTGCTGCTGACCATGTCCATCCCTTTCTGAGCACAGTGTAGCATCTTCTGATGGAAACTTCCAGCAGGATGATGCACCATGTCACAAAGCTCACATCATCTCCATGACGATGAGTTCACTGTCCTCCAACGGCCTCCACAGTCACCAGATCTACATCCAACAGAGCAGCTTTGGGACGTGGTGGAACGGATGTGATGCTTCATGTCAACATGGAGCAAAACCTGATGAATGTTTCCATCAACCTGTTACTGGCGAGGTGGACCCTGGGAAGCAGTCAGCGAGTGAACCGTAGCCATATCTGTGTTGACCATATCTTGACTGGTGCACTGAAACACAGAATCATCCTGTTTAATTTGTTATGTTGTGGAAATTTTAAGACGAAGAAGCAATTTCTCCCTTTGACCATGCAACAGCGTGTCGTTTTTTAGAGGCTTAGCACTGAAAAAAACACAACAAAAATGGTGCAGCTCCTTTTATTCCCAAAACCCCCGGAACCCGTCTTTAAAGGGACAGCGGCATGGGGTTCCTGAGTAACCAAGAACGTACTTTAATATATTGCATGGTGAATTATGCATGAGTATACGTAAGAGTCACTACAATGTCAAATTTTTAAATTCTGTTTTTGTTGTACTTGCAACTTTGAAAACTGATTTTAGATCTAAATGGAGTCGAAAAGACCTTTAGAAGTGTAAGCTGTGATGTGAAATGGCTCTCAAGTTTCCTAAAGGCTAATGGGTAATTTGCTGATTTTATATCATTTTTGTCTTTTTCTCCTTTTGAACCGGGTTTGTGTGAAGGAGGAAGTTTGGGGAATCAGGAAGGACCGAAGTATTTCCGTGTTGCAACATGATCTGTGGTCTGTTACGACACAGCTGTTCCTCTTGTGAAAATGCATTGACAGAGTGTAAATAATGGCTTTTCTTCACACAACACCAAATTTGCAATCAACATAAAGGCAAACAGACGTCTAACAGTAAACTCTAACAAAGAACACAGACAATTAGCTTCTTGGGGACATAAATATATAATTTAACCGTCTGGGGGCCAAGGGTATTTCAGAGAAATAAACCTGACTTTTTTTTTAGTTTAAATGCTAACAAACACCACCTTTCAATGCCCCATAATGTCCTATACCTTGTTTGTTTATTTTTAATTGAAATATCATAAACTGCTATGTAAATGAGGCTCCTTTGCTTGAAATAAAGAGTATTATAATTTTGAAGCATGACTAAAGGTACTGAAGGGGATTGAAGCACTGCAGCTTTCCGAAATCACTGTCAGCTGCACACACTGTATCTGTTACCAAGTTATACATCTGTTACGACGCCGTCGTGTCGTTTATGTTGAAATAAACTACTTAAGTAATGCAAATGTTTGTTTGAGCAATTACGCATGGTATGCGTGCATAAAAGCTGTTGTTTTCATAATTTATCAGCCTTGTAAATACAGAAGGCAGCTATCCGACTGCTAATGACACGATGCAGAGTGATTGACACCGTTTGGAGGCGTTTCCTGAGGCATCGTCGGCTCGTATCATGCGCCAAAGACAAAGGCTCTGATTGGAACACCTATTTTGACACAACACTGTATCACCAATGAATGGACTACAGTGATGCTGGAACTACCATCTGAAAGAACGGAGTCTCCCGATTAAGAGGGAGAATAAAGTAAGTTTCTATCTTTTATGGTTCGAAAGCTATGCTGGATTAAACACAACATGGTCCCTGATGCCGGCGTCCCCAGTGTTAACCCTCAAAACGTTCACCTAAGGACCTTCATGTCCAGTTCTAAGGCTTAGTGGGTACATTGTAGCATGAGGGATGTGTCTGAAAGATGTCTCATACTGTGACATTTCTGATCATTCATTACTGAAAATGGACATGGACCTAATGCGGCTTATAGAGAATTTTGATATGTTTGGAAAATACACTATTGATCTGGTTTCAAGTTATTCTAAGGTAAATGTTTAGGTGAGTAAATTCATGGCCTGGTACATATCTTTACCTTTTATTTATAGTGGTCACCATTTGGAAGCTGCTTTCTACAGCGGTATAAACATGAGTGAGAATATTATTCTTTAGGAGACATCCCATACTCCGCCACCCACTGATCAATAAGTAAAATAGATAAATGAATTAAAAAACCCTCTCATTTATTTTTGTTTAAAGGATTCTCAGATTTTCTTTGCACTTTTTTTCTTCCGTATCAGAAAAGATTGGCATCATGTCAGATAAATCATCATGACAGCTGATTGCAGGCATGAAGACTAAATGTCAGATTTGTTTGTCACTTCCGCACAAATGAAGATAAGCTGCTTCTTTCCAGCGTGATCGTTTTGGAGAAACGGCTGATACGTAACTCCCCAGCTCCCAGTGCAGGGAGGGAAAAAAAAGCATCCTTCTGGAGCTTGGGAGAATAATAAAGCATCTGAAGCAGCAGGTTATTTCCCTCTATACATCATCAGAATTCCCTCAGGAGCGCCTGTGCTTCCGCACCATCCTCATCGTGTTGCCATGCTGCCTGGGGAAGAAAGAGTTGTGAGATGTCCCCCTTCCCTCTGTTGTTTCTCAACAAGAACATCATGTTCAGGCAGAAATCCAGATCAAATGTTTTAACAGGTTAAATCCTTTTCTGCTACAGAATGAAATCCTTTTCCCACCCAGTGTCAGCTGGGATTTTACAGTTTTAGGAATCTCCTCTTCCCTGAGTGATGGAGAAAGATGCATCAAATTCTTTAAAATACTGTTTTAAATGTGTCTTGTTACAAAGCTTAGTTCCCAAGCTCACTGTATATCATTAGGTCTCAGTTCAAGGTTTTTGGTTTTAATGTATAAAGAAAGTATTTTACTTTTATTTCACTATTCCCTACAATGACAACATGCTTTTTAACATGTTACTGTGAGAAGGATACTGGTTTATATAAGAGGTGTTAAACTCATTCAACCAAAGGTGGAACAATAAAAAAAAAACCAGCATGATAAATAAAACTAATGCTTTGCCTTTGTTTTAGTGCAACGATGCACATTATTAAGATGTTTACATTTAATTAACTGTCCTTTTAGAAAAAAACCCCCAACTAATTATGAATCTGAAATGTGTACATTTCCATCAATATTTAGTCTAATTTAATTTACACGGGCATTAAAACTTATGAATCATAAGGAATCATTTAATCACAGGTATCTGGAATGGAAAATACAGTAATTGACATTATTATTAGAGTCAAGATGTGATTTTAAATGTGCACGTCTGTGTATTTCTACATCTCATAATGCAGACAGAGAGGATCCCCTCACTCTGTGAATGTTTCCTAATTTTGAAGATGCAACCTCACATGGGGATAATGGAGCTGTAGTTACTTCACGTAAAAATAAAAATGTAGTTAGTGTCTTTTATGTCAAGCCAGGTTGGACCCTCTGGCAGGCCAGTTTTGGCCCCAAGGCTGTATGTTTAGCCCCTCTGTTCTAGTTGTTGGTTTTGATCTCAGTTTTCACTAAGACCTGTGGTTGGGACTGCAGCTTTTAGCTTCTCCAGCCTAAAACGCCTCTTCCTCCTAACAGGGACTGAAGAATGGGGACCTGTTCTGATGTGGAAACACAAACATAGTGTAATTTCCCCACACCTGCTTGTTTCTGCACCGGTACTGTAGCACTGTGATAAACATGGACACGTTTCCAAAATCATTGTGCGACTTTTTAACACTGATTGTCAGAATCAACAGGGTGATGTGATGGAAACTCCACAAGCTGGTTCTGAAAGGTTGAGGATTAAAATGCTATGACAGTGGGAGCTGGATGGACTGTAAATAATGCATGCTGTGTCATCAGCTCTGTGGCACATGGAGAAGATTCAGACGTGTCTGAGCGCCTCGGAGACTGAGACAGGGAAACTCTCTGTGACCTGTTGGATCCACAGGGCTTTGAGTGGGTCAACGAGCAAAATGAGGAACATTTCATCTCCAATAAGGTGATATTTATATTAGAGCAAAATCCATCACAGGAGAAAAGCTGTGCAAATGTCTCTTTTCCTTCACCTGCATCTCCATCCCAGGGTTTTGAAGAGAGGCTCAAAGAGAGGTAAAAATAGAGGCGCTGCAGGTTAAACTCTAAGCTTTGCAATTCAAATATTATTTTCTACTTTGCAAAATCAGATATACAGATGTGTGTGTGTGTGTGTGTGTGTGTGTGTGTGTGTGTGTGTGTGTGTATACACAGCTCAAAAAAAATAAAAGGAACACTAAAGTAGCGTGTTGTAGATCTGAATGAATGAAATATTTTTATTAAATACTTTGTTCTTTCCATAGTTGAATGTGCTGAAAACAAAATCAAACAAAAAATTATCAATGAAAATCAAATGTATCAACCCAAAGAGGTCTGGATTTGGAGTTAGACTAAATAAAAAAAAGTGGAAAAACACACTACAGGCTGACCCAACTTTGATGTAATTTCCTTTAAACAAGTCAGAATGAGGCTCAGTAGTGTGTGTGGCCTCCGCGTGCCTGTATGACCTCCCTACAACACCTGGGCATGCTCCTGATGAGGAGGCAGATGTTCTCCTGAGGGATCTCCTCCCAGACCTGGACTAAAGCATCCACCAACTCCTGGACAGTCTGTGGTGCAACTTGGCGTTGGTGGATGGAGCGAGACATGATGTCCCAGATGTGTTCAGCTGGATTCAGGTCTGGGGAACGGGCGGGCCGGTCCATAACATCAATGCCTTGGTGTTGCAGGAACTGCTGACACACTCCAGCCACATGAGGTCTAGTATTGTCTTGCATTAGGAGGAACCCAGGGCCAACCGCACCAGCATATGGTCCCACAAGGGGTCTGAGGATCTCATCTCGGTACCTAATGGCAGTCAGGCTACCTCTGGCGAGAACATGGAGGGCTGTGTGTCCCTCCAAAGAAATGCCCCCCCCCCCACACCATTACTGACCCACTGCCAAACTGGTCATGCTGGAGGATGTTGCAGGAAGCAGAACGTTCTCCACGGCGTCTCCAGACTCTGTCACGTCTGTCCCATGTGCTCAGTGTGAACCTGCTTTCATCTGTGAAGAGCACAGGGTGCCAGGGGCAAATTTGCCAATCTTGGTGTTCTCTGGCAAATGCCAAACGTCCTGCACGGTGTTGGGCTGTAAGCACAACCCCCACCTGTGGACGTCGGGCCCTCATACCACCCTCATGGAGTCTGTTTCTGACTGTCGGAGCAGACACATGCACATCTGTGGCCTGCTGGAGCTCATTCTGCAGGGCTCTGGCAGTGCTCCTCCTGTTCCTCCTTGCACAAAGGAGGTGGTAGCGGTCCTGCTGCTGGGTTGTTGCCCTCCCACGGCCTCCTCTACATATGTATATATGTATATACATCTGTAGATAGGTTGGTTTTTTTTGTTTTTTGTTTATGGGTTATTTTTATTTATTTATTTTTTTAGGGTTTTTTTTTTCTCCTCTCTCTTTATCTCTTTCACTTTTCACTTTTTTCAAGGGGATCATTATATCTATAAAGCTTCCCTTGGCAAAGTAAATTTACTCAGCAGAACACAGCATCCAGAGGATCATTCTGCTTGCCTAAATGCTGGATAAGACAAAAAAGAAAAAAAAAGAAAATGAAATAAAATAAAAGTGAAGCCTATGCGGAAGTGCATAAATCTGCAGTTCCCCCTTCATCCACTAGGGGCTGCAAAACAGAGCAAATCCCCATAGACTCCCATGTTAAAAAGACCAACTTCACAGCAGAAATAAACATGTTTACAGCATGGTGCAAAAATCCATTTTAGGTTTAATAGGTCAGGTTTACCTTCATGACAACTGTGGGGGGAGTGAATTTATTTTCCAACTGGCCAGTTTAAAAGTAATTTAATCTCAAAATTCGACATATTTAGGGACGTGTCCTTTTGATTGACAGGTACCCGAGCTCGCGCTTCAAGAAGAATGTAAAACAGCCGCGGTTTTTAGCCGGTTAACAACGTGACTTAGCTTTAGCCCGCTTACCTCTGTTAGCTGGTTATCTCCTGTTATCTCCGGGTTAGCTCGGTTAGCTCTTAGCTACAGAAAGCTCGGAGTTCGCTCGATGTCAATCATCCACCATGATGCTCACAGCCCCTCTCTCAGCTCCAACCCCCCTCTCTCTCTTGGGGAGAGTAGGGAGTGAAAAAAAAGAAAAAGAAACTGATAAGTGATAAAAACAGAAGGAATGAAAGTCAAACTACTGATCTGCCAGTGAAATAAAAATCCAGGTTGTAAAGTTCAACTCAAAATATCAATGTCATGATGTCTGAATGTGTAAAATTTTGTTTCAACAAGACTGTATTTGATCCCAACCCTCTTCAGATCTGGATTCAACTCAGACACACCTGAGCAGCTTTAACGCGTGGAACACAGAAATCTGGGTCACTCACACCCAGAGGAGTCAAAGATTTGTCTGCAAGACTTTGTCTTGTTTCAACAGCCTGCAGCAACTCCCCAAAGAGAAAATAATACTGCTAGTTCTTTGCTTACACTCTCCCTGTTGACTGCATTTATGTGTTTTCTATTCAGGGGAAACTGCAGTGAGAGGTGTCACAGTTTTATCTGACGGCATGTAACACCATCCAGCGAGCCAACAGGACATCATCCAAAGGCAGGTTGCAATTTCAATAGATTTATTCACAGTGAGCAACAGGCAACTGGGCAAAATATCCAAGTAAAACCAAACAACCTCACACAACAAAAGATTCATAAAAAACAAAACAGAATTGTTAAAGAGTTTTCGTGTTACTGTCTGAATGCACAGCATTAAATCAACTGGCTTTGACCCAATTTACAGCCCTTAAACACCACTCAGATTTTGCTGAAACAAAGTTAGTAGTAATGAAATAAAAATTTTGTCCACTATGATCCTAAACCAGAAGCAGAAACCAGAAGTACTGTTTTTTTTTTGTTTTTTCAATGACTTTGGACATAATTTTGAGTTGGAAGCTCTACTGGCAAAGTCATCCCAGTTCTCCACAGCAAAGAATTATTTAAAAAAGAAAACCCTGGACCCGAATGGTGATCAAATCATTTGTTCTATATTTTATTGCTGAGATTTTCTGAAGATTTCATCACAAGCCAATAACTTTTGATGTTTGGATGGTTGCTCCTCATGGTTCTGCTGGAGGTTTTTCCTCCCCGTTGTCATGGGAATTCTTAATAAAACCCATCAGAAAGAAATATTCTGTTCTATTCTACAGTCATTTAGCAGACGCTTTTATCCAAAGAGACTTACATATGAGAGAGAGCAACACAAGCATGAAATCAAACAGTAGAGGACATCATAGAGAGGTGCTGGTGGACTGCTGGAGTTCAGTTGGACACCGGTTTTAAGATGTAGTGCTACAAGCTACAGTGCTTTTTCTTTTTCTTCTTCCTATCCCACAATATTCTCTATGTTAAAATACAAAGAATGAATACCATAGTATTTGTTGCAAAGAACTGGGCTAAGTTTTCCAACTTTCCAACAAATATTGCTAAACTAAGTGTGGAAGTGTTCCTTGAAGAGCTGAGTCTTCAGCTTGCTCTTAAAAGTAGACAAGGACTCTACAGAGTGGACTGTTTGGGAGGACATTTCACCACCGTGGCACGACAGAGGAAAAGAGTCAAGCTGGTGATTTGGTCCCACATAGTGATGGTGAATCTATAAATATGATGTACATAAAAAGTAAATCCATAAACCCTCAGTTGTCTATATTGTCATTATGATACAGCAGGAAAACGGGTTAAACAGACTTTGTTTTGGTTGGATTATAACTGAACAACAAGGAACTGGAATAAACTGAGACTCTCCATCTGGTCGAGTCAAATTATATAAAGCCAAGTCACAGAAAAACTGCTTTCCTAAAGGGAAACATCAAATCATGCCTTCACTTCAGTCCTGCAGTACTGAGCATGTGCAGGGCAGTGGGCGAGCACATCAGTTTTAAAGCACTGTATGAAAGCATGTAATTATCTCCACCAACAAGGTTATGTTTTTGCCCTGATTTTGATTCCATTACATTTTAAAGAGTAATCTTGAAGAAAATGTAGACATCATAGTCTTTAAAAGGATTCTTCACATTATGGGAGGAAATAAGCTTCTTGGCAGAGGACTGTGTTCTCCAAATGCTTTTTTAGTTCAGTGAGCAGGTTAACGTGCACATAAAAGAGGAAAAAGTTACCATCTATGGTGTTGACAGTGTAATACATGTTTTGTGGTTGAGAGAAGTCAGATAACACACCTATGTTATTCCCCAAAACCTCCATTGTCTTTGTGCATGTAGTCTGATTTTTGCTTCATATCTGGAAAAAACATACACATGCACACCACACACAGCAGCAGCAGCAGCATTAAATCAGTGTAAATGGAGTACAGCATTAACATGTAGTTTTTTACAGTCTAATATTTTCCAACTAATAGTATATCTATCTATCTATCTATCTATCTATCTATATATATATATATATATATATATATATATATATATATATATATATATATATATATATACATATATATATATATATATATATATATATACATATATATATATATATCTATATCTATATATATATATATATATATATATATATATATATATATATATATATATATATATATCTATCTATCTATCTATATATATATATATATATATATATATATATATATGTATATATATATATATATATATATATACATATATATATATATATATATATATATATACATATATATATATATATATATATATATATAGGAGGAGGCTGAGTGGAGGAGAAACTGTAGTTTCGGGGTAAACTCCTAGCAGCGGTGAAGCAGACACAAGATCTGCTGAAACTAGAAGAGCTGTGTGGTGTTTATTGGTAAAGCTTGTAGCCAAACATTCACTGCTTCTCACAGCTAACTTGATCTGTTCCCAAAGCAAATGACGCGCTGTGCGTCTCTCTCTCTCCTCTCTCTAGCTCCACCTTACTTAAAGGGGGGCATACTGTTCTTTAAACACAGCAGCAATCTGTCTTTGCATTGACAAATGACTCCTGCAATCAGATTTTATCAATAAAATCTAGCCAGACAATGTTGTTGGTGGGCCAATTATGACTGTCGCAGACCACTGAAGTAGATCCTGTACAGACGGCACACAACTTGGCATAGGGAAGAGAAAATTGGGGAATTTAGAAAGCTTTTGACATTTTTTGAGAATGGAAAGTGTTTGCTTGAAAGGGCATTGCCCCCTCTTGCCTTTGCCTAAAGCTAGCCTCAGCAGCCTTAAAGGAACCTCTTTGTGCTCGAATAATGTATGTAATGGCCTGAGAATCTTAGACTCGAACCACAAAAAGACAGAAAATTAGGCTTTATTTTACAGAGAAGATGGTAGTTCAATGGAAGGAAGTTTCAGAAAAGCTGTTGAACTTGGAATGGCAGGACACAGGATGGCTTTTACCAAAGGTAAGCAGAGAGAAGAAGTAAATGTTAATGTCATGAATGAGTGACAGACATGATCCAAATCTTCAGCCAGTAAAATAGGTAATCTACAAATGATATCCCATCCTTAATCTAGGAGCATAGCAGGATACCAGGAAGTAAAGGTCCGTATATCTGAGTAAACACAAGAGTCCAGACCTACTAAACTTGGTCAAAGGAAGGGCAAGAAAGCAAAGTCAAACAGCTGGGCCAAAGATCGTCAACATAAAAGCAGAGATCCAAAATATAATCAAGGCCAAGCCTTTGGCAGAAATACAAGGTAAAAAAATGACAAAAAACTCAAGGCTCAGTTGCTGAAGAGTGAAGCTGGATGACTGAGAAGTCAGACAATCTGGCTCTGAAGGGGCGACATGAGGAGGCTTCAATACAAAGGAGAACGGGTGAGTAGCATGAGAGTGATTACACGGCGCAGTTCGGTCAAATGGAGCCGTGGCAAACAGGTTTTTTTTTAAATATTTTTACTTTTCAGAAGTATATGGAGATGCATCACATCTGAATCTGATTACTCCCAATTATTGGGATTTTAATGGCCTTGTAAACAGGCTTAATATGACAAATAGTCTGGGTGAAAATATGTGGCTCAGCCCAGAGGTAATAGCATTTCTTTCTTTTTTTTAAAAACTTGACCTGCTTGTCCATGTGCTTGTTCATTAGATAGAAGTGACATCCGGTTACTCAGAGTATCATGGATGTTGTATTTTTAATGAAAAATACATATATCATGCATTTAATAAAAACCAAGCCAGATGGAAAAGCACAGTGTGGTGAAACAGAATAAACCCTTTAATGCTTCCGTGTGAATTGTGACAGGATGAAAACAGCCAAGTGCTGCTAATGAAAACCACTTGACGTGGTCAAGTTGCACCGCTGCAGAATTAGATGTTTTGGAAGTTTGCCGGTCTGAAGTTTTCTTTCATTTAGGTTCTGTTATGTTCAGCATCAGAAAAACTAAATAAAAGTACTTTTTTAATCTCAGGAAACTGCAAATGTTTCATGTAAAATCATGGAAGTATGGCTTCTTTGGTAAAGTTGCAGGAGGAAACGTGTCCCTATCAGTTGATTGCTGCTTTGATTTTACAAATTTGCATCTTAACACTTCATAAAGTCCTTTTTAGACACACAAGACAACAGTTCAGATGATCAAAATACACTTTACTACAAACAGCAAACCAGCAACAACTCCTCCCACCAAATCAAATCAAATCAAACTTTATTTGTCTAGCACTTTTCATACAAAAGTGCTGAACAACATAAAAATAAAAAACAGTTTCAGACTTAGAAAACACACACGCACGTTACCCACGCAAGCACACAACCCAAGTGCCGAGCACGGTGGTGGAGGGCTGATGGTTTGGGCTGGACACCTTCCAGTCACAGAGTTGACTGTGGAAAATCCCAAACACAGGAGCAAATTTAAATCAGAAAAATAAGCATTTAAGGTGTTGAAAAGTCCAGACCTCAGCCTGACAGAAACCCTGTGGTGGGACAGAGCTGGACTGGACTTATGGGGGGGTTTCACCAAAATGGCTAATTTTTTAAATGAATAATCGCACATTTTAAGATGTTGCACACTTGTTTATCTGAGGCACTACTTATCTATTTATAACAACTGTCAGGAGTGTGATTATTGTTGAACATGCCCTGATATTTAAAACCTCGTAATTAAAGCAGGGTGTTCTCTCTTTTCCCCCATGACTGCATTTGGATTCGCACAGTAGCCGTGTTGTTTGCCTCAAACAGCCTTTATAAAGCCATCTTGTACTGTAGGTGTCACTCCTGCAGCAGCTCACACTAACCTCAATTCCTCCTCCCTTCCCTCGCCAGGCTCCACCTGCAGAGACGCCCCATCTAAAATTGATTATGGTGACATTTACTATTCATAGAAAAGGTTACTACAGTAACCCTTTGCTGTGCTGCATGCTTGAGTGGAACATTACTCCCAAACAAATGAAGAGGTGCTCTTCACTAAACAACTGTGTACTGGGGTTGAATGACAAACTGGTTGTGTAATGATGAATAATGTGGACGTCTTAAACATGCATTTGGCTGAGAATGTTGTTTTGTTTTTGGTTTTTCTCCTTTTCTGATTATATCCTGTAAAGGAAAACTGGACAAAAAGCAATGCAGAAACTAGGTGTGTATATAATACTGTAAGATGAATATTCTGGTGTTTTGAGTGACTTGGTCACAAGTAAAGCTTCATAAAACCTTTCTAAGCAGGATCTACAGTGATTTAAACTCCCTCGAATGTCAGCAAGATGTGGCGCTTCTGAGGAGCTGGAAGATTTTTGCCAGATGTTTTAAACAGTTTCCATGTTACTCTGGGATACGTTTCACCCAGCACTTAACTTTTTGAAATGCATGCCATATGGGATTTAAAAAAAAATCAATTAAATGATTTTATTCATTCATTTTCCAAACCGCTTGGTCCAATTCAGAGTTGCAGAGAAACTGGAGCCTAAACTAGCAATCATTGGGCAAGAGGCAGGTACACCCTGGACAGGGCGCCAGTCCATCACAAGGCCGCACAGAGAGACAAAAACCATTCACACTCACACTCATTCCTAGAGATAATTAGAGTAACCAAGTAAACATGCATGTCTTTGGATGGTGTGAGGAAGCTGGAGTACCCAGGGTTAACCCTCGCATACACGGAGAGAACATGTTCAGCTATCGGAACCTCTGATCTTGAGTTTTAGGATGACTGACAATTGTCTATACTGCAACATTTTCTCAAATGTGCAAATATTTGGAAAGAAAAAAAACAGGTGAGGTGTGAGACTTTTGTATACGTTTCAGTAGATGTTGAAAAAAATCTTTGTGCTTTACGATAAACTCTATACAAATATTACATGCCCACTCTGACCCCGCCATGTTTAGGTAAACTGGATGTGTCCCTTAAAATGTAAAATCTTTCATTTGACTGCAATAGATTGACCAATTTTTTTCTTTTTTTTTCTTTTTTTTTTTTTTTAGGATGGTTGCAAATTAGTTCATCTAATGAAGTAATTTACACTGACATGTCTCCTTCAACCAAATGCCCCAACAACCAGACAGATTCCCTTCTAGAAGTTCTGTAAGGAGGCCATCCAACAAAGAACATCTGAGTCAGGTTACTGTTCTTCTGAAATAAAACTTGATCAGGAATTTCCCCTTTAGGTTCCATTTTAATAAGTGGATTCAGATTATTCCTGAAGAGCAAGTGTTCGTCAACTAAAACAGGGAATACACAACTGTTGAAGCCTGGCATTGGAGCCTATTTGGAAAGAGATTAATGCCCAAACACATTTGTATTTAACAGTCTTTCCTTCACACGATTACATAGATGTAAGAAGCTTCTGAAAGGAATATCTTCATCATTTTGGTATTAAATGCAACAAAGAACCAGAACTAAACAGCCTAGAGGTCCTAAAGTGCCATATAAAAACACTGAGGACTCCAAGCACACAGGTTGTACCAGGTGTTTCAGGTCTGAACGTCTGCGAGTAGTTAAAGAACTATGTAAGGGCAGGATGGAGCCCCATGTAAGGTGGCTATCACCTCAACCACTCAGTTGGATTTTGGAGATTCACGCTTTTCATGCAATTTATCTACCCTGCAAGAAGCAAAACAAGAGAAAAATGGCTTGGAACTGAATGACAAAGCTCCCATTTTGTCACTGCAGTTGTTAGAATACACACAGTGGAAGTGTCAGACACAGCGACATTGACAAGTTTTTCTGAACAACACAAATTATATTTGGTGCGTTTCCATTTACTGTCCTCTGTATTCAGCCACAAATTTCAATTTCAATTTTTTTTTTTGTACATGTTTACATAGGTAGGTCCTTATATGTACCTTTATGTGTGTGTATGAGTGTATATGTGTATGTGTGTGTGTGTTTTTAAATTTGTAAAGCACTTTGTGCTATGTTTTTAATATATGAAAAGTGCTTTATAAATTAAATTTGATTTCATTTGATTACACCTAGACTTACGCAAAAACTGAATGTCGCAAAAAAAAAAAAAACCACTAATGGAAACAACTACATTTCAGAAAGTCTCAAATATCGCTTCAAAGTTTGTACGCTCTCATGAGGTGGTTTTTCACATGTTTCAACATAGAAATATTTTGCAAAAGTGTAATGTTAACACTAGTTTTTGCATTTACATGTCCCCTGACGTGACGTGGAGGAGGGGGTGGGGTGGGTGGGGGCGTGGTCATGAGGTATTCCTTTCCAGTAAAGATGGCGCGGTGTGGAACAAACAACAGCCAAGTTTTAGGAAAAAATCAAAAGAGGGAGAAAAGCTTCGAAAAGCCGGCAAATTCTCCGCAGCCACCAGAAAACCCCCAAACAAGGCCACTTGGCTACCTTGCATAAGACATAATTCTCAGAAAATTTCACGAGACGGACAAGTTTTTACGAGAACTGAGGCTTACTAAACACTGGTCAATGGAAACACCTGAAAATCAAAATTGTTTTTTGTCGAAAGTGTCAAATATCGCTTTTATTTTGCAATAAATAGGAATGGAAGTGTCACCATACAGTGTGTTTTTATGCAGCTGGCTCAGTGGCAAAAAACTGTCAGACCAAAATGCTCATCTGGCCACAGAGCCAGTGTCCTTGTGGTCCAGATGTCATAGGAAAGACACAATGTTACAATAGCACAGTGGTTTATGGAGTGGATTTCTGCAGGTGCACCAGTATCAAAGTTGTGAGTGTTTTTTGTTTTCTTGGTACTCCGGGGAAGGATTTTACTCTTCTTCATGACCTAAAGACTTTCATCAATGAGTGCTTTGCTTTCTTACAAGGGAACCACTGTGCAAAATTGCCTCCTTGTTTAGTCAGAGTTGATATTGCAAACTGTTTCAAGATGGTCTGCCAGTGGAAATGCCTGAAAAGCACAACAGTGGGCATATTTTTTGGGAGGGTAAATAGCGCAGTCTATTAAATCACAGCATGCAAAAGCAGCGATACATGCATAACAGTGATTTAGCAGTCAGCGAGGCAGAAGGCAGTGACAGCTCTGGAGTCCCTTTCACGTCAGAGATATCTGGAGTCTCAGACTGCAGAAGAAACTGTCATCATTTCAGATTCAGTTCAATTCAAATCAAATCAAATTTTATTTACATAGCACATTCACCACAACCTCTGTTGACCAAAGTGCTGACCAAAATTAAAATCAAGTATGCATACCAAAGATATCAATAAAAAATATCTTTGGTTTAAAAGAAAATATTATAAGAACAACAGGTAAAACACAATAAAACAGTTACAAACAGCAATAAAACCCAAGTAAGAGAAAAAAGAAAGATCTGTCTAAAGGTCTTTTCAGAGGAAAAATATCTGGAGTCAACAGATCCTGTGGTTCCATCCAGACTGACCTACGGCAGCGAGTATCTGTGAGGAAAGCCAGACCCTTGTCCTGGCTGATGGAGACGGAGACTGTATCCACCACCTTCCTGATATTCCCCAACTCAAGACGAGTAACCTCCTTACAGCTGTGGACAGGAAGGCAACATGGATCTGTGCTGCAAGACACAAAGAAGAGGATGCAGCTTGTGAATCAGTGATTGACACAGCAGCCAAACCAGCATCCTGTCATGCTCTTCCTCTCTTAGGCAGTTCCTTCTCCCTCTCTGCCTGCAGCTGCACCTCATCACACCCTCCAAAGAGACATTAAAATGGCCTCTTCACAAATGTTCATCATCCAACCAAACAGCACTGGGAAGGATCTGCAGAACAGATCAGCTGAAAATGTCCAAATCCAGGTGTGAAAAACTATGTTTATATCTTTAGCACAGGGTCCAAATGCTTGTGTCTATTACATTTTGAAGTTTTTTTTGTCTTTGGTGGACTTACAACAACTTCTATAATACTTATTTTTTTACTTTTGTTTGATGAAGTAAAAATATTTGGAATTAATTTAACATAAGGCTGCAGGTTTATAATTGTCATTTTTATATCTCAATACATACATATGTATTTTGATCATGTTTGAATATTTTAAGTAAAGAATATTGCGGGCTTGAAATCTAAGATGTCATTATGTTTTTAGATTTGTTTAAATGCAATTATTATCAGAGAATATATAATGATGGCGTTATGATTATTATAAATAAGA
Source organism: Telmatherina bonti (assembly GCF_933228915.1). Classification (NCBI taxonomy): domain Eukaryota; kingdom Metazoa; phylum Chordata; class Actinopteri; order Atheriniformes; family Telmatherinidae; genus Telmatherina; species Telmatherina bonti. Next base: position 31,906,576 of record NC_136631.1, read on the forward strand.
TGCATTAATTATTTTCCAAACATTCTAAATATTTAAAACAACATCAATGCTTCTTAAAGGTGTTTAAATTGTCATTATTTGTATGTTTTGATGCAAAACAAAGTATAGAAAAAAGGCAACCTCATTCGGACATCAGCAAAACCCATGTAGAAATGCCAGAAGTTGCAGTTCCACCTTTCATCCACTAGGGGCTTCAAAATACAGCGAATCTCCATAGACTCCCATGTAAAAAAGACCAACTTCACAGCAGAAATGAACATGTTTACAGCCTGGTACAAAAACATTTTAGGTTTATTATGTCAGGACAACACAAGAATATGGATAATAGCTCATCCATTCAAATGTTATTTATAATCTCAGGGGGTGTCCTTTTGATTGACAGGTATCCAATATCCTGGCAGAATGTCACACAACCATGTTTAATGTGACTTAGCTTTAGCCCAGCAACCTCCGTTAGCTGTTTAGCTCCTGTTAGCTCATGTTAGCTTTGGGTTAGCACAGTTACCTTTTAGCTTCAGGAAGATTTGAGTTTGAAAGATGTCAATCATCCATGCTAACAGTCACAGCCCTCTTTGCTCATCTTTGTATTTTCCACGAGAGATGGCATGCGTGACGCTGCCAAGATGGCAACAATGGGAACCACCTAATGAGCTTCACTTCACTCTTTCAGAAACCTGCGGGTGTCGTCACGGATGTTCCATCCATCTTTTATATACATGATTATGATCTTTTATGATACATGATTACATGATGATCCCATGCATGATTAATGATGATTATTAAAAAGATCAAAACAAATTAAGGGTAAACGTGGCTGAGTTAACGCCGAAGTGTATTACCTCCCACCTCCTACAGGAAAGTACTTTCATTAATATTTTAAGTGCCAAAAAAAGTACTGTAATGACGTGGTTTCAAAGCAGCAAGCAGGAAATATAGAACAGCCAGAGAAACGTAATAGCGGAGAGCAGCAACCATACACTGTATAAAAAGAGATGGACGTAGTCTCCGTGACATTACCCATATGTTTCTGAAGAGCTGAATTGAAGCTCAGTGGGCGGTTCCTACCATCGCTATCTTGGCAGAGGCATGCACGTCGTCTTACTCGGAAAATACAAATATGGGCAAAGGGGTTGAGCTGAGAGTGTGGTGATTCCTGTTCCTTGGTGGGCGTGGTCAGCTGAGAACTGGAGGCACACCTGATCCACATTCCAGCAATCAACAACAACCTATTTAAGACCAGCTCTGCCTGCTATCCAGCGCCAGATTGTTGATTGCCCTGCGGTAAAACAGCTCTCAGCCTCTGCGTACGTTGCTTGTGTAAACCTTTGATTTGTAACATGTCCTGTCTTCCTCCTGCCAGTGAAAGCCTGCCAGTTCATAGACGCTACCTGCCAGTCTGCCAGTTTTGCCTGCCTGCCCGCCCGTTCGCTTGCTCCCCTGCTTGCCTGCCTGCCTCCTGCTGCTCACCAGTCTGCCAGTCTCTGAAGTTCTGCTGGAAGAGTTCACAGGGATCTGTGGAGAACCAATAAACCTCTCTTTGTACTCTGACAGTGTCCGCTCTTTGGATCCTACTAGCCCCTCTTTTACAACAGAGAGGGGGTCTGTGAGCATCATGGTGGATAATTGACATTGAGCGAACTCCGAGCTTTCTGTAGCGAAGAGCTAACCAAGCTAACCCAGAGATAACAGGAGCTAACCAGCTAACAGAGGTAAGCTAAAGCTAAGTCACGTTGTTAACCATCTAAAAACCGCGGTTGTTCTACGTTCTTCTTACTTGAAACGGGAGATTGGTACCTGTCAATCAAAAGGACACACCCATAAATGTGCCAAACTTCGAGATTAAATTACTTTTAAATGGGTGAGTTAGAAAAAAAGTCACTCCCCCCACAGTTGTCATGAAGGTAAACCTGACCTATTAAACCTAAAATTGATTTTTGTACCAGGCTGTAAACACAATTATTTCTGCCGTGAAGTTGGCCTTTTTAACATGGGAGTCTATGGGGATTTGCTCTGTTGTGCAGCCCCTAGTGGATGAAGGGGGAACTGCAGTTTTTTTTTTTTTTTGTCTTGTCCAGCATTTAAGCAAGCAGACTGATGTTCTGGATGCTGTGTTCTGCTGAGCAAATTTATTTTGCCAAGGGGAACTTTTATAGATGTAATGATCCCCTTGTATTTCTTGATTCTTATTTTATTTTTCTATTTGCTTTGGATAATAGTTTGTATTACAGAGATTATGCTGCTGGACCTGACCGGAAAGGACAGGAAAGGGGCAGAAAGAGAACAGAAAAGAGAACATAAAAAACAAAAAGAGATCAATGCATACACGTATATGCACATACATATGCACCTACATATATATGTATATACACTCACACATACAGTATATATATATACAGATATACACACACACACATTCACACATACACACATACACACATACATACATACATACATTCATATATACACACACACACACACACACGCATATATATATATATATATACACACATACATACATATGTACACACACATACCCACCCACACACATAAATATATACACCCACACAAGCCAACTCTAGATTCATGGTCCCTGTGGAGAACAAAACCATTGACAATCAGGAGGACCAGAAACTAGCAAGTTAAATCAAAAAGACAGAAAGAGAGCTACCTGCTGTTAATGGATAAACTTGCTGGATGACTCAGTGACTGTGACACATGCAGAACATTCATGCAGAACATTTAGAGTGGAACGTGTTCAGAGAAGAGTGATCATGCCAATGTGACCCCGCCCGCCTAGGGCTAGAGGCAGGCCAGGAGAACCCAGAGACCCGGGTAACTGACAGTCACCCCAGGCACAGACCCCAACCACCCCACTCCAGAGCCAGCCATGCATCTGCCCAGGAGGTGGCGAAGGAGGTCCCCAACCAGAGTCCCCCGCAGTCAGGGGCAACAGGCCCCAGCAGGCCCAGGCCGGCAAGGGCCGACTCCGCCGAGCACCGGCCACCCAGGGCAGACAAAGCGCAGGCCCCAGGGCCCCAAGGGCCCGAGAGCAGCCCCCTGCCCCCGCAGGCAGAGGGTACAGCCCACACCGACGGAGGACCAGGATCCCCAGACTGCCACCTAGCGGCAGCCAGGTCGCACCCCAGTGCGCAAGCTGCGCTCCCCGGGTACAGGACCCAACCCCCCCACCACCAAACCACACACACATATACATGCATACCCTCCCTCCCCCATCACGCACTCCCCTCTCAGCCCCCATCCACACACCCCTCCGCAATCCACACACATCCCCCATCACATACACAACCCCACCCCACCTCTACTCACTCACCCATACCAAGTCACACAAACCCCAACCGACCCCGCCCCCACACACGCTCACACCTCGCCACCCCATCCCTTTACTTCTACCCAACCACACATGCCCCACCAAACACCCCTCCACCACCCACAGCCCCCCCACAGACACCCTCACTCCTCCAACACAGGCACACCCCATTACATACAACCCACCCACCAACATACCCCTCCCCACACACACACACACATCTACTCATCCGCACACATCCCTATCCCCTCACCCCCCTACCCACCTATATCCCCAACCCTAATCCCCCCCCAGCCAACGCACCATCCATCTGTTACCCCATACACCTACTCCCACACATCCTCACCTCACCCCTCCATCATGTCCCATGTTAGATGCCCCAGGGGGGCAGAGGACAGGATGGCCCCGACCAGGGCCCCCATAATTACCACCCACCACTCCCAGCGTCCCCCCCACCACTCCACAGATGCAGCTGACCCAGCACCCCCCCAGGGCTGGCGACAACCCTCCTACAGCCAGGCCAGCCTAGACTCAGGCCTAATGGATGGCACTCTTCCCCCCCCGTACCCCCCCCCAGTAAAGCCCCGAGAGCAGGGGCATACGAAGACCCTATCGTCCCTGCCTCCCCCCCGCTTATGACTGATTGTGAAGTATGTATTAGTTGCAATTAAAATTCAGGGAAGTGCCACGCGGTGTTGGGAGAGGGACCACCTAAGCAGCCCCACCCACCATACACCGCACGCCCCCCCCCCCCCCCCCCCCCCCCAATCATGTGAGTTGTCAGTGTTTTGGTGTTTTGATGTCTAAGTGTAATTAAAACTGGGAGGTGAGCCGAGGCTGGGTGCAGCGATCAAGACCACCTTGTTGGCCTTTCTCACCACCCAGCGCCACGTGCACACCTCCCAATACCCTGCCTGTGTGTGATGGGGAGCGGGGAGGAAGAGGGGTCGAGGGATTTAAGTCTGGAGGAAAGTGAGCTTTCCTCCAGAAGGTGAGCCGCCCGCGGCACTGGGCATGCCCCCCCTCCCAGGGCCTCCCAAGGACCAGGACAAGCCAGGGGGAGCCATCCCCGTAACTAGAGCCTTCGGCGACTAACCAGAGAGTCCTCACCGACCCAAGAGGGGACCAACTGCAGTTTTATGGACTTCTGCATAGGCTTCACTTTTTACCGCCGGAGGTTGGATGCTTCAGGAACGCAGGGTGGCACACCTGATGGAACCATTTCTTTTGAGTAGTGACTGCAGTCAGCTTTTGCATTTTGGGGAACCGAGGGGGTAACACATGTTAAAACACCTTGATGTATCATTTGTGTTCAGGCATAATCATTTCTAGAAACTGATGAATATGGAGGGATCTTAACAGTTCTGTTTCATGACAAATTTTTTATGTAGTTTCTGATTAGCATATTTAATTTATCTTCTAGCAAAATGAATGTATGCTCTGCTACAAGTCACTCAAACAGCAGCAGTTTGAAGGTGGCAGATGTGTTTGCATCAGTTTTCTGTTATGTGCTGTGTGGGTGTCCAGCTAGAAGGCTGAGAAGCCTCACAGGAGAAAAAGCTTCTTCCTGGCTTGAGAGCCCTTCAATACAATCTAACATCTCATAGCTTAAATTAAATCAATAAGTATTCAACCCCATCAAATTCATGCTGGATTTCATAAGTTCTGCCTTTTAAAAAAAAAAGCTCTCTTTATGTTTTATATTGACATTTACAAAACGCCAAACCTTCAGATTTTTAGACAGAATTATTCAAGGTAACACTTGAATTCTCAGTATAAAGAGATATGTTGGTAAAAGTAATGCATTCACTGACTTTTCATGGATACTTGACAGCCAGGGCTTAAAAAGATTATATTATTTATTTTCTCACGAAGTTGGGGTGTTTTATGTAATGATAATAAAATGATGACACATTTGTGAAACTTTGCATCTCTATACACAAAAAATAAGCTTTTGAAAAATATGTACTCAAATTCAAGTTTTTACTGATCATATTTTCTAAATTGTTGTGATGGGAGAATGTTTACCACCATGTTGCATCACACATTATTTAGCAGCACTGAAATCATAGAGAAAAATGAGAAAGATGAAGCTAGAAGGTTCTCACATTCTTGCTCGATCATTAATCCACACTACAGTTCATCAGTTGTTTTGCTTAAATAACTCAAACCTTCACTGACAGTGAAGTTGTGTGGATGGCAGCATATGCTGTCCCAAGGCCTGCTTAAATTCTTCAGCATTCATGCCACAGATGTGCTACTTTATCATGGATGCTGGATTTTAAACTGCTTGGCAATCCTCTATACCAGGCATGCCCAGATCTGGTCCTCAAGGGCCACAGCCCTGCAGGTTTTCCATGTATCCCCGCTCCAACACAAGTGACTAAAAGTAATCAGCCACAGTGCAGAATTTTATTGACTGTTGGATCCATTTAATGGAAGCCAGGTGTTTTGGAACAGGGATACATGGAAAACCTGCAGGACAGCGGCCCTCGAGGACACCCCTGGGTTAACAACTATGTCAATATAAAAAATGCATGGAAGTAAGAGAGTGGCGATGTATGACGTCCACATTTACGTACGTACAGAAGGGGAGCATAATCTGCCAATATCTGGAGGTATTTCTGTTTTCTGCATCAAGGGACAACAGCCAAGCTACTTGAAAAAAGACCAAATTAAACGTGGGAAAAAAAAAACTGCAGGAAACAGATTAAACTGTCTGCATCTGCATGTAAAAAGGCCTTAAATTTTCCCTGAGACGGAGGGAGAGGGGTTGTTTGTCTGTGCTGGCTTCCAGTGAACTGGCAACTTGTCCAAGGAGTGGATATAGAGCTCGAAGCTAACCCAGAGCTTATATATATATATACATATATATATGTATATATATATATATATATATATGTATATATATATATATATATATATATGTATATATATATATATATATATATATATATATATATATATATATATGTATATATATATATATGTATATATATATATATATATATATATATATATATATATATATATATATATATATATATATATATAGCGAAAAGCTAACCAAGTTAACCTGGAGCTAACCAGAGCTAACCAGCTAATGGAGGACGGCCCTCTGAAGCTAAATCATGCTGTTAGCTGGATGAAAACTGCAGTCGTGCTTAATTCTGCCTTCCTGCAGCAGGATAGGCTTTCTGGTAGAGGCATGCCCTGAATAAGGCCCAATTTCTAAATTAAATTACTTTGAAACGGAGGAGTTAAAAAAAAAAAAAAAATCACTCCCTCCACAGTTGTCATGAAGGTAAACCTGACCAATTACACCTAAAATGTTTTTGTACCAGGCTGTAAACATGTTTATTTCTGCTGTAAACATGTTTATTTCTGCTGTAAAGTTGGCCTTTTTAACATGGAGCCCCTAGTGGATGAGGGAGGAACTGCACAGAGGTTGCCAGTTGCTCTAAACCCAACCAGGAAATGCAGACAATGTCGTGACTCGCCAGACATACAGTAAAAGTGATCAACTTGTGATATGACTGATGAAACCACTGCCGTCACACAAACAACCTACTCAGTGTTTCTGATTCAGGACTTTTTGCCATTTTTTTTTTAAATTCTTGAGCGTGGATGAAACATATCAAAGACACACTACAGAACTGTTGCCATTTTCCCGTCATGTGCCCCCCATCTAATTCAGTCTCCATCTTGCCTCGTACCTGACCTGTTCGCTCTCCAGCCAGCAAAAGATGATCTTACAGAGACTCATTCTGTCTCTTTCTCACTTTTAATTTTCTTGCGTTTCTTGTTGAATCAGCAACATTGCGTGTTCCTTATTATACTATGAAGCGAAACGTCATGTCGTGTCCCTGATGTAAAAGTTAAATAGTGCATTTTCTCAGCCTTGGGACACTGCTGGGTCGCAGCGGCTCTAGAAATACACGATAGATGTCACTGTGTCATCGAACAAGTCTGGAAAGCAGAGTTCTAAGGTAAAAAAAAAGTTACGTTCAGTTACGTTTAGATCATTTAGGCTAAAAGAATCTGTAACATTGACGTAAACTTAGTGTATATTTACTACAGCAACATTTCTGATCTACTGTTATCTGAGATTTGGAAGATTAAAATACATCCTTTTTGTCTCTAATTCTCTCACCGCCCCTCATGCATTCCTGCCATATTCATGTTCTTCTTTGTCATTTTCATCATCCTCATTATAATTTATTCGTCTTCACTTTTTCTTCTCTCCTTTTTTCTGCTTTATTTAGTTCTTATTGACCTTCTGCCATTAATTTTCCTTCCCTTCTATCTATCTGCCCTTAAATAATGAAGAGGTCACATTTATGCAAAACTGCCTTCAGGAGATAAAATGCTGGATGCTAACAACCAGGCTCAGTTAAACGACGGTCGGGCAGAGATGGTTATTTTCAGCCTGCTTTATTCCTTACTAGATGCAGAAAGCCTCTTCAGGTTATTGTCATTCAGTTCTGATGCTCATTGCAGGAACTTTGGGTTCATATTTGAGTCTGAACTCAATTTGATAGACAGAAAAATTCGGTGGTAAGTTTATTTTAGAATGCATCCTTTCCAGCAATGACTTGGGGAGTTATTACAGCATTAATCATTTCAGGTTTGGATTGTTGTAGCTGTCTGTATTTTGATATCAACCAGTCGTTTTTGTCCTTTCTGCAACTGGTTCAGAACTCCCAAAGACAAACTGGTGCCAGAAAAAGTCCAAATATCACCACAGTTCTTGTCTCGCTATCAGCTCTTACATAAGACTGTTGAAAATATTTTACTGCTCACTTTGTGTTTCATTAGATGAAATAAATTCTGGCTTAAACTAAAGAAAAATGTCAAGAATGATTTTTCCTGGATGTGATCCATCTCAATTTTTCTGCTTTTGCTGTTTGTCCTTTGGCTGCTCTCCTGTTTCATTTTGGAGAATTCTTTCATGTTCAATTTGCAACAAAGATCAAACCGACGATGCCAGCAGCCACTTGTAAATCTCTGTATTTAAAAGTACCTTTTAACTCAGCCATTAGACCAGCTGAGTGTTGTGAGGGAGCTGCATTTGATGCGCCGTGCCAGGACTTTTATCTCTCGCTCCTGCTGGTTTCAAACAGCTTTTTAAAATGGCTCCATGACAGGTGGAGGCAACACAAACCCGTCCTGAGCCTGCACCAGCCCAACGCTCTCCTCGTGCAACAAACAACATCTGAATCTGAGGTTTGTTTGTGTTTTTCATCTGAAAACAACACAAGATGCTGTCAGTCAGATTAGGTTTTAAAAATATGATCTGGTGCATCGCAGGTGATACCATGACTTTTTTTTTTTTTTTAATCATTTTTGGTCAGATTCAGTCAGAAAATTCCCCTGATCAACCAGGAAAATTAGACAATTCAGAAGTAATTTTCTTGCTTGTTATCACTTCTTATCAGTGTTATCCTGTTTCAAGCTTTAATTGAAATACTTGGAGACATTTTCAGCCATAAAAAACAGCTATAACACCGGAGGATTTCAGTAAACTTACGTACTTTTTACATAAGAACAAGTTATACAGTGGTAAGAAGTGTTTTCTAATTTTAATGCTGAAGACTGACAGTGACATAGCCGGGTGTAGCCTGATCTTTGATATATGCTTTCAGGAGATCAAATATAGATCTGTGCATTGTCATCAATTCAGTTCAAATCACCTTTATTTTTTATTGCACTACTTCACAACAACGTCGTTTTAGGACACTTCACCGACACATCCCGTCATAATAAATAAATTGGTTAAGGAAAACCAACAGATGGCGTTGAATCTTGACTTGGATCCAAACCCCCGTTCTGAGCTGCACGAGGCGATGGTGGAAAGGAAAAAACTCCCTTTTCTTTTCACCAAAAGCAAAACACATGGAACAGCTCAGACAGAAAGGGGAAAATGCAATACAGTAATCAGAGAATAATTGTGGGAATAAAAGTTTTCTCCTGAAAATGGTAATTTCTTGTTTTTCGGTAATGAAATTATCTTTGCACGTTTCCACTGTGGTGGACACCAGGACGGCTGTAGCTCAGGAGGAAGAGCAGTTGTCCTTCAACTGGAAAGTTGGGGGGTCAATTCCAGGCTTCCCCTAACAGGCTGAAGTGTCCTAGGGCAAGACACTGAACCCCAAGCTGCCCCCCGATGTGCCTATCCGGGTATGAGTGTGTTGGATGAGTGTGTGTGTGAATGGGTGAATGTGACAAGTAGTGTAAAGCGCTTTGAGTGGTCTGCATGACTAGAAAAGTGCTATAGAAGTACAAGTCCATTTACCATTTACACATATTTATAATATGACAGATAGGTGGTGCAACTCCCTCTGTGACCATTTTTAGTAGCTTACCATCAAGCATGAATGCCTGAAGGTTTATTTTGACCAGTTTTTCATGAATAATAATTAAATTAAAATTTTTATACTTACTTTTTCAAATTGAAAAGAACAGTGTTTATCTTTCATAATTTTATTTTTTATTAAAAGATTATATATGTTAATAATATCCTTAGGAAGTATTTTATCATTCAGTTTATTAATTTTATGTATGAAGTATTTATTTAGATGGCATCCAATGTCTGATGGTCGAGTGAGGAAATTGCCGCCCACTTCCAAAAATGATGGTATTTTATTGGTGGAAGGTATCTCCTGGGCAGCTGCTGGTAGGTCCTGGGGTCTGCTCAGCTCTGCTGCTGCTCTGCTCAGCTCTGCAGAGCTGGATGATGTGCAGAAGAGCAAATTCAGCTATTTGATTCAGGTGTGTTGGAGAAGGGAAACAGCAGAACTCTAGATCTCATGGACTGAATTTGGCACCCCTAATGGAGTCATTCCTGTTGGTCTTGTGTATATTAGTCATCCTCACCTGCATCCCACCTGCCTCCTGTCTCCTCTTACCTGCATTTGGTCCACACCTCCATCACTCTGCAACAAGATCTTCAATATGCAATGGAGCTTGGTCATGGAGATCTTTATGTTTTAGGAAAACAATTTTAAATGAACAAGGAGCCAATGAAGAGAGGCTAAACTGGAGAAATAAGGTCTTTCCTGTTCAAATATTACCAAAATCTTCATGGAGTTTTTTGTTTTGTTTTTTTTTACCTTTTAGACATTTTCTTGAAATCATAAATATTGATGTTTTGTTACAAAAAGTGAATGATGACCTTTAACACTGGATAAATCATGAAAAGCAGGACATTCAAAGTGCTTCAAAGAAATAAAAACAGCTGAACTGAGTGCAGAAAAACCATAGAAGAGTACATAAAGTTGCAGCTGGTTTAATAGGCTCGAGGACAGAAAACAACCTACATATAAAAGTTGTTTTCGAAGCTTTGACTGGAGCTTTGCAAGGAGAAATGGAGAGGCGGAATACATCAAAACTGCAAAAAACGTTTGCACAAACGTGCACGTAAACCTAACCTTCCCTTCCCATTTAGAAACACTGTTATCAGCTGATATGTAAAAGCTGCATCAGTGAATCTTGTTTGCTGGAATCAGACACACTGACTGCAGAGCAGCAAACACTGAAAGCTTTCACGTCTGTGAGAACTGGATGTGAACTATGTAACAATCTGTGTTCAAGCCATCCTCAAGAAGACAGGAAAGTGCAAGTCTTCCTTCTTGTGACATTTGAGGGATAATTGACGGTGCTTTTGGCCCCCGCCGCAGCCTCTCTCTCTACAGCTCTTCATTCTCCCTGGAGTGACCTGTCTTGCTCCGCTGAAGTGCTCTTCACACGGTTGTCATCCGAAAGGTCAGATCTAGAAAGTGAACAGGGCATGAAAGAAATAAGATGGAGATCCTGCCATCCATCTCGCTGTCTGGATCAAGACACAAGTCTGACCTTTAACAGCATATCAGCTTCAAGAAGCAATCAAAGCGAATGTGGGAGCGCTGCTGATGTTGCCTGTTCGTCTGAGTGTGTATACAAGACAGAAAAGCAGAGTCAAGCACAGATAGGAAGCTCTTAAAGCATTTCATTTACTTGGACATTTTTATTTGATCAACTTTTATTCACTGCATTCTGATGGAGACAGTGAGACTATTTCTGTTTTAGTGTGCTATGATTGGTTTTAGTCAATTGTTCTATTTGTTTTTAATCTTTTAAAATTGTTTATCCTATTTAAACTGTTTCAATGTAATTTTAATGGGCTTTGAGAATAAAGTTGAGATAAGGAGTTGATGTGGAAATAACAGATTTGGGAAAGTTTTGGGAATGAGGACAATTTCAAAGTGCAATACAGCAACATTTAAGGTGCCAATACAACAGTAATTGTTATATCAGCAAGTACACGTTATTAATACTCAATCATGAATTCCTGTGCATCCTTTCCATGGCTGATTCTGCATTTTGTCATCAATAAAATTTTGATAATGTAGCCTGAACGCTAAGCCCAGCACATCGCCAACAATCAGGTGAAGAGACGAGTTAAACGAAAAAGAAAAAAAAAAGGAAACAAGGGTGTGCCCAAAAAAAGGCTAGAAAATGCCGCCCAGTTTCCAGCAGGTGTGTGTGTTGGTCTGCACTGCAGTCTCTGGACCTAATTTCGCCCGTTTTAGTGGTGTGACTTATATGGGCATGTTGTGGTGCATGCCAGGTGAGTCCAGAAGCACCTAATCACTGCTAAATTTATGTGCCAGGTTTATTTTTGACGGACCATGCTTCCAAAACTTGCCAATTTCATAGAGTTCAGACCAAGGTGCAACTTCCGGTTGTTAAAGGTCAAGCCTAAGCGGAAGTGCCAAAACTGCAGTTCCCCCCTCATCCACTAGGGGGTGGCTCCAAAACAGAGCAAATCCCCATAGACTCCCATGTTAAAAAGACCAACTTCACAGCAGATATAAACATGTTTACAGCAGAAATAAACATGTTTACAGCCTGGTACAAAAACATTTTAGGTGTAATTGGTCAGGTTTACCTTCATGACAACTGTGGAGGGAGTGATTTTTTTTTTTTTTAACTCCTCCGTTTCAAAGTAATTTAATTTAGAAATTGGGCCTTATTCAGGGCATGCCTCTACCAGAAAGCCTATCCTGCTGCAGGAAGGCAGAATTAAGCACGACTGCAGTTTTCATCCAGCTAACAGCATGATTTAGCTTCAGAGGGCCGTCCTCCATTAGCTGGTTAGCTCTGGTTAGCTCCAGGTTAACTTGGTTAGCTTTTCGCTACAGGAAGGTTGGAGTTTGACAGATGTCAATCTTCGACCCCCATGCTCACAGCCTCCAATAACCCCAGGCTGCAGCCTGGAGAATGGGGCGGAGCTGAATGTTGGGCGGAGTTGGATGTCAAATGGGTGTGGTTAGACGGGCAATGGGTGTTGAGGTTGGGTTGGGGTTAGCAATGGCCACCAATCAAAATGTTGCTGGGGCGGACATCCAGCCCCATCCAATATCCAGCCCCATCTTATTCTCCAGTCTGCAGCCAGGACCTTCTCACAGCCTCCCTCTCAGCTCTACCCCTTTGCCAAATTTAGCATTTTCTAGAAGAGACGGCACTCATGACACTGCCAAGATGGCGATGGTGGGAACCACCCAGTGAGCTTCAATTTTGCTCTTCATCCAAACACGAAATCAAACACAGGACCAGTGTAAAACATCCAGTGAATTTCTAATTAAAATCTCAGTGGTTTTCGCATCATGGACAACGAGAAGCTTGTCATGGATGTGGAGAATCACAAGCTCTTATTTGACACCAAGGACAAGGACAACACCAGGAGGCAGAAGGAATGGACCGAGGTATCAGCTGTTTTGGGAAAGGATGGTGAGTATTACATACTTGCAGATCTTGCTACCCAGACTGCAATAATGGACGTGCCACATCTGACACACGTCTGGCGTCATATGGCGCGCCATGGAGGTCGGAACCGAACCAAGACACAGACGGACTAAGTGGAAATATGGGCCAAGACTGCAATAGAACAGAAACAGAAACCCACAAGTATGACAGTAATGAGGCTGAGAAGCCAAATTTCAGTTTCTTCTCAGACGCCACATGGCGTTACCGTTGATATAAATCTTCTTCTCTGGTGTTTTCTATTTACTGGTGTCTGCATTGTCACCTTCCTGTTCATCTTCTTCTCTGGTTTGTTCTTTTCCCTGGGTGTGTGACAGTTATACAACTCAACACTGCCTCTACAACAGGGGTGTCAAACTGCAGTCCTGGAGGGCCGGTATCCAGCAGGTTTTTGTTGTTTCCCTCTTTCAACACAGCTGATTCAAAACAAATGGACCCCGCAGCTTCTTGTCAACCTAATTATGAACTTGTGAGGTGTGTTGGAGCATGGAGACAACAAAAACCTGCAGGATACCGGCCCTCGAGGACTGGAGTTTGACACCTGTGCTCTACAATATCCAGTGGTTTTGCTCCATTTTCCGCATCAAGTGACAGTCAGGCCCTTAAAAACAGACCAAATTACGCAGATAACTGAGACAAGAAACAGACCAAACTGTTCGCCCGTCTGCGTGTCTGTCTTTAAGTATAAAAAAAACATTTAGCCGTGGGTAGGTGATGCCTAGCTTCTGCTATGCTTCTTTAATCAAAACCCACAAACAGGAACTGTTTTAATAAAATAATGTTGACTGTGACTCATATAAGCATTCATTCTCTCTCTCTCTCTCTCTCTCTCTCTAACTCTCTCTCTCTAACTCTCTCTCTGTCTTTTTCCTAATGTATTTTATTTCATAAGATTTTATCTCATTTTAAGCTTATTAAATAAAATGACCCTGGCATTTATCATTTGAGCCTAATTTGAAGCCTCTGCTCAACTATTTTACACATAAAATGTAATTAGTACACATTGGCAACCACAAAGTCGATGTGAATGTTTCTGGAATTAAAGAGAGATTTATTGAGACGTGTAATATATTTATGTACATGAGCATCACTGTAGAGTATTTCTTTGGAATGATGCCACCGTAGCTCTAAATCTATCAAGTCATGTTACATTACATGGTTATTAACGCTGATAAAGTGAAGCAGCAGAGAATTTGAGAGGCTTTAGTACAGACGTTTCAAGCCTCCAAAGTGGCAATGTTGGTAATGTTTGGCCTTCTGTTTTCAACCTCAACAAATTTGTGGACCCTTAGGCTTTGAAGCTTGGTGAAATTAAGATTTTGGAGACATAATAATGTAGAACAGACCTTGTCTAGACTGGTTGACAGGTCAGATGCTGCTTTTGAATGGCCAGCAGTGGACTTGACAGGGCTTGCGTGAACAGGATGGTGAGGACATATGAGCTGCAAAATTCATTCAGTAAATGACATTTATTCTTACTATTAATGTTTTGTTTTAATAATGTCAACTTTTCAGATAAGTAACAGCAGCTTGTAAGTTAATAATCTTAAATAAAATTGCACAGCTTGATGCCAAAAGGTGATAAACATCAGTCCGTCCTGGTCCATCCTGGCTCAGTCATGGACTTTGTCTCAGGGGGATTTTCCATTAAGTAAAACCTGGAGAAGCTTCTCATCTCTGTGCTGTGAAATGAATTTTAGCAGGAACTTTAGCACATGTAAGGAAAAACATCCCAAAATAACTATGTGGCAAGAATAATAAATCAGACAAAAAATGAGAGCAGAGTTTAGATTCATGGCAGCTTCCAGCTCAGCTTGGGGGTGGGACACACCTGAGTTTCTTTCACTGAAGGGAAGGAACAAGAAAAACTGCAGCTTGCAGTTGTTATGTTGTATTTAATGATAGTTAAAGCTATTTTTAAAGTTTTTATGAGTAGTGTAAACATCACATTCTGAGTAGTTGGAGCATTACAGTGTATAGTAGAAATGGGGAAGGGTTACATGAGTTTATACTTCTGCCTACTGCTTCTCAAACATAAAATGTAAAGATGTAAATACTGTAAATATTTTAAATGGAAGAACATGTTTGAAATAAAACATAAAATCCATAAAAATAAAAATGTCTTTGAACAAGGTATCCTGTCGCTTTTCTGCAGGATGTTAAAAACATATATTTATTTTATTTGCAGTGAGTTTCTGACTACAAACTGTTGCAGAAGCTGATGCAATATGTAAGATTGTCCTTTTCTGGTCTAAGTTTTTTGCATCCGTTTCCATATGAATTACTCACAAACAGTTACGGATATTCATATGATATCATAAATGTAGGACATTGAAAAATCCTGTGATGGTATTTCAATCATTCAAAACAATTCATTGATACAGTGATGATACCAAACTGTGAACTGTATGATGAAGAGGACTGTTTAGATGCATGTTGTCGTGGAACCAGAACATTTCATGATGATTCCTGGTTCAGATACTTCTTTTGCTTGTTTGTCAACATGGGAAAGGACATTCAGTAAAAGTGTCAAGCAGCTGGTATTGATACATCTGCAGATTATAACATGGTTGTCTTCCACATCCAGGGATGCAATGTTTCCCCATCGCCTTTCCTTTCTGAACAACAGCGCTGTGTTCATTTCAAGGTTTTAATTACTGAGAATTGCGAGAAGAAAAACTTGAAGTTATTGATTTGATGCAGGTATAAAGTTTCGCTGTGGAAGATTTAATCACCTGGAAGAAGAAAAGTTGATGTTTTTTTATGTGGAATTGCAAAAGAAAACTAAACATATTTACATCCTTTATAACATTACAACAAAGCTGTCATGTTTTTTTTTTTGTGTTGTACTCGTGTAGCAAGAGCGTGAGTGTGCCGGATGAACCAGGCTGCACTGTGAAGATCATGTTCTTTACTTTACTTTTTGTACAATTCAACCTGTCGTGTTAGATGAGAAGCCTCTGAAAATTCAGGTTAATACCTCTACAATCTCCTTCATCACCACCACCGGGCATAAAAGACCCAGTTTGTGTGACTGAAGGATTGTGTGTCTGAAAATGTGCTCAGCAGCACAGCTAAACCTTGCAGGGTTTCAATTCAATTCCACTTTATTTATATAGCGTCAAATCACGGCAATGCCATCTCAAGACGCTTTACAGACAGAGGGGAAAACATGATGAAGGCCAAATCATAACAGTCTATCTAAGGAAACCAACAGATTGAGTTGAGTCCAACTCAATCTCCCATCCTGAGCAAGCACACTGGCAACAGTGGGAAGGAAAAAACTCCCTTTTAACAGGAAGGAAACCTCCGGCAGAACCCGGCTCAGGACAGGCAGCCATCTGCCTCTGCTGTGTGGGGGGAAGAGGACAGAAAGACAACAGACAACAGGAACTGCTACTCCCGGCCAGGGAGACCTGCTGAGACAGGAGACATACATGTTAATGTTGCAACACTGTTATGGGGGGGGGGGGGGGGGGGGGGGGGATAAAAGAGAGAGATAAAGAGAAAGAAGCTCAGTGTATCAGGAAATGTCCCTCAGCAGTCTAAACCTATAGCAGCATAACTAAGGGATGCTAACCATCCCTAGCTATAGGACTTATCAAAAAGATAAGTCTTCAGCCTAGTCTTAAAGGTGGGGGGGGTGTCTGCTTCCCTAACACTAACTGGGAGCTTATTCCATAAGAGAGGGGCCTGATAACCAAAGGCTCTGCCTCCTGCTCGGCTCTTTGACACTCTAGGAACCACAAGTAAGCCTGCAGTCTGCGAACTATGAGGTCTTTGATATATAGTGGTGCCTGGTTGTGGAGGGCTTTATATGTAAGGAGAAGGATTTTAAATTCTATTCTAGATTCAACAGGCAGCCAATGAAGAGAGGCTAAAACTGGAGAAATATGATCTCTCATGCTGGTTCTGGTCAGGACTCTGGCTGCAGAATTCTGGATCAGCTGAAGGCTTTTCAGGGCATATTTAGGACAGCCCAGTAATAGAGAGTTACAGTAATCTAGTCTCGAAGTAACAAAAGCGTGAACCAGTTTTTCTGCATCACTCTGAGACAGAATGTCCCTAATTTTGGCTATATTACGTAAATGAAAGAAGGCTGTTTTAGTAACCTGCTTAATATGTGGGCCAAAGGACAGGTCAGGGTCAAATATTACTCCAAGGTTTCTCACTGTAGCACTGGAAGCTAAAGTAATGCCATCCAGGTTCATTACAAAACTGGAAAATTTAGCTCTGAGTTTTTCAGATCCAACGAGAATTATTTCAGTCTTATCTGAGTTTAAGAGGAGAAAATTTCTAGACATCCAAGTCTTTATGTCTATGAGACAATTTTGTAGCCTATTGGCTGATTTGTTTCATCTGGTTTAAAGGATAAGTATAGTTGAGTATCATCTGCATAACAATGAAAGTTTATTCCATACTGTCTAATGACTTTGCCTAAATTGTCTCATAATTTCTGCCTCTGCTCACACCAGACACCTCAGACGTTTAATACAACCCAGTTAAACAACTGATTATCAATAATTATTATAATTCTGCAAGAAAATAATATTCTGTTTCGGAACTAATTAAGGTATTATTCAATCCAGTTCAATGTTTTTCTTGTATATTCTCCAGTGTTAGTAGCGTAGGGGTGTGAATGCGCTCCAAAATAACTGATGTTGAACTGTAGTAAGAGATCTTCGCCAAGGTCTGGTCAGCATATGTTCTCATTATTTTATGAATAGACATTCATGACCCAGTGGGCCACGACTGGTTCTGCAGAGGCAGTTCTAGCAGGACTAGCCTATGGAGGTGCATTGCTACCTCCTAGTAAAATGAATTGACATGTTCATGAAGTGAGAAATATTCCACTGAAAGATGCTTCTAACTTCAAATAAAACAAACCAGATCAAGTTTTTGATCAGTTAAATGAATGTGCTAAAATAAAAAAAATCTGACATTTCTCTTTTCTTACTCCAAATTTTTATCAAATTGGCACAAAATAAACAGAGAAAATATCCTTCACACCATCAGACCACCTGTAGCCATAAGTGTTGATCCTGACGGCAGGATGGATCCATGTTGTCATGATGTTTCCAGCAGACTCTGATCCTACCATGTGAATGTGGAGCTGAACTGGAGACTCATCAGACCAGCAACGTTTCTCCATCTTCTATTGTCCAGTTCTGGTGAGTCTGTGTGAATTGTAGCCTCAGTTTCCTGTTCTTACTGACAGGAGGGAACCCGCTGTGGTCTTCTGCCACTGGAGACCATCTGCTTCCTGGCTGGACATGTTGCGTGTTCAGAGATGAGTTTCTGCATATCCAGAGATTATCTGACTTCCTGTTTCATTTCTTTCATCTCCAACCAGTCTGTTCATTCTCCTCTGACCTCTGACCCCAACAAGGCACCTAACAACACGTCTGGTGAATATAAAATCCTTTTTAAGTGTCCTCGTGTGTCCTCATACCAAAGATCTACATGATTCAGCACATCATTCGCAGTTCAAACTACTGAAAGAAAATAAATGCAAACATTCTTTAAGAATTTTCAAAACTTTTTATTAATTGTGCAATAATTTAGACTTCCAGGATTTTAAAAAATATGTCTGTGACAAGCAAACACGCATCTAAAATATTCTGGTTCCTTTTACGTCGGTAACAAAATTGGGTGCCTTTAAAATTTCAGTGAACATATTGCTCCAATATGGCCTGGAAAACAACACAGTTACATTCCCTTCAACATCTATCTTATGAAGACGGCGCTTATATATAATTTTATAGTAAGGAATGTCATAACATCAAATAAAGAAACAGATTTGTTCTTAATCAAATACTTCTAAGTATTACAAAGTGAATGGAGATCACCAAACAACAGCAGTCAGCACTTAACAGTGATATCATTTACGTCTAATGTTTATGTAAAAACTGCACAATTACAGTAGCTACCATTAGTAGTAGTATGGCACACATGAGCTAAAAATGTAATAATACAGCATTAAGGAATATCTGTGTGGATCAGCTGTGCAGATGATGGGCATCTGGACGACAAAGGGGGCTTGAAGCCAGAGAGACTAAAGGGTTTGTGTGAGTTTATTTACAAAACTGGAAGTGTAACAGCAGCCATGTTGGAAGGGAAATCGTGGCATCAAAACACATCTGCTGCTAAAAGTCACGGTACTGTATCTTTTGTTCACATTTTAAGATGTATTACTGGATATATAACAGAAATAAAGGAATGTTAGTCCCCAAAAGTTTATCTAACGTTGCTTACGTGTCAGAACGTACATGTATGCAGAAAAAGAAAAACACCTTGACTGTGTTTGCTCTGAAAGTGGAGACGTAACTCTGGCTCCAAGCCCGGGAGCTGGGGTATGGAAATCTGTTTTTCTATCCTCCTTCCTACGTCTTCGTCACTGTCTTCACGAGGTGCTCTTCTGTTTCGGCTCATTTCTCATTCATCCACGTCTGGGAATACTCATAATATCAGTGGATTCAACAGGAGTTTGGTCAGTTGGAGTCCTGCATCTCAACCCCTAAAGCCTCTTCATCCACTCCAACATCTGTCTTCTCCTCATCTGGAAAACATACACAGATGTCAGCTTATTTTTCACATGGATACCCAGTGCAGTCTTCATCTCTATTAACATTATGTTGGATGGATGGATGGGTGGGTGGGTTGAAGGATGGATGGATGATGAATGGATGGATGGATGGGTGGGTGGGTGGGTGGATGGATGGATGGATGGATGGATGGATGGATGGATGGATGGATGGATGGATGATGGTTGGGTGGATTGATGGATGGATGGATGATGGTTGGGTGGGCGGGTGGATTTGTAGATGGATGGATGGATGGGTGGATGGATGAATGGGTGGATGGATGGATTGATGGACGATGGTTGGATGGATGGATGGGTGGGTGGATGGATGGATGGATGGATGATGATTGGGTGGGCGGGTGAATGGATGGGTGGATGGATGGATGATGGTTGGATGGATGGATGGATGGATGGATGGATGGATGGATGGATGGATGATGATTGGGTGGGCGGGTGGATGGGTGGATGGATGGATGGATGGATGGATGATGGTTGGGTGGGCGGGTGGATCTGTAGATGGATGGATGGATGATGGTTGGGTGGGCGGGTGGATGAGTAGATGGATCAATGGATGGATGAATGAATCAATGAATCAATGAATGAATCAATGAATGGATAGAAACATAGAAATAAAATAGAAACAGACCTGCTCACGCACTCTTCACTAAACCACACAACGTAAAACAATTCAATACACCCAGTAAATGAGTTGTATGACAGGCTGAAACAGCACCAATCTGCAGTGCATGCAAGGTACTGTAAACTCCTACACATCTGACGGTGTCCTTTAATTTCATACCTATGAATCTGTTTCTTCCTTGGTTGCAAACTCTTAAAATCTTTCCTCACAGTCTGCAAATTAGAAACTTTCTCGGCAGAAAAGGCAACTGGCATTACATATTAGCACTTTGTTGGACAAACCAGGGCTGCAGCCTGTAAATATGGATATCTGTGCTTCATCTTCAGATAACTGTCATGTCTCTTTTGTATCTTCCTCCATAGACTCCATACTGGTCAGCATGAGCTAAGATGAAACATGAACCTTTAAATCACCCACTCTGCTTGGGAAATTTTAATCATCCCATGTTGCATAACTCAGACATTCGCCTGTTTATTAGCAAATGACTAGATAAGGCTAGATAAATCCAATTCTAAAGCAAGGCATGCATAATATGGCAATATTTTGCCCCATTATAACACCTATGCCAACTGTAAAGCATTTCCTCAAGTGAGTATGAAAGTATAGTGTGTCATTAGTATAAAAACTAGGACAGGAATGCATTAGAGGAAGTAACCTTTATAAAGACGGCACAAAAAAAGCAGATGTTATCTACTGGTGCCCAGCAAGGAGTGAAATATGCAAATAAACTGAAACAAATGTCAACAGCTTGCGTGCCTGTACGATCTTTACTGGTATGAACAGCATACAGAAAGTCATCGCCTTACAGTTTTAATGCTTTCTACAAAATACAGCAGCAGATTCAGATAAATATTGCCCTTTTTCCTGCTATACATAGAGCACAAAGTACATATAAGTACAAAAATCTATTCTTAATCATAATAATATGGAAGATGTTTATGGAGTTGAATAAAACCATTATTTTCATTTCATCCCTTAAAACTCGCTCTCACTGTATTCTTAATGCTGTGTGCTTTGCAGCTTTGGGTACATTGCTGATGCAGCTTAGTAAACAAAGAAGAAAAAGCTTCCAAGCTTTTTGTCTTAGTAAAATACAAGTGGAATATAAAGTAGTTGAACAGATTAGATGGGTACAGCTATTAAAGCAAAGATTTAAAAAGCAGAAATGTCATGTACAGAATCATGACTTTTTTTCCTTTTTTATTCTTTTTTTCATGAGCTTTATTTTTCAACCATTTAAAGCGTTTCAACCCTCTTTGATGGAAATTTCTGCACTAAATTGTATATATAGAAATTAGGTTAAAATAAATGCAACAAAAATAAAAACAGCAAACAGAAGGTCATGTTGGTGAGTTCACAGAACTTTTTGCAGCCTTATTGTTTCCAATAATTATAACAAAGTTAAATAGCTTTTGTTTCATTTTCACCTGCAGTTTGTTCCTCTGGAGTTCGCCTTGTGGTTTGGGCATCTGGGGAGCTGGGCTCATCTGGTGGCCAACGGAGCTCCCCGCTCTCCACCTCAGCTGCATCTGTTGGCTCCACCACAATAGATGGAAGCCTCTTGGACAGCTTTGGATACCTTTCATGGGTCTCTGGGAAGATCTGTTTAAAACTTATGTAAGGTTAAAAGGAGAATTATCATATTTGTGGGGATTAAAACATCATTATTCACAGAACATTTGAGCGAACAACTATGTGGAAAAAATCAGATTATGGAAAGTGCAACTGGGCACGTAAGATAGATGGAAAATAAAGAACTTCATAAAGTACAGTGATTTTTAAGTTGAAGGATTTATATGTGCATGTAGGACACTTTAACACAATGCATAACATAACATAATCATGTTTGGTTAAGCGAACTTTAAGCTAGCAAAAAAGTATAGAAAAGCATATTTACTAAAACTATATTTACTAAATTAAAAAGGTTTTTATAAAATGTATCTTCAACACTATGTTTACGGAGTAAAATTGTGCCAAACTTAAAAGTTATCACACCCAAAACCATCAAAGTTGTTGTTTAAGGCTAAGCTTAATGCTCCCATTAGCATCTATAGCTCATGCTAAGTACTAGTTTTGTGAAATATTTGATACTATCTTGATGCAACAGAGAGGACACAGCCTGATAGCAGAAAAGACTCCCTTATTAAACAGACTTACATAGCTTCAGTGGGGAACAAAGAAAGACTCTTTTCAGTAGAACCCCATCGGTTATATAGGCCTCTGCAGTGTGGCCCCAGACTGTATGTAAAAAGATGGACGGAGGGTCCAAGATGTCACCTATAGGTTTCTGAATAGCTGAATTGATCAGTGGGCGGTTCCTACCATCACTATCCTGGCAGGGGGATGCGTGTTGTTTCACCCGTAAGGCTGAGAGGGGGGCTGTGAGCGTTATGGTAGATGATTGACATTGAGCAAACTCCGAGCTGCCTGTAGCTAAGAGCTAACCGAGCTAACCTGGAGATAACAAGAGCTAACCAGCTAACAGAGGTAAGCGGGCTAAAGCTAAGTCACGCTATTAACCGGCTAAAAACCGCAGTTGTTCTACGTTCTTCTTACTCAAAGTGGAAGATCGGGTACCTGTCAATCAAAAGGACACGCCCCTAAATATGACAGATTTTGAGATTAAATTACTTTTAAATGGGTGAGTTAGAAAAAATTCACCCCCCCATGTAGAATCCCATGTAAGACTTGTGAGTCGGGGCCCGATGTCATAAAAATGTATAAAAATTGTTCAGGCAGTGAATAGTGGATCTATTAACACTTGTAAAACAGCACAGTGTGTAAAGAAGTTTGTATTTGATTAATTATTTCTTAATTGTAGCAATGCATCTTGACATTACAGGCTCATCCTGTTGGATGAATGATGTAACAATTATAAAGACAAAAGTATTTGTGGGATGAGCAGCATATGAGTATGTGGGTTGTTCCTGTGTTTACTATCGCAGCTGTAAAAATGCATACACATAATGGAAAGGATACTGAACCCTGGTCTCCTGCAGCTCCACCCCCACTGAAGTCCTCCATTCCTGGCTCCAGAGAGTTAATCACCTCAGTCATTCTGGAAGAAAATATGTTGATGATTACTATTAATCTCTTTCTGTGTTACTTTGTCATTGTGTTAAACTCAGAAAGTAGCGTTGATATTCAAGGTTTTCCTGCATACTGATCACATCACAGTACATTAAATAGTGAAGGATAATGCTCCGTTTTGTTACCAGTATTCACAATAATCAGTAATGTGTCTAGAAACAGGCCGCTTTAATCGCTTTAATCAGCTATAATGACTATTTAGAGTCAGTTATCCTAAAAACAGCAGGTACTGGTCAAATACAGACGCTAAACTAATGAGCAACAGCAGCTGGCTGTCAGCTTAACATGTATTTAGCCACCACTTGTGCTTCATGAACTTTCCATGCTGTTTAACATTCTTGTTGGTTGAAGAGCTCTCAGAAACCCGATGACTTAAACACAGACTATGCTAAAAAATAAAAATAGCCATTAGTCATTTGCAAAACATTTAAACCTTGCATTTAATTGAAAACAATGTTTCAAAGTCGACATTAAGAGATGCATTTATCATTTTATGCCAGTGATGCTTTTTGAGAAGAGAGAGACCAGGATGTGCTGACCCAAAAAGCCTCCAACTGATCCAAAATGGTCCAATGAGGCCTCTGATGAGATAGCAGGGACCTTATTCATCCAATTCTAGCTTCTCGTCTTTGCTTCCTGTTAAATCCAGAGTTAAAACTCCTCACCTCACAAAGCTCTTAGTGATCAAGTTCCATTGGATCCTAAAGGTCTCAGATTTCCAGATTTTCCCAACAGAGCACTTCACTCTCAGACTGCAGGTTTACTTGTGGTTCCCAGAGTCTCTAAAAGTTTAATGGGAGGCAGGATCTCCAGTTATAAGACCCCTCTGTGTGGTACCAGTTCCTAGTTTGGATCTAAGAACTCCAGACATCCTCTCTGCCTTTAAGGTTAGACTTCAAACTTTCCATTGTGATAAAGCTTATGGACCTATAGACTGCAGGGGGCATCTCGTTTGGCACTGAGCTCTGTGTTCTTTCCTCTCCACATTTGAATCTATTTCTGTATTTAAAATATATTCTCCCTTTTCTTTATCAGCAATAATCCTTGTCTTCAATTTATGCTACTTGCTGATCCTTTTGCCACTGAGGGAGACGGCCACCTTTCCTGAGTTTGATTCTGCTGGAGCTTTTTCTTGCTGTGAAAAGAGGGTTTGCGTCTCCACCGTTTCCATGTCAGCCAGTGCCCTCACAGGATGGGGGACCGAATCAAAGTGAAGATTCAGCGCAATGCAATGTCTTTTTTGGCAAAACAAAATTTAATTAATATGCTCCATTTGAACCCAGTGATAATGAAATGGACATATGTGGATTATAATTAATTAGATTTAATTGAAATTTTAATTTGATTACAGCTCATTTAATTGAAATAGACTAAATTGGACTAAATGCTCTATATCTGTAATTGCTGTCATCTTGTGTAATACTGTCCTCATTCTTTTTGTTCCTCATCATCCAACTCTTCATCCTGATTTATTTCATTTTTGGTCTGATAACAACATTCATTCATTCAATCATTTTCCTAACTGCTTAGTCCAATCAAGGGAAGCTGCCACCTATCTCAGCAGCCTATGGGCAAAAGGCAGGATACACCCTGGACAGCTCGCCAGTCCATCGCAGGGCCTGATAACGACATATGTTGTTTAATTTCTTTTTTAAATTAAGCTGTGCTGTGTGTTACTTGGTATATTGTGGAAATTTTCTTTAATGTATTTATATACAGGATCAACAGAAAGTTTGAACACAGACCTATTAAATTTGAATGAATATGAGTGTCTAAACTTTGGATTGATAATGTAAATTTTTAAAAGCACAAATGTTCCAGCGCCTGAACTCTCATTTTATGCCATACATAATGATAACAAAGTTTTCTCATCATAATTATAAAACGTTTCTTGATATTGTGGCATGGGGCTGTATAGTGAAGTTATTTAAATTGCTAATAGTGAAACTGTTAACCAGCATAACGAGCCAAGTTATCATTTATTGTCACTCTCTATGACTTCAGTGTTGTAAAAAAACTGACCCATCATTATTCAGATCTTGTAAAAATTGATTGTTAGAAAGCAGGGGGTGCCTAATCATCTATACCGCTGCTGCCTTTTGAGGCTGGAGGAGAAAAAGATTTTGTTTGAGCTGAATATCACCTTTTTTCATTACACTAAAAGGAAGACTTCTGTTTTTTCAGAAAGACTAAACTGAACCATGTTGTGCTCGTATTACAGCAGCATGGCCTGTGGTGCACAAACCCCGCTGCTAACCCGACCCAGCAGCAGCTACACCATGAAAACATTTGACAGGTTGTACTTTTTTTAAACACGACACAAAAGAAATACAGGAATTTGTCTCTGGAGGTCCCAAATGTTTACACAGTGTTGTTGAAAGAAGAGCTGATGCAACGCAGACGAAAATATGACTCTGCTTTATCTGTTTTTAATGTGTTGCTGGGTTCAAAAGCAAGAATGAGCACCTATTCTATGTTGTTTGAGCAAAAGAAAGAACCATGTCAGTTGTACATGTTGGTCTGTCTTTCCTGTCCTCTCCACCCCAACAGTCGAGGCAGATGGCTGCCCTCCCTGAGCCGGGTTCCGCCAGAGGTTTTATTCCTGTTAAAAGGGAGTTTTTTCCTTCCCACTGTCGCCTTGTGCAGCTCAGAATGGGGGATTGGATCAAAGTCATGACTCGATGCAATCAGTTGGTTTCTGTTATAGGATATGTATGAATTGGCTTGAAATGATGTGTATGTAAAGTGCCCTGTGACAACATTGTTGTGAAGTGGCGCTACACAAATAAAGCTGAATTGAATTGAAAAATTTTATGAAGAACTTTCAATTAAAATCAGTGTTTCTCGAGATGAGAAAATGATCAATCAGATATAATTAAATAGATCATTTAAAAAGGTGGATATTAATTCAGTTTGGCACTAAAAATGTGTTTAAGATTGAGACATGGTCCTAACTGCTCATGCTACGAAGATGACGTCTTTTCCTTCAATCAGGTGAGGAAATGGTTTAAAAAATCAACAAAAGTTCAATTTTATACTCTTTTTTTTTTTTTTTTTTTAAATAAAAAGTGTATAAATTAATTATTTTTTATGAAATATTGACATATGAATTTATAAAATATACTTAAATAACCTTAGATTTGTAAACATATTAATATTCTTTAACAGATATAGATAATATAAGAAACATTTTTAAAAGTTTGTTTTGACTTGAAAAATCCTGATTAAAATGTCATGTTTTGTTTGTTTTGTTTTGTTTCCTTTCTTTAAAATGCCAGATTAATATTGTCAGCTGAAAGTACTTTAGTTGAATTTTGGTTTTATTTCTCTCTAGTTCTTCTCTATTTTTAGGCTTATATAATTTAATTTTCAGTCAATATTTATAATTTATTTATTATTGTTTTTACTCACAATCTCTGTATTTTTTAGAGATTTAGGAATTTTACTATTTTTTTTTTTATTTTTATATTTAATCCTGTTTAGCCCTGCGATGGACTGGCGAGCTGTCCAGGGTGTACCCTGCCTGTCGCCCAAAGCCGGCTGGGATAGGCTCCAGCTTCCCCGCGACCCTGAATTGGAATAAGCGGTTCGGAAAATGAATGAATGAATGAATTAATCCTGTTTAGCTCTGGTCTTAATTAGTACAAACCCAGTGAGAATATCTGGTTCTACCGCTGCTAAAAACTTTAAACTATTGTTTATTCGCTGTTTTTATGCTGCCTGTTGTAGCCAGAGGTCTCCCTTTAGGAGTGACAAGAAAAAGTAAGGTTATACAGCTGGATTAAGTTGTGCAAAACTAACATTAGCTGCTAATTAGGAAGAAACATCTTGGGTTCATCCATACCAGAGCCTTTGAGTGTAATGTCAGGTTGTTTTTATAGTTACATTCAAGTAAAAATATAAACTATGACTGCTTCAATCACAGCTGCATGTAGTGTTTTAACATATCTTACTGCTTCAGGTTATTCTGCATCATCCAGTAAGTCGTACACTGATACAACAAGTGTTCCTACATGTGCTACTGATTCCTCTGAGCATAAAAGTCTAAATAAATGGTTACTTTAAACAGGTTATGTAATGGTTAACCCTGCGATGGAGCGACATCATCTTCAGGATGTTTCATTGTGTCAGGGTGGACACATAAGAAGGACAATCCATGGACAAACGGATTGACGTAACGTCTGACTAAACGTTGCATTGTTAAACTGACACCTCTCTTACTAACAAATCACTCTTTGCACATCTAAAAACTAGCCAACAATCGCAGCATGCCCAGTGGTGAAAAGCAGACTTTTCACGACAAGTGATCAGAGATGGCACTTTTCTGCAATCAGACAGGCAGTTGCTGTTGCCATGGGGACGAGCAATTCAGATTTTATGCCTCTGATGGTCTGAGTAGCGTACTTTGCCTGAACACACGAGACTGGAGACTGATTCGGGGTTATTCATGTGTGCCGCTGCGCAGCAATTGTGTTGTTGTGAGACTTCTCTGTGAAACCTGAAATTGCTTCTGCCCTTCATCATCATCATCTCAGCAAAGAGACAATACAGCCTTTATTCCTCATCAGAGGCTGGTATTGTTCCTCTGGAGGGACTTGGCGCGGTCACTCCGATCGACCTCTGCTCTGACGGTCTACGAGGTAGGAAACGAAAGGCCTGTGGAGCTCTGCACGGGATTTCAGACTGATCATATTTCTGCAAAAAGCATCCACTCTGCAGTGACACGAAGCGTAACAAGGAGAAGAATTTAAATGTTGGTGCCAAGCGTGACGCTGCAGACATGCCTCTTTTTTGAAGCTGAATAAAGTCTTGTTGGAGCTATGAATGTAGTTCCTGTTGGTCCTTACAGGAAGCTGCTTCACTTTCTGCCTCAGCAACGATTTTAGAAGAAAACACACTTTTCCAGTCACCTCTTTGGCAAGGTCAAACTGAAGCAGCAAAACAAGGTTGTTGTTTCTTTAGTTCAAATAAAATCTAAGGTTATTACAATGATGTGACTCAGTGTCACTTTCGATTCGAAGTTAAAGCCTTCGGTAATTTAAACTATCATAAAACATTTATGTGGGTAATAATTTTTCCAACTGTAAGGCAACAATCACACAAAACCAAAATGAAAGCAGGCTGCATTCATGCTGGTTAAACTTGCACCACAGCAATGATCACATTGTCTGAAAGACTGAACTGTTCTGCAAGAGGAAATAAAACAAACCACAATCTAACAAAGAAAACTGTTGTGTGGTTAAAAACATAACAGTCACGTTATTAAGAGACGAGTCATTAAACTGTCTGCACAAAACCTAAGGAAATTAGTGTTCAGTGGATTTTTTGGTTGTTGCTGCACTGCATTTTGGCAATAAATCTGACACTGTTGGTAATTGTGTTTTAAATGGAGCTACATTCATACAAGGAACGTGTATTTGTGGGATGAGCTGCGTAGCTGTGGGTCAAAGTCATCTTCTCTGTCTAACAGGTAATTCTGTTGTTGACTTCTGATTGGTTTCACTTATTGGATTATTGAAGTATGAAAAAGGAAGACCTATTTGCAATGTGAATGTTAATTTATTTAACAAACAGGAGCCTCATTAGCATGTGGAAGAAGTCTTGACAGATACAACAGCCAGGCGCCTCCTCCTCCTCACGCTGGTCACTCACTGCTGTGGGATGCCATCCCACTCTTTAACCAGCAGTAACCAGCAGTCAGCCCATGTAGTTGTGTTGGTAACTCTGGTACCAACAGCACGTCCAAGCTGATCTCAGCCAGGTTAATGTCAGGACTGGTCAGACCACTCCTAAACTCTGGAGGTAGATTCTGATAAGGCTCTGCTCTGTGGGTGAGTGTTGTGGTATAGGTTTACCATCTCAATCTCTCCGCACTGAGGTTTTCTATTAAGATGACAAGCCTTGTTTTTTCCAGTGAGGGAAATGCCGCCCCACACCATCATACTGCCTCCAGCAAAAGCTGATGCCCTGTCAGTGCAGCAAACAGAGGATTTGGCAAGTTTTGCATGATTAGAAGCCACATACTCAACACTGCTGCTCATTTGAAAAATGATTTTTCTTGACAGATGTGATGCTGTTTAAATGGGAAATAAACAAGTTTTTCAGATTTATTGTGAAGATGCATTTTTACAACAGATAAATGATCCACTTAAACCTCATTTCCTTCTGGTTCGTGCTATGTCTGGCCAGTAAATATTGATAAATCCTCGACTTTATAGTCTGAACATCTATCACGACTTTTTAAGGGAACATTAGTTCCTATTTAATTACTTAAATCTGATGCTACTGGCGCCACCATACCATTGAAACTTTCATTTAACCAGCAAATTTATGACAGATACCTAGAAAACTAGCAACTTTAGCTGCTAGCATGCTAGCAGGTGAAGCAAAGCTAGCACTTCAACATTAGCTAAACATGCTAATGTGAACATTTAGCTCAGACTTACAGAACATCTCTTTTGTTTAAAATGATTTTATATTTGTTTTCAAGTCAGAAATGATTTGGTCTTGAAAACAAATTTTGCAGAAAACTTTGGATTTTAGTAAATTTAATTTTCTGCTGAGTTTTTCTGACTTGCATGAACAGGCTTTCCAACAGCAGACAATGGTCAAGGTCAACTTTATTTATATGGCACATTTTCAAACAGTAACACTGCTCTCAAAGTGCTGAACAATAAAAAAGAACACACACAGAAAACAGTAGAGTAATACACTACTGTAACCACGAATTTGAAAATCTGTAAACAATTCAGGCTTAAGTTAATAAAGAGTCTCTGTTAGCCTGAGTTGAACAATGCATTGTTACAGCAAAGAAATAATCCAATAAACTATAATGTTCTTACTTTTTGTGTAAAGTTTATATTGTTCAGAAACATAAAATGACAGGTATATATGTAAAAAAATAAGATATGATGTAGAACAAATAAACATGATGTCCCTTCAAGAGGTTGTATAAAGGCTTAAGACGTATAAAGTGGGGAAAAAGGTAAATGTCATAAATGCTGTGTGTTTATTTAGATTCAATTAAATGAAAATTACTTTATTAATCCTACAGGGAAATTGTAATCTAAAGATCCCACACCACAAAGTCTACAAACCGACCTACATGTAATAAGTCAGTTTTATTTGTGGGGTACATGTTGGTTGTTAGCCAAAGCAAACAAACAAAAGTTCCCAGTCCAAAAACATGCACATTAAATTAATTGGTGATTATAAATTAACCTTGGTGAGAATGTGCATGGTTGTTTGCCACAACTGGGAAAGACTCCTGGCAGAAGTTACACATTTTAAATTTTGTTTTTTATTAGGACAATTTTTAAATATCTCCATCTATCGCTATGTCCACCACAGATTCTCTTCTGTGTGTTTTTCTAATTGACTTCCCCACGTCTCATCGCCTTCCTCTCTTCATGGATTTAAGCTGTGTTTCCCTTCTGAGCCACACTGTCTTCCAACCTTCAATTCCAGATATTTTTCCTCATTCTGTCTGTAAAGCGTCTTGAGATGGCATTGCTGTGATTTGACGCTATATAAATAAAGTTGAATTGAATTGAATTGAATTGAATTTTTGCCTTAAGTTTAGGAACCTCCACCCTGTGACTTATAATCACTGGTTTTAACTTTTGGGTTGGATAAATGGCTAGGTATGTTGCCCTTCTTCTGCAGTTTAAATGTTAAGATATGACCACATTTCAGTGAGAAACTACTAATAGTGTCTCTGAATAGGCTGCAGACTCAAACCTTGGTTGTAACTGTAAATGTAACAGGAAATTACTTCTGATGTGACTTTCAGGAAGTCAGGTGTAAGTTTGCCACCAAAGAGTTAAGTTAAAGTTGACAGTAGAACAATCCGGAACTAACATGGGCTGTAAATAAGAGAAAAATAAAATTTTACTTAAGAGTTAAACTTAAAAATCTGAAAATAAAATAATTTCTAAATACTTTGATAAACTGATCTCATTGATTATTAAAAAAAATTAAAATGAAATAGGTCCTCAAACACATCATAAGCAATTAATAGTTAAAGAAAACTGATCAAATATGAAGATCTAAGAGGGTTTTTAAGAGAGGATCTTTGACAGATTGCTATCATCTTCAACAATCAGCTGTGAAAACTGTCATGAGTCAGATTTATGAAACATTTATTTCACCTAATTTGCACCGTTTCTCCCTTTACATACAAACATGATTCAGAAACAAGAAAACAAAGTCACTGAATTATCAATTTCTCTGTTTGAATTTGGCTCCTTATCTTTACTTTAGTAATTTTTCATATTTTAAAGACTAACAATTGGCATATTAATGAATCATGCAAGTCAAAGTTAACTTGAAGCCCTGCAGACATCTGGTGCATCATTTATTTATGTTTCTGCATCATTTTTCTTCTACTGGAGTCAGACCTACAAAAAAAAAAAAACCTGATCTTCCAACAGTGATTCAGCCAGCAGCAAATCGTGCAAACAGGTAAAAATCCTCCCCTCTCCTCTGTCCATCAAGAGATTCCTCATGGGAGAGACTTTCTGAGCCGGTATCCTCTGGGGCTTCTTTCCACAGTCACTTTAATTCCACCTCTTCCCACTTGCAGATGCGGGGTATTGAGAGAATCTGACAGGAATGACCACTCCAGTCTCCTGTCATTTCACTGCAGTTTCACTTCAAACACTTTTTCCATTTCAGCTGCTAAATCACAGCCAGGGGCAGCACCACCTCCTAACATGCAGGTTCCTCAGAAAAATCCTTTAAGTTTTCTTTTACAGCCCGAGGTCAAGAGAAAAATTCAATCTATGGACTAAAGTCATGCTCTGTTTTACAGCCTCACCAAAATATTTAATTTTCTGTTCAGGTTTGCTTGGATTTCTCCTGCATTTGTTGAAATTTACACATCTTACAATCTTTTAATATAATCCAAATTCTTTTTTTTTTTCATTCACTTTACATGTAAGTCAGCATATGCCTGGGCTCTGGAGGAGCCTACCTGCATGCATACAACAGGTAGGCTGCAGATAATATTGATAGATTTAATCAACAGCTTCCTCAACACTTCCACATAAAGACAGATGTGCGCTTTTCTACACATTCTAACTCTTTAAGCAGCTCAATGTGAGGAAAAAACTCCATCCAAAGCAGGTTTTTATTCATGCTCCTAAACATTTGCCAAACAGCTTGAATTACCAACATGATAAGTCACTTTTAAAATAAATGAATGAAATGAAGAACAATGTGCACAGACAGAGCAGACTGGTTAAACAGCTCCCTACCTGTCTGCGGGGTGATCCAGTGTCTCAGAGCAGGAGGGTCTCCGTCCTCCGCTTCTTCATCACACTGACGCTGTTGCTGGTGATGCTGTAGCCGCTGATGATGATGATGGTGATGATGATGATGATGATGATGGTAGCTGTTGTGGGCGACAGGCGGAGGGGCGCGCGCGAGGCTCTTCGGTGAAGTTATCGCTTGTAGGAAAATGTTTGGAGGCTGCGCAGTGGAGAAGAAATGGTGCTGCTTTCAATGACCGTCGAAAAAGAGTGTATTGTTACAAAAAGAGGAAGTTGGGAGTGTTTGTCCACCTTATGAAGCACCGAAAGGGACTTATTTATCTAATGTACAAATTATTACGTTCAGATTAGGTATCGCTCACATCATTGCAACAAATTTTGGGTCAAATTTTCCCCAAAGTGCTTACATAATTCAAGAAAATGTATATTAAAAAAGAAAAAAAAGACTGTGAGGGAAGGGAGTAAAAACTCTCAACTATGTCTTCCTTTCTAGAATACAAAACATGAGAAAACCTGTGACCTCTGCATGTAAAGGATGGAGCTAGTTTCATCTCATTTCCTCAACAGTTTAGAATTTACGAGGTACACGTGAAGTATTCGCTTGTGTCTAAATTGCCAACATTAGTGGTTGTTTGTCGCAGTTTGCTGAATTTGTGTACTTATTGCTCTAATTTAAACTGTGAAAATTGTATAGAAACACTGAAGACATCATAGTATTGCATCTTTACTGTTTTAATCTTTAGGAAACGTTTCAGAGAAGTTTTTGCTTCTCTCGCTGTGTAAAAAAAGCAGATGCTTATGGTGAGAAAATTAGCTTTGGGTCTGGTTAAACTAATAATGAGGAATTTTATTTTGTAAGTTTAATTCATCTTTTCTGACAGGTTGTTTTCCCACAGCTGGAGAAATGTCTCTGTGAGCTATGTCTCCCTCTAGTGAGCTTTTCTCTCTCTCTCTCTCTCTCTCTCTCGCTCTCTCTCTCTCTCTTTAATGTTCGAACTTAAAAGCTTGATTTTTAATTTTATATATTGACAAAAGTCTCAAGTTACTCAGAATTTTTCTAACTTTTATTTATTTATTTAGTGTCTACTCATTCAAGCCTTCTTTTTATGCATCTTTATTTTTTCTTTATTTATATATATATATATATATATATATATATATATATATATATATATATATATATATATATATATATATATATATGTGTGTGTGTGTGTGTTTTTAAGAGACTTAAATTCCTTGGGAAATTACTAATAATAAAAAGAAATAAAAAGTGAATTACATAAAATAAAATTGTTTTATGTGTGTATATATATATATATATATATATATATATATAGAGAGAGAGAGAGAGAGAGAGAGACTTAAATTCCTTGGGAAATTACTAATAATAAAAAGAAATAAAAAGTGAATTACATAAAATAAAAATTTTTTATGTGTGTGTATATATATATATATATATATATATATATATATATATATATATATATATATATATATATATATATATATATATATATAAATTTATTTTATGTAATTCACTTTTTATTTCTTTTTATTATTAGTAATTTCCCAAGGAATTTAAGTCTCTTAAAAACACTTATTTACTTATCTATATATTAATTTTTATCTTTTTTTTTTAACTATCTGAACTTTTTAACTACCTCAGTAAATCTAATGAGATTGACTTCAAGATGAAAATAGCAAACGTAACATGAGACACATGCCAGTCATCATCGACCCCAGACACAGTTTGGAATACAATAGTATTTATTTATTTATTTATTTGTTGTGTATACCTTTCCAAACACATTTAGTTTAGTTAAAGCCTGTCAGGATAAAAAAAAATAAAGAATAAAACAGAGAAGTGACCAAAAAGTAACTCAAAGGCCTCTAAAAGCTATTTACACAGTCAGTTCAGTATTCCTATTTTTACAGAGGTAATGAAGAAAATGTATTTGACAGATGAAGAGCATCTCATAGCAAATTAGCTTATACATAGCAGATATTAGAAAAATAACTGCAGCAGTACAGTTACTGAATTTCATAATGAACATTTCATTTAAGTTTTGCATTGCTTTTATTTCTTTACATACCAGCTACAATGACAACAGCATGACCGACACGTGTGCATATTCATGTTGCTCTTTTATACTGCTTCACTCAGTTGCAGGTGATGTTAGCGTTCCAGTGAGATTCCTATAAACTTAATCTGGAATGTCAGTAACACTGATTGATCCTTGCACCAGTCCTAAATTAGTTGTATTTTCAAACAGACAGAGAGGTTTATATGCTTGATCAGAAAAAGCAATTGTTCTCTAACATCATTTAGAATGAGGACATGTGGCAAAGCTTATACATATATGATGTAGCAAAAGCAATCATTTACACAGCTTATCAACATCTTTGTCACTTTGTAAGTGTATTAGTCTCCCCTTGTCATATTAATTTGTTTCTTTATGGTTTAGTTTACATGCAGAGTGACCTCAGGTCATCGTGATCATACCTGGACTCTAAGTCTAACCAGTTAAAGACCTTTTCTGTTTGTCAGCATGCTGCTTCTTGCAGTTTCTGGTCACATGACTGTAACTAGTCACATTCAAAGTCCATCAGTCTATGAGGAACTGGGCTCTGAGTAACTATATCTTACTTCACTTCTCAGCCTCATCAAAGAACCTCATTTTCTCAGTGTGCACAGAGTCTTTAAGGCGTTGTATGGATGAGGCTGTCTCTCCTGAGATGGGGTCAGATTTTTCTAACACATGCGTTATTTGTTTCGTTATAACAATCGTTTCTTTGCTTTCACTTTTTTCACTTGACGTTTCCTGAACTACGTGCCTCTCAAACACTGTTGTCCTGCCACTTTGCGAGTCTCCGACAGTCCACGATGCAGCTTCGCTTGCCTCTGTTTTTACATCAAGGCCTCCAGCTGATTGTATTTGGATGGCAGTGAGCAGTTTGGCGTGCTGTGTTTCTGGAGTGGCTTGGATATTTGATGTAATGACGTGTATTTTTCCAGATTCCAGCCTGACTGTGTCTTCAGACGAAGATGAAACTCCGGACAATGGAATGGTGATTTTCTCAGGCAAGTTGGGCACATCTGAGATGAGCTCAGTCCTCATGGTTATGATGTCTCCATGCATCTCTCCAGGCCCAACAGCAGCAGTCGGATCAGAGTATTTAACAGTTACCTTTGCTGGGGACGATGAGGACAGGCCAACAGGTTCACTTGTGATTGTAGAGCTTATATCAGCGAAGGCGTCTGATGACTGGACAGAACCAGAGGGACTTCTTTCCTCATCCCCTCTTTCCTGTTCTGGGCTCATTTCGTCCTTTTGTTGTCTTTTGTCAGGAATCTTGGGTGGCTCCGTTGGGGATGACAGCCCAAACTTTGGAAATTTAAACCAACCTGTTCTGTCAGGACTTTTGGTAGCTTCTTGCTTGGACTTCATTTCTTTTTCCTTTTCATCAGAATGCTTTCCAGAAGTTTCATCTGTTTCACAAACTTCCTTTGGGGTTTCAAGATTTTCTTCAACTTTGTCAATCTTTGGAACATCAAATTCAACGTCGATGGCCTTGAGGATCTCACCAAATGATATTAAAGATGCTTTGGATGAATTACTCTCTGTTTTTTGCTCAGCCTCCATTTCCTCTTGATCTTTTTTGCATTCACTGTCAGCAAGAACATCTTCAGGTTTAGGTTTAGAAAAGCTTAATCTCGGCATTTTAAAGGATGGTAGTTTGAATTTACTTGGAGACCCATGAACTGCGCCATCAGTTTCAGTCTTGGGTGTTTCAGAATCTAATATTTCTGCTTTGGTTGCATCTGTTTTTGCGTCTGTACTTGTATCTTTGATGGCGACACTACCATCATCTTTACGTTTTGTTTGATCTGCTTCAGGCACCTTTTCTTCACTGGTGATGTCATAAGAGACACTGCTAAATTTTGGCATTTTCAGTGTTGGCATTTTGAATTTTATTGGTGATCCTTTGACATCTTTTGACTTAGACTCCACACCAGTTTCTCCTTCAGAGACTTTGACATCTGCTTTTATTTCTACACCTTTCTGAGATGAGGTCAGAGCAACTTCAGGTCCTTGACTGCCGCCTCTGGTTTCCAGCTCAAGACCGCTGAGCTTGATTTCCTGGTGCTCAGTTTTTGCAGCGACATGTGGAGCCTCAACCTTCACTTCCAGTTCTTTACTGCTTCCCTTTGAAAAGGAAAACCTAGGAAGGGAAAATTTACTTTTCTTGAGGCTTGTGTCAATTTCCATAGCAGGAGACTCTTCCACTGACTTGGCCTCTGAAGGTTTGTCTGGTAGACTGGTCTCTGGTGCTGTTACATCAACTTTTTGTGTTTCAAGGTTGACATCAACATCAGGGGCTTTGCTGCCTGCTTTGGAAAATGAAATTTTCGGAAAAGTCCA
The DNA here is from genome assembly GCF_933228915.1 of Telmatherina bonti. NCBI lineage: Eukaryota > Metazoa > Chordata > Actinopteri > Atheriniformes > Telmatherinidae > Telmatherina > Telmatherina bonti. The sequence goes on from NC_136631.1 coordinate 31,943,720, forward strand.
GGATGGTTGCTTCGTCTGAGCCTCGGTTTCAGTTGTAGGGATCTCTGGTGCAGCAACAGCAGTTATAGCTTCTTTGACATCAGCAGTGGGAAGTTTAGTTTCTGGCAGCGTAGTATCTACATCTGTCTTCAGCTCACTTTCTATAGATTTTAAAGCTACAGATAAGCTCCTGGTGCTATCTTTGTTTACATCAGGTCCTTCCATGCTGACTTGTGGAGTTGCAGCTCCAAATAGCATTCCAAATTTTGATGGTGAGCTTTCATTGCTCCCTGCTTGAGCCTTAATTTCCATATCAGCAGAAGTTTGTTTAATGTCAATATTTGGAAGTTGAACTTCAGCCTGGATATCTGGAAGTACAGTACTGACATCCTTCCTTGAAATGTCCACAACTTTAACTTTCGGCATTGTGATGCCAAACTTTGGTATTTTAAATTTGCTTTCCTGACCATCTAAATCTGTTTCACATTCTGGTGACTTGACCGTAATGTCTGGTTGTTTAACTTCTGCTTTCCCTTCTGGAAGAGAGACATCAACATTTACCTGACTACTGTCTACTTCAGCCTTTTTTGTATCTTGTTTTGAAAATGAAAACTTAGGTAGTGAAAATCTTGGCTTTTTCAGTTTGGCATCGAGGTCTGTTGTGGTTCTTCCATCTATCAAAGCAACAGAGGCTTCTTTGGTGTCTGTATCTGCAGCATGTACATCTGTTTGGATGCCTTCATCTTCAAGGTTGATGTCAGTCTCAGTGACTTTAGTGTTTGTCTTTGAAAAGGAAAATTTTGGCAATGTCCAGCTTGTCTTTCTCACTTTAATATCCTCCTCTACAAAGCCTGCAGGCTCTTTGATTTCAACATCTGGAAGCTTGACTTCAGTTTTTATTTCTTCTGCTTTGATATTTTTTTCCATATCAGGCATTTCCACACTGGCTCCAAATTTGGGTAATTTGAATGATGGCATTCTAAATTTGGATGGTGACCCTTCAATATTACTTGCTTCAATATTGACTCCTGGAACTTCACTTTTGACTTCGACAGATGATTTCTTTAGTTCAGTGTCTGTGAGTTTAACATCAGCTTCGACCTCTAGTGGTGGCGCATCAACGTCCATATTTTTTAGGCTTAAATCTATGATCGGGCCTTTCACTTTTGGTGCTGAAAAACCAAGACTTGGAAGTTTAAATTTACTTCCTTTGCTTTCATGTTCGATTCCTGTTGTTTTTACATCTACTGTTGGATCTTCAGCTTCAGTACTGGGTGCAGAGATGGTAACTGCAAGAACCTCATCAGGCAACTCTGTTATAATATCTTTCTCCAAAGCTGGTACCTCTACACTGGAACTTGGAGCACCAATGCCAAATTTAGGTAATTTGAATGTTGGCATCTTAAATTTGGATGGTGATCCTTCTGCTTCCTTGGTTTTAACTTTGATCTCAGGTGCTTTAGCTTCCTCATCAATAGAAGGTTTGTCCAGTTTAACATCTGGGAGTTGGACCTCGCCTTGGACCTCAGGTAGGGTTACGTCTACATCTGTCTTTGACGGGCCTTTCACTCCAGGGCCAGACATACCAAGACTTGGAAGTTTAAATTTACCTCCTTCGCTTTTATCTTCAATTCCTGTTGGTTTTATATCTACTGATGGACCTTCAGCTTCAATGTCAGGTGCAGAGATGGTAACTGCAAGAACCTCGTCAGGAATCTCTGCTTTAACATCTTTATCCAAAGCTGGTACTTCTACACTGGCGCTTGGTGTCCCAAGACGAAATTTGGGTAATTTGAATGTTGGCATCTTGAATTTGGACGGTGATCCTTCTGCTTCCTTGGTTCTAACTTTGATCTCAGGAGCTTTAGCTTCCACTTCAGCAGACACTTTCATCATTCCCCCTTCAGGTAGCTGGCCTTCAGCCTTGCTTTCTGCTAGAGTCACAGCTACATCTGTCTTTGACAGGCTTAAATCTATGTCTGGACCTTTCACTCCAGGGACAGACACACCCAGACTTGGAAGTTTAAATTTACTTCCTTTGCTTTCATGTTCAGTTCCTGATGTTTTTATATCTACTGTTGGACCTTCAGCTTCAATGCCAGGTGCAGAGATGGTAACTGCAAGAACCTCATCATGCATGTCTGCTTTAATATCCTTGTCCAAAGCCTTTACCTCTTCACTGGAACTTGGAGCACCAATACCAAATTTAGGTAATTTGAATGTCGGCATCTTGAATTTGGATGGTGATCCTTCTGCTTCCTTAGTTTTAATTTTGAACTCAGAACCTTTAGCTTCTACGTTAATAGAATGTTTGTCCAATTTAACATCAGAGACCTGGACATCAGCTTGAACCTCAGGTAGGGTCACGTCTACATCTGTCTTTGACAGGCTTAAATCTACATCTGGGCCTTTAACGTGAGGAACAGACACACCAAGACTTGGAAGTTTAAACTTGCTTTCTTTTGTTTCGTGTCCATCTTTTTCAGTTTTAATATTCAGTATTGCATCTTTGGTTTCAATGCTGGATGCTGTGATTCTAACAGCAGCCTCCTCGGGCATCTCTGTTGCAACATCTTTGTCCAAAGCTGGTACCTCTACAGTGGTGCTTGGAGTTCCAACACTAAATTTGGGTAATTTGAAGGTTGGCATCTTGAATTTGGATGGTGATCCTTCTGCTTCCTTGGTTCTAACTTTGATCTCAGGAGCTTTAGCTTCCACTTTAGGAGACATTTTCATCAGTTCCGCTTCAGGTAGCTGGACTTCAGTCTTGCTTTCTGGTAGTGTCACAGCTACATCCATCTTTGACAGGCTTAAATCTCGGTCTGGACCTTTCACTCCAGGGACAGACACACCCAGACTTGGAAGTTTAAATTTACTTCCTTTGCTTTCATGTTCAGTTCCTGATGTTTTTATATCTACTGTTGGACCTTCAGCTTCAATGCCAGGTGCAGAGATGGTAACTTCAAGAACCTCATCAGGCATGTCTGCTTTAACATCTTTAGCCAAAGCCAGTACTTGTTCATTGGAACTTGAAGCACCAATGCCAAATTTAGGTAATTTGAATGTTGGCATCTTGAATTTGGATGGTGATCCTTCTGCTTCCTTAGTTTTGACTTTGATCTCAGAACCTTTAGCTTCCACATCAATTGAACGTTTGTCCAATTTAACATCAGAGACTTGGACCGCGGCTTGGATCTCAGGTAGGGCCACATCTACATCTGTCTTTGACAGGCTTAAATCTACATCTGGGCCTTTAATGCGAGGAACAGACACACCAAGACTTGGAAGCTTAAACTTGCTTTCTTTTGTTTCGTGTCCATCTGTTTCAGTTTTGATATCTAGTGTTGCATCTTTGGTTTCAATGCAGGGTTCTGTGATTGTAACAGCAGCCTCCTCAGGCATTGTAACATCTTTGTCCAATGCTAGTACCTCTACAGTGGTGCTTGGAGTCCCAAGACCAAGTTTGGGTAATTTGAATGTTGGCATCTTGAATTTAGATGGTGATACTTCTGCTTCCTTTGTTCTAATTTTGATCTCAGGACCTTTAGCTTCCACATCAGTAGAAGGTCTATCCAGTTTAAAATCAGGGAGTTGGACCTCGGCTTCAACCTCAGGTAGGGTTACATCTACATCTGTCTTTGACAGGCTTAAATCTACATTTGGGTCTTTCACTCCAGGGACGGACACAGCAAGAGTTGGAAGTTTATATGTACTTCCTTCGCTTGGATGTTCAATTTCTGATGTTTTTATATTTACTGAAGGACCTTCAGCTTCAATGTCAGGTGCAGAGATGTTAACCGCAAGAAGCTCATGAGGAATCTCTGCTTTAACATCCAAAGCTGGTACTACTACAGTGGCACTTGGTGTCCCAAGACCAAATTTTGGTAATTTGAATGTTGGCATCTTGAATTTGGACGGTGATCCTTCTGCTTCCTTGGTTCTAACTTTGATCTCAGGAGCTTTAGCTTCCACTTCAGCAGACACTTTCATCAGTTCCGCTTCAGGTAGCTGGCTTTCAGCCTTGCTTTCTGGTTGAGTCACAGCTACATCTGTTTTTGACAGGTCTAAATCTATGTCTGGACCTTTCAATCCAGGGACAGACACCCCAAGACTAGGAAGTTTAAAACTGCCTCCTTTTCCTTTTAGCTCATTTTCTTTCATTTTCAAATCTACAGTCGGACCTTCAGTGTCGGTGCTGGGTGCTGTGATGTTCACTGCCAGAGCCCCTTCAGGAAGCTTTATATCAGATTTGTCTAGTTTAACATCTTTCTCCAGTGTAGGTTCCTCCATTGTTGCACTTGGGCTGCCAACCCCAAACTTTGGTAATTTGAATGAGGGCATTTTGAATTTTAATGAAGATCTATCTGAGTCCTTTGTCACAGTTTTTATCTCTGCAGCTTCAACAAAAGGTTTTTTAACTTCAACATCAGGAAGTTTAACTTGACCTTTGACTCCTGGCTGTGTCACATCCACATCTGGATTTGATTGGCTTAAATCAACATCTGGTCCTTTGGTTTGAGGCACTGAAAAACCAAGACTTGGAAGTTTAAACTTGCTTCCTTTTCCTTCAAGTTTAGTCTCTACAGTTTTGATTTCTATTGAGGGTGCTTCAAAGTCCGATCCAGAAGCTTCAATGGTAACAGCAAGAACCTCTTCAGGAATTTTAACATCAGTGCCATCTATATGAACATCTTTATCGGAAGCTGGTTCTTCCATGGTGGAAGTCGGGGTGCCAAGTCCAAATTTTTGTAATTTGAATGTCGGCATCTTGAATTTTGATGGTGATCCTTCTGCTGTTTTAGTCACCATTTTGATCTCAGGGGCTTTAGCTTCCACTTCCACTATGCCCTTTCTCACTTCTACATCAGGGAGATTGACTTCAGCTTCAGAAAGCACCACATCTTCACTTTCCTTCGATAAGCATAACTCTATTTCAGGCTTTAGTTCTTTTTGCATTTTGATTTCTAGTGGCTCCGTAGCCATTTCTCCTCCAACTTTCACTTCCACTTCACCTTCTGGGACTTCAACTTCTGGAAAACCAACATCAACTTCTGAAGCTTTGATGCTTTGTTTTGAAAAAGAAAATTTTGGCATTGAAAACCTATATTTTTTTGATTTTGCATCAACTTCAACATCCTGCTGTTGCCCTAACACATGAGTGCTCAAAGGTGCTTTGACCTCTACATCTGGAAGATGGACCTCTCCTTTAATTTCCGCTACATCAACATTTGCGCTTGGCATGCCTGTCTGCACATCAGCTCCATCTATTTTGATTCCTTTGTCTATGTCGGGTACTTCAGCCCTGACATTTGGAGTTGTGACACCAAACTTAGGAAATTTTAACTTTGGCAATTTAAATTTTGATGGTGATCCTTTCATGCCAGTGGATTGAGGTTCAATCTGAGCAGCTTTGACTTCCACAACAGCTGAAGCTTCTTTTAAATCGACTCCAGGAAAACCAACTTCTGCTTTTACTTCTGGAGGTATGATCGGCACACTTGTCTTTGATGAACTGAAATCAGCTTGAGGTCCTTCTAGTTTTGCTTCTCCAAATGTTGGTGTTTTGAACTTGAGAGCTGGTCTATCAAGTTCTGCTTCAGGCTGCAGCTTCTGCATGTCAGGTTTCTTCATCTCAATGCTTACTTCTGGAATTGAGACATTTACTTCTCCAAGATTGACATTAGTTTCAGGACCCTTTGGGAGTTGAACATCAGCTTTACCCTTTGGTAATTTTACATCTTTCTTGGATATGCTAAAATCTTTTTCAGAGCCTTGAACACTTGGCAGTGATATTCCAAATTTTGGAAGTTTGAATTTGCTTTCTTTTCCTTTGCTTTCAGTTCCTTTCACTTTCCCATTGAGAAACTGATCTTCAGTGTCAAATTTTGGTCCTTCAATATCAACCTTTGCTGTGTCTGCAGGTACTGTGAATTGGGTTTCTTCAATTTTTGTGTCTTTGTCCAGATCAGGTGCGTCTGCACTTGCAGCAACTTTGAATGTTGGGAACTTTAAAGTTGGTAGTTTAAACTTTGCTGTTTGCTCTACATGACTGAACTGATCTTGGATTTCAGGGGTCTTGATTTCCACCTTTCCTGAAGATTCTTTGAATTCAGGATCAGGCATTTTGACTTCAGCGTTGGCTTCTGCTAGTGTCCCATCCGTATCTTCCTTTGACAGGTTTAAATCCATTTCAGAAGCTTTTGCTTTTGGCATTGTGATTCCCAGCTTTGGTATTTTGAACCTGCCACCCTGTCCTTCAAATGTAACTTGAGTCTGCAAGGGTTTTATTTGTACTTCAGGTTTTTCAGCTTCTACTTTTCCCTCTGGTATCATAACTTCTGCTTTTCCAAGGCTAACCTCCACATTAGAAACCTCTGGTATTTCCATCTGAGCTTCTGCGTCTGGCAGTGTGACCTCTCTTTCTCTCTTTGGTAAGCTTAAACTTGCATCAGGCAGTTTGACTTTAGGCATAGAGAAACTGATGCTTGGCATCTTAAATGCTGAAGAAGACCGTTCTGTGTCATCAGCTGCAGCTTCAGTCTCAGGAGCTGCCATTTTGGCTTTTGCAGAGGGTGCTTTTGGTTCAGCATCAAGGAGACTGATGCCTGCTTTGGCTTCTGGAGTTGGGACATCTGCTTTCTTTGGAAGTCCAAAATGAAATTCAGGTCCTTTGACTTTTGGCATCTTGATACCAAACTTTGGCATTTTAATCTCGTCTTTTTCTCCATCAGGTGGAGCCTCAAGCTCCAGGGCTTCCATTTCCAGTTCAGGTTTTTCAATGTCTACCGTGGCTTTTTGAACAGAAACATCAGCTTTTTCCAGATCAGCTTTTTGAAGGGTGACATCAGCTTTGGCTTTGGGCAATGTGGTACCTGCTTCCATTTTTGATAGATCGATTTTAGGCCCCTTTACTTTTGACATAGTGAAGCCCAGATGTGGCATTTTAAACTTGCTTCCCTTCACATCAAGCTCACTTCCAGCAATCTCAGCTTCAGCGCTCGGTGCTTTAACACCAACTGCGAAACCTTTTTCAGGTACAGTAATGCCAGCTCCATCAATGTTCACATCTTTGTCCATAACAGATATTTCCACTGAGATTTGTGGACTTTCAGCCTGAAGTTTTGGTACTTCAAATGTTTTCATTTGAACTTTTGATGCAGATCCCTCCACATCTGGAATCTCATGAGTTCTGCCATCTTGCTTCACATCAGAAAGTTTTTCATCTGTTTCCACATCAGGCAAAGAAATTTCTACATCTCTCTTTGAAATGCTTGAATCCTTTTCAGGACCTTTTAGTTTTGGAAGTGAAATTCCAAATTTTGGCATTTTGAACTTGCTTGTTTTTTCATCAACTTCAGCTGCTTTTGTTTTCACATCAAGAGAACCCACTGTAACATCTGGTGTTTGTGGAGCTCTAATTTCTACATTAGCGGAGAATTCCTTTGGTTCTGCATTAGTAATTTTGATTTCTCCATTAGCGTCTGGCAATGTCACATCTTCATCCTTCTTTAATAGGTTTAAATCTACCTCAAGCTCTTTTACTTTGGGCATTGAAATTCCCAGCTTTGGCATTTTGAATTTATGTCCTTGTCCATCAGGTTCACCTTCAGTTTGCACAGGTTTGACTTTCAGTTCTGGTTTTTCTGGTGTTATCTTTGGCTCTGGAACAGAGACAATGTTAACGTCGTTTTCTGGGAGTTGGGCCTCAGATTTAATCTCTGAGACAGTTACACCTCCATCTTTCTTTGACAGGCTGATATCAAATTCAGGACCTTTTATTTTTGGCATTTTGATTCCAAACTTTGGCTTTTTTAATTTTCCTCCTTGTACATCAGCTTCAGCCTCGGCCTGCACAGGTTTCATTTCTCGTTCAGGTTTGCCTGCACCCATCTTTTGCTCCAGAACATTAACATCCTCTCCTCCGAAGGAAACGTCAACATGATGGATTTCTGGAAGTTGGGCCTCACCTTTTGTCTCTGAAAGAGTGACGCCTCCAGCTTTCTTTGACAGGCTGATATCAAGTTCAGGACCTTTTATTTTTGGCATTTTGATTCCAAACTTTGGCTTTTTTAATTTGGCCTCTGTTAAATCAGCTTCAGTCTCGGCCTGGGCAGCTTTAATTTCCAGTTCAGGTCCTTCTAACTCCATTTTATTCTCTAAAATAGGGACATCTAGTTTTCCAGGAGTAACATCAGTCTCATACTCAGCTGGGATTGGATCCTCAGCTTCATCCTGTGGAAGAGTGGCTTCCTCATCTTTCTTTAAAAAATGTAAATCAAACTCTGGACCTTTAAATTTTGGCATTTTGATCCCAAACTTTGGCATCTTGAACTTGCTTCCTTGTCCATGAATTTCACCGTGTGCCTCTAATGCTTTGATTTCAGTTTCAGATTTCTCTGGATCTGTTTTTTTGTCTGAAATGTTGGGATCTACCGTTCCAAAATCATCAGCCTCGGGGGCTTTTGGGACACAGACTTGTGTCTCAGGCATTTCGATCCCTCTGTCTTTGCTGGACAGACTTAATTCAAAATCTGAGCTTTTGATTTTTGGAATCTTGATTCCAAATTTTGGCATTTTCAATTTGCTTCCATGTCCATCAAGTTCCCCTTCAACACTCAGAGGTTTGGCTTCTCCTTCTGGTTTGTCTGCATCCATCTTTTCCTCTGGAACAGAAACATCCATTCTCTCAGCCTGGTGGATCTCAGCATTAGCATCCGGTAGTTTGACATCTCCATCTTTCCTTGACAAGCTTAAATCAAATTCCGGACCTTTAAGTTTTGGAAGTTTGATTCCAAATTTTGACCTTTTCAGTTTGCTTCCTTGTCCATCAAGTTCACCTTGAGACTCAAAGTCAGGTGCTTCTGCTTCCAACTTTTGTTCTGAAATGCAAACGGCTTCACTTCCAACCACCTCCTCCACCTCCAGGGCTTCTGGAAGCTGGACTTCAGCTGTATCCAAAACCTCTTTCTTTTTTGTGCTTAAGTCAGTTTTTATTCCTTTCACTTTTGGTACGGAGATGCTAAGATGTGGCAGTTTAAATTTGCTGCCCTTTACTTCTCTTTCAAGAGTTTTTGCCTCAGTGTATACATCTTTTTCTCCGCTGGTCACGTTTTCTTCAGCGTCTGAAGGAGCTGCTTTGCTTTCTCCAACAGCATCGACATCTTTTTCTCCCCCTCTGTCTCCTGGAACGGAAATGGCCGCTGCTTCTTCTGTTAAATCCTCTGTGTTTTCAAGCAGTTTGACATCACATACAGCTTCTCCAGGCTGCATCTTCCCTTTCTTCAGTTCAGTTTTTGACTGAAAACCTTTTTGCAGGGAGATATTTTGTTTCGGCAAGTCAATTCCAATCTCAGGAATTATGATATCAGGTGTCGTTATCCCGAAACTCGGCATTGTAATCTTTGTTCTCTTTGATTTCTTAGTTAATTCTTTTTCAGCTGCAGATTCATATTCATCTGCTCTGTTTGTTTTGTCCTGAAGAGTGGATTCTGCTTGAGGAGCCTCAGTTTTAGCCTCTTTGTGACCTTCCTTTGCCTTAGTTTCATGTTCCTTTTCAGTCTTGGTTTCAGTTAGATGTTCCTCTGAGGTTAAATCAGCTGCCATGATCTTTGGTACTTTGATTTTAGAGATTTCTGGAGAGGCCGTTATGTCAAACCCAGTTGACTGTGCTTCATGTTTTGCTTTAGTTTCAACCACTTTAGTTGGTGTTTTCACAGATATTCGTTGTGCATTTGCATCTATAACGGTAATTTCTTCGAGAATAGGAACCCCAGATGTGTCAACTTGAGGCAGTTTATATCCAGGTAATTTAGAAACGGCTTCTTTCACACTGTTAACATCAATTAGCAGCTGAACTGTTTCAGATTGACTTTCATCGGAATGTCCTGTGAAGTCAGTTTTAGACTCTGGTATGTCTGTGGCTGCTTTGACTTTAGTCATGTCCTCCATGCCTGGAATTTCAATGTCCTCACGTTTGGGAAGCTGCGTTGTGGAAACGCGGCTTTTTGACAGCCTGTCATAAGGATCTTCTTTGGTTTTCACATCCTCAGTTGCAGGCTGTTTTGTCACAGATGCATCAAGAGCAGCTTGATCTCCAGGTTTATTTGCGTGTGACTCAAAACTTGAGACAACGTCAGATTTTTCAGTTTGAAGTTGTTCTTCCTTTTCAATACTTGCCCCAAGAGCTTTCAGCCTTTTTGGTGAAGCTTTTGGTTTTGCATCTTTCTTGTGTGATTTATCCTTCCCCAGAATTTTGACTTTTAATTCAGACTTCTCTTTCTTCTTTTTCTTTCCATCAGAGGGGCTTACCTGATCAGCCAGAGCCACGGTTAGATCTGTCGTTTTCAGTGTGCTGTCAATACTGATGAGCTCCACTTTGTGTTGAACACTTGGAGCGTCAGTCAGAGTTTGATTGATTTGCTCTGGTCTTAAATCTTCCTCTACCTTCAAATCCTCAGTCACATTGACTTCTACCATTTCTCCTGAGGGGCCTTCAAGGCTTTCGGGTGAAAGCATATCTGATTCTTGTGTTAGGTGGATGTCACCACTGATCTGCCCTGCTGGAACATCTGTGTCTTGGTCTTCGGATGAGCTTATACGGCCTCGCTTTGTCAGACCCGACAGCTTTATTTTATGTTTCTTTTTTCCTTTGAGAGCATCCTGGGATTTTATAGGTGACTCTGTGTCACTTGTTGGTGGACTGAGCTCGAGTTTTCTCTGCTCATCTGCTTCTGAGGAACTGTGGGACCTGGTAAAACGGGATTTCCGTCCTTTCCCAAAAGAGGGAAACTTTGGCCATGAAATGCGGGCATCCCCACGCCTTTTGGTCTTTCCCTGCTCCCTCCCTTCTGTAGGATACATGTCTTCTTCCTGTTAAGCAACAGAAATATAAAATATTAGATTTAATCTCAGTGCTAAATCTCAGAAGAAGAACATGAGCACAAAACTTTAGTTACATGGATAACGTCAGATTCAATGGCGGGTTCCATCTCTGTGATGTCCGGTTTGCGTTTCAAGCACAACTTCACTTTGTACGCCTGAGCGTGCTCCAAGATCTGAATGGCATCTTCGTACGATACGTTGTCAAAGTACACAGTGGCGCTCAGAAGCTGATCGCCTGCAGCAACAAGAGGAAAATAACTTAGAAACTTTTAAATAGGTGACTTTTAGTCTTATTGTGGAAAAATTTCAAACAAAAAAGCCGAAAGTAATCAGATTTTTGTGGTAAAAGGTTTCATTCAGTCCACATTCTTTACTATTTTCCTATATAAAAAAATAAAAGAATCATGTTTTGTCTTCATTTCTAGCTGCTATCTTACCTTCTTTCACCTTCAGACTTTTTGAAGCAGGTGACTCTGGTACCACTTCCTTAATGAAGATCCCCTCTTTTCCACCTCCATAAACAAGACCCTCTGCACATCCGTCTCTGGCTGTTTTCACAATGACCTCAGCCTCGGGGCTGGGAACCTCCTGCCAGCATGTCAGAAGAGACAAGACAGAGCACCATGCTGTGAGCTTTCTCCTCATCTGCAGAACGAAGATGTGAAGGTGTGAGCGTCTCACCTTCAGTTTACTCATCTTTGGAGTTGAGCGCCTCTCAAACATGGAGCCCAGACCAGACTTTTTAGCTTTGTGTCCACTCCCACTTTTGTGATGTGGGTCATGCTCTGCTTCACACTAAAGAAGGTAAACAGCTTTTAAAACGAGCCAATGAAATATTACCAGATCTCCGTTTAACACACAAACATGTTCTAACAGAGTAGAATGACTGAATTAATCAGAAGTTAATATAAGTTTCTTTTAGGTGGTCCTGGAGGGACCCAGAGGTCCTGGAGGCCAAAAACTACATCTTCATTAAACCATTAAATCCAAAATTCACTTCACTGATTCCAACCAAGATATGCAGAACATCATCTCTGAACACACAACACGTCCAGCCAGGAAGCAGATGGTCTACAGCAGCAGAAGGCCACACCAGGTGCCACTCCTGTGAGCTACGAACAGGAAACTGAGGCTACAATTCACACAGATTCACCAGAACTGGACAATAGAAGATGGAGAAACGTTGCTGGTCTGATGAGTCTCCAGTTCATCTCCACATTCACATGGTAGGATCAGATTTTGGTGAAAGCATCATGAAAACATGGATCCATCCTGTCTTGGATTGACAGTTCTGACTGCTGGTGTAATGGTTTGGGGATGCACCAAGTCAGAAAGCTTAAATCATCTCTGGTGTCTCGATCATGACAAGTATTCCAATGGCCTTCACAGCCACAAGACAAATCATAAGCATCACACAAATCTTAAATCTGGGTGATGCTTCATGTCAATAGGTCAATATGGAGAAAAATAAAACATACAAATAAATAAATAAAAATCTCTGAAGAATGTCTTTAATGACATTTTGATGTATACTGACTCTGGTCATACTGTTGCACTGGTTTTGTTAGATCTGACCGCTGCGTTCGACACAGTGGATCATGAAATCCTACTGCGCCGACTTGAGAACACAGTGGGCATTCACGGGGCTGCCTTGGAGTGGTTCCGTTCCTACTTAGCAGATAGGAGTTTTTGTGTGAGATTGGGTGACTTTGCTTCATCCTCGGCCCCCTTGAATTGTGGCGTGCCGCAAGGATCAATCCTTGGTCCGCTCCTTTTTTCATTGTATCTGTTGCCGCTGGGGTCTATTCTCCGAAGGCTTGGTGTGTCTTTTCATCTTTATGCTGATGATAGCCAAATTTACATTCCCCTCAAACGTCAAGAAAGCTTCAGTGCCACTGAACTCTTAAAGTGCACTGATGAAATTAAAATTTGGATGTCAATAAATTTTTTGCATTTTAATGATAAAAAAAACAGAGGTTCTTCTTCTTGGACCTAGCAGTGTTGGTGATGCTGTCTCAGTTAACCTTGGATCCTTGTCACAGCTTGTTAAGCCTACTGTCTGCAATCTTGGTGTGAAAATGGATCAGGAACTTAAATTGGACAAACAAATTAGTGCTGTGGTGAAAGCAAGTATTTTCCACCTGAGACAGCTTGCAATAATAAGGTCCTCACTCTCAAGACATGATTTTGAAATTTTGATCCATGCTTTTGTAACCACACGGCTTGATTATTGTAACGCCCTGTACTGTGGGATCAGTCAGTCCTCTCTCGCATGGCAGCAGCTGGTGCAGAACGCTGCAGCGCGTCTTTTAACTGGATCTCGAAAGTCTGACCACGTTTTACCAATTTTGTCTTCCCTTCACTGGCTCCCTGTCCGTTACAGAATTGATTTTAAGATTCTTTTATTTGTTTTTAAATGCCTGAACGGTCTGGCCCCTCGCTACCTGTCAGACCTGCTGGTGAGGTATTCCCCTACACGCTCTCTGAGGTCCACAGATCAACTTCTGCTTGTGGTTCCTAAGACGAAGCGTAAACTGAGAGGTGACCGAGCTTTTTCTGTTATTGGTCCCAAGTTGTGGAATAAGCTGCCCCTGTACATTAGACAGGCTGAATCGCTTCTTGTTTTTAAGTCTTGTCTGAAGACTCATTTTTTCTCTTTGGCGTTTGACTAATTTAAAGGGTTGTTTTACTATTAACAATGTGCTGATGCCCCATTATGATGTAAATATGTATGTTTTATTGTTTCTTCTGTACAGCACTTTGGTCAACTTTGTTGTTTTTAACGGTGCTTTATAAATAAACTGGATTGGATTGGATTGGAATATTTCCAGTTGTAACAAGGTGTATAAAACATGATATATATATATATATATATATATATATATATATATATATATATATATATATATATATATATATATATATATATATACATATAAACCTGACCTGCCCTATTTTCTCTCACAACATCATCTCTCCTGGTCTGCAGAAAATATGTTATAAATAGACTTTTTGAGTGATTCAGTATACTGGCATGCAATGAGGTAACTAGGTTAAGTTTTCCTCGTAACCAATTTGCTGAGTCATGGAATAAAGAGACACGTATTAGCCAGTGGAACAAGATCCCCTCTGGTTATATTTATACTGGAAATCCACATAAGCTGTTTCCCTGCTGCTTGTTATTATGTATGTGTAACCCTAGTGGTATGTTTGTGTAGTTTACCTCTTTGTCGGTGTATTTTGCAGACTCAGGATAGTCCTCCACGGGTGATGATCCTTGCGGGCGTGGTCTCTCCCCGTCTGTGAACGTAGATGGCTCTTCACATATCTGCATTGGATATAGAAGAGTGCGAAACACAGCGGCACTGTCAAACAGTTCCTCAGTCACATGTAAAACTGCTGTAACATTTCATTATTGTTGCAGCTGCAGCATAAACTGTAAGAATTGATTGATTTCTATCAGAAATGGTGTGATTACACTTTGTTGCATTCTAACTGGGTATTTAGATTTTTGGTATCTAGTGATCTAATTAGAAGTTGTTTCCTGGAAAAATCATGTTGGTCAGTCTGTCTGCTTAAACAGTTATATTCCCATAAAGGTTTGCCAGAGGATATATTCTACAGAGATACTTTACTTCTTTAGTTTAAAGCCTCCAGACTTGTCCGTTCAGCTGTTCTGAAGCAGAATTTTAAAAATAAATAAATAAATAAATAAATGAGCATGAAAACAGGTTATAACATCAGTTTCAGTGAAATCATGTAATCAGGCAAATATCAACATGTGCACCAGTGCTGAATTACCTCTCTCCCATAGTTTATTAATACTAACAAGAAAATATTGACAAGTCTGGCAGAATTATTTAATATAGTAAAAGATTCTGAGAACTTTGAAAAGCAATAGTCATATTTGGTGCTTTTCAGGTCTTTATTGTAGGTAAAAACATTTTTTTTTTTAAAAACTTATATTACCCTGTCTTTGATTTCCACAACAGAGGACACACCCTGGACTTGTCATAACTTATAGCCTGACCACCTACCTGGCTGTGTCAGACCTACGACTGTTTTATAACATCACCAGTTCAATGCAACAGGATGCTCTAGTGAGGACTGTGAGGAGGCGGTATATTACTTTTGAATTGGCTGCAAATTTTTATTGATATTTTATATAAAACTGCTCATAAAGTTTGATTTGATTTGATTTTCAAGAACTACGACTGAATACATTCTTACCGCTTCAATAGGAACTAAGAGCATGAGTAGGAGCGAGATGCTGCAGATCAAAAGCAAAAACCAAATTCAGTTTGAAGCTCTGCAGCTTTCTGGTGTGTGGTGGCACAATGCCAAGGAAGGGAATAAATCAGAGATTATATTTTAGAAGTAATTGTTGCAGCCCATCAGTCTACAGAAGAAAGGGTTATAGCAGCCGAAGTTTGTAAAGTTGCATCCAATAACAACACAAAAATATATATACATATATATTGTTTACTTTTGTGTTGTTATTGGATGCAACTACGAGGACGACTGTATGTATTTGTTCCAGTATTTTTACTACGGTGTCTCTGACTGAACAAAACACCACTGTGTGACATTAAAACCTTTTAACACAGCAGCACCAGCTTTGTTTTGTGTTGGAGCACCTTAAAAAAAAAAAGGACCACAGAAGAAGACAGTATGCATGTGATTCAACAGAGTTAGTAATTGTTATATTAATTTTAACCACTAGATGTCAGTAATTCTTACACACTGTATTTACAAGTGTTCAAAAGTGGAAAGAATAAATCACATATCCTGTGTAAAAGTTTCTTGGCTTAAAAAAAATAAACTGATATTCGACTACCACAGAAGGACACATACAGGTCACTGATTATCTCAAAGAACTGGACCAAGTTGGTTTTCTGAGTCATTTTTTAAAACCTGTTAATCCTTTCCAGCTGAGACAACCAGTCTGTATTTCTAAATAGTTCTCCCATTCCTTGTGCTTTTATAATAAGCTGTATAATAAACCCAAAACCCAAAAACAAAAAAACCCATGTGTATGGACATGAAATCTGCAGATCATCCACTTATGTCCTGTTTTAAAAAACTTTTGCATTAATGGAGGATGGATGTCTTATTTACATGACATGACTTGCTTTTGTGTGCAGAACTTTCTCCTACTTAAAACATGGTCAGCAGCTGTTTCAAAGGTGCAATAAATGTCATGGAACAGGATTTAGTTCACATTTCACACAACTTAAGCAAGAAATCTCATTTAAACTGAACTTACTACATTAAAAGATCAACTTAAATGAATTGTGAAAATGGTTTTAGTTAAATGACAAATTCTGGTTATTTTTGTTGGGTAAATCTAAAACGCAAACTTTCATCATAACATAAAATATGGCGTTCATTTTACTTCCACACAGTTAAATCACTCACTGAATCGTCGTCTGTGGCGGGCTCTGGCGCTCGCAGCCGTCGTCCCCCTGTTCACAAAAACACAAAAGAAAACGCATCAGCTGAGTCATCCTCCATACAACATCTTTATGTGGCTTCAGTTCTGTGTTGTTCTCGTTCAGCTAGATTCATCGGAGTTTGGCATGAAAAGCTGAATAACTGAGCAGGAAATAGTTCACCCACTAAAAGCACATGGAGATGCATAATCTTACCCCAGTTAGCCCAGTTAGCCACAGGTTTCCTGGGGTCTTCCAGAGGGTGTCTGGGTTTTATGGGATTACAGAGTAATGACATTGAAACAGGCTGATATCTAACTGGTTTCCAATATTAAATGTTTTCTTTAAAATTAATGCTGAACACAGTATGAATTTTTTTTTTTTAACCCGAGGTCCAAAACTGGGGAAGATAAGGACAAAATGTGTCAAACTGGGCCAAAAAGTTCATTTTGTAGAAGCACAACAACCCGTCAATCTGCATGAAGACGTGGCTTCCATCTCGAATGGAAACATCGTTCAAAAACCATGGCCATCCATCAAACATACTTTTATTTTGAAAATGCCTGTATGTTGAGTTTTCCTGGCCCGTTGCTTTTGGTTTTTTACTACTCTGTCTTTGTAAGAGCAGATTTTTTTTATTTAAACTGATTAATTTAAATAAACATGTTAAATGATTACGCTGCCTGTCGCCCAATGATTGCTGGGATACGCTCCAGCTTCCTGCGACGCGGAAATGGACAAACCGGGGGAGAAAATGAATTAAATTAAAGATATTTTAGTTGCTTTTGATTATTTTGATATAAATGAAAATGATTGCATCTGATTACCTGCAATATTGTTTCAAATCAATCTGTGCCTCCAAAACTGAATCAAATTTAAATCAGATCATGACTCAGTTTGAGATATTGTCAAACATCAAATTGCTTTCCATTAAATCAAAATCATATTATATTGTGATCAAACTTTTAATTTACAATTTTACAATTTTGGAGAGTTTTCCTGAATTGTCTGAATTAAAACTTCTCTCTAATTTCACTCCATCAGAACTAACCTTTGCACACATAATGTGACATATTGTACAATGATTTAATGAACATATTCATATTCGTCCTAAAAAGGTTTTTTTTAGAGGCAAGCCTAAAACATTTGTTACTCATATCTCATACCGTCTTTATTTATTCTTCCCCAATAACACATAGACAGATAAAGCCTTTATTCGTCTCAGAGCAGAGACCTAAAAATCAGGAATGGAGCTTAAAGGATGAACGTAAAAACAGGGAAAATTTCTCTCAGGTCACAAAAACCAAGAAAAAGCCGACATGAAAAACTGATATTTCCCTACATTTGTTAATATCTCAGCAGTAAGTCCTGCCTTCCACCCAGCCCGGCTCCCGGTGCTTGTTTTGAGGCTCAGAGAGACACTGGAGCCGACTGTGAGACTATTTAGAGTTCTTCCTGGCAAAAATTTCCCCAGAGACCTGCAGCCTGCTTCTCCTGGTAAGTGATCCACCATATTGATCATCATATTAAACTCTGCAGTCTCTCAGCCCGACCCCTCAAGGTTGCCAAAAAGAGAGCGTCTGACTCAGAGCAATTTAGCTTCGTCAGATTTTTGTTGTCACCTTCTCTGATACCGTCTCTATGATTCATCTGATGCCATCATTTGCTTTACTGTCAGCAGATATTAATATTTTATTCATTTGGTTGCATTACGCATGAAAAATCACATTATTACCTGTTTTTACCGGCATTTATCTGTTTGTTTGTCTGTTTGTGTTCAAGATAACTCAAAAGTTATGGACGGATTTTCAGGAAATTTTCAGGACTTGAAAAGGAAGAACTGGTTTGATTTTGGTGGTGATCCAGCTCCCCGTTTGTATTCAGGAACTTTTTAAAGGCCTTGGCAGAGGTTTGCGCTCTGAGTGTTTTTCTAGTTAAAACTAAATTCTCTGTACATCATCAATGTATAAAGTGGATGAAGAATTAAAAAAAGTAATAAGTATCCTCGTATTGTATGTTTTATGTCGTCTACATATGTAGATGTGCATATATGCATGTGCATACGTATATATATTCAGTTTGAATAAGTATGAAGTACGAGGATACTGTTGTACACAGCTAAATGAAGCAGGATAAGTAGTAAGGGGTAGAAATTCCAAAAAAGTATACACTTCTCATTTTTTTAAAAACTTCTTGGAGTGATGATTTAATTATGCATTATTATTATTATTAGTAGTAGTAGTAGTAGTAGTAGTATTTTCTCACCTGTTTGTACATATGTAAATACACAAACACATATATATACATATCTATATATATATCTCTATATATATAGATATGTATATGGACATATATATACACACACACACACACACACACACACACACACACATATATGTATATATATATATATATATATATATATATATATATATATATATATATATATATATATACATATAAATTTTTTTTTTGTTGTTATTCATTCGAAATAAATGAACTAACTTTTTTTTTTAACTTGTTCATTCATCTATTTATTTATTTATTTATCCATTTATTTTTTTGCTTCTGGATGTTGTTATAATGAAAGATATCTGAATCTCAGCACTATTAAAAGTGCACATTCTCTCACCTGCTCGTGTTCTTTGGTATCCTTCAGAATAAAAGCAGTAGATAACTTTATAATAGAGACCAGGCAAAGTGAAAAGTATAACTACTTAATTGGGTTCAGTTGTGCCCAGTGATGGCCGGTTTAGAGTTTAAAGCAGAAGCAGTGTATGTACACTCCACCCTCGGCCGTCCAGTGATGTATGTCATGTGAGGAGCTCTTCCAGCTCGTCTAAATGCATTAGAGGGCTGTTAAAGTCAAGGCTACATCTTCAGAGGGTGTTGTTGCATAACGGCTGATCATTCAAAATGCATGAAGAATTGTCCAATAACATTAAAGCTCTGCTGCTAATAAAAATAAACCATTACAAGCCACCAGCAAGGGTCACACCAGGTCATCCCACCAAGTCTAGATGCCTTTCTGTGTGCAGTGATCAGAAAACGTCCTTCTAGCGGATTACAACGTTAAACTAAACAAGAGTTTTTCTCATCGTTTCCACCTACCTTCAGCTGCTGTATGTCTAGCACCTGGAAGGACAACAATGTGTTAATAAGACGCCATCCAGTCCACTCCTAGGCAGTCCCGCTGTGTTTGTGTGACTCAGAAAGAGCTGAAAGTGTTTCGTTCAGCCTCAGATTAAAGAAGGCGGGACACTTTAGGGTAGCAGGCATACCTTGTCTGAAAATGTGTCACTCTCAAACTGAATTTAGCGTTTCTGAAGGAACTCATTGTGACTTTGTTTTAGAACTTTAACTCTTCGCACCTCGTGAAAGTTAAAATAATCTCTCAGTGCCACCCTCCTCCTCGTGTAGTTAGAATTATTCCTTACTTTGGCAAGTGTTTATTTTTAGTTTTCAGCTGATGGAGACGTCACACAGAATCATTAAAGCTAAATGAAAATCAAGTTTCTTTAATGGTACTAAAATAAATCTTCTTACTGTAAGAAATATGGTGCTTTTTAGTAGAATTCAGAGTTTTTACACAGGACCTATGATGGTGCAGGAGGCTGAAGGACTTCAGGAACACACACCAGCACCAGGACCTTCGACCGTGTGGAAAGCCACAGCAGTGTTTGACCCGCTCTCTTCTCTCTGTTTACACTGGGATTTCTAGCTGAAAGAACAATACTTATTTAAAGAAAAGTGGAACTACAGGCAGGAATGACATCCATATGAACAAAACAACTGCAACACAACAGAGCAGATATGCTCAAACCAAAAACACACAAAAGAAATTAAACTTCTTTCTTCATGAAAACTCCATTAAGCAGGTATAATTCATTGTAAAAAAAAAAAAACATTTACTGCTTCTAAAGTTACTATAAAAAAAATATTTAATATTCTCTACTCAACCTATAGAGGTGCATGCCTTATAACATCTCTGACATGGCTGATTTCCAAGCAGTAAAGAGTCTCCTGCTCGCCTTAAAGAAAATATTTCCCCCATAAGATAAGGTGAGGTGAATATTTCACTCTTTTCTGTTCGGTGTTTCAGACAAACATTTCCAAACCAACCACATTCACATCAGCCTCACTTCTATTTAGTGCTTTGTTAACAAGCTATTATCCATCAAGACCATTGTTAGCCGGTTCAGACTGAGATGTTAGACAGGACACTACTCCAAATCACTGTTTCGTTATTTTGAGATTCTACCATCAGCTATACAATCTTCCAGGAGACTTGTGCCCATTAATTATATTCATTTATAGAAAGATTCACCATTTTTTATATCACATACTCAGAATCAGAGTCCCAGGGAAGCAGCAGACTATCTTAGCAATTAGCAGGTGAGAGTAAATATAATATAATATAATATAATATAATATAATATAATATAATATAATATAATATAATATAATATAATATAATATAATATAAGTGAGGATTAAACAACAAGGATCTGTGCAATAAACGGTTATAATGTACAACGTGGAGTCAAGAACACCACGATGCGCAGCAGAGTGCAACTTGCTAAATACGCTAAAGTATAGGATCTATTTAATGCTGGCCTCGATGTACTTTTTATGCTAAACAACACCCACTGTCAAGCTAAAGCATGTTTTTCTCATTCACCTTTTAAAAACAGCTTATCTGAATCAGCTGATTAACACGTTGCTGCGGTGACGCCCCATAAAGGAGGGATATTACAGTGATTTAAATCACCAAACTACGTGTGCGTTTGAAAAATAAATAATGCACATCAGTTTTCATTAGAATTATCACTTACCATAATATAATATAATATAATATAATATAATATAATATAATATAATATAATATAATATAATATAATATAATATAATATAATATAATATACCTGCCTCAGAGACCTCACTCTTATCTGGACCAATCAGGCAGCATCATGTTCTTTCATTTATCAGGTGCTTTTGAAACAGTTCAGCTGCTCTGTTATGTGAGAAGCTCCATAGATTCCAGGTGGAAAACTCCAGAACCACCTGGATTTCTGACTACCTGATAAACAGCAGTTTGTTAGACTGAAAGGTTGCATCTCTGCATGATGATACGCAGGAAAGGAGCACCAAAAGGAACTGTACTCTCATCATTTCTCTTCTGTACACCTCAGACTTCCATCACAACTTAGGGGCCCAACATTTACACAAATACTCTGATTACTCTGCAGATGTGGGGCGTATTGATGGACCAGTAGCTGAATACAGGTTGGTTTGTGAAACGGTGCAGAAACATTTCACCTTGACAACAAAACTAATAAATGATGCAAATAAAACTTACAGCTTAGAAAGCTTCAGATGAGATAAAGTACAGATGAATATGGAGTATAGTACAGAACCAGAACAGACATCAATCAGTTACTCAATATATATTTATAAAGCACTTTTTATGCAATGAAAATGTAGCACAAAGTGCTTTACATTAAAGCAAAACAACATGAAAAAAAACAAAACTACTGATCATATCTCCCCAAATTAAGTCTGTTGTACACAACATGTACACAACATAGCGAACACATTAAATTATGTCCCAAAAGGTGCTGCACCAACCCCATCAACTGTGCCAGGAGGCTAAAACACTGGGGGGGAAAAGATACTAAGACTAAAGAAAATTTAAGAGAATATAAAGATGAAAAATTAAAATAAAGATATGATAAGAAGCAATAAAAGACTGATAAATACATTAAAATGACATTACAAATTAAAATAATTCTTTAAAAAAAAACATCATATATAAAGTTATATATGATGTTGTAAAATAATAAATAATATTTAAAATAGGATCAAAACAATTATAAATTAAATAATGATTAATCAAAAGGCGGGATTTTCCAATGGACATTATGGGTACGGGCCCAAGGGCCCACACCCCCTTAGGGCCCACATAGGGCATACTCCAGCAGTTCGAACATGAAACAAAATGTACATAAAAGCCAGATAAATACATCACTGTGTCTAGTTCATGCTATTGGTCCCACTGGCTGAGAGGTGTTAGAAATGTTGTTTCACAGTGTATCATTCACAGTTTTCACAATGTTGCGGTGGGGAAGGGGGCCCTTGAACCCTCTGGGCCCAGAGGTTTATGAACTTTTAATCCGGCCCTGCTAAAACGGTAAGTTTTAAGCTGCCTCTTAAAGATATTAACACTCCCAGTCACCTTCAGCCACATATTAGGAAAATTAGAGTTTAGTTTTGCACTAAACAAGCGAAGGTGCAGGGACAGTCAGTGTTTACAGCTGATTGTGTGTTAAATAAAAACCCTAAGGAGGGTGAGATGTACAAAGTTAGAGTACTAACTGGAGTACTGAGGTCCCTCAAGGTCTCATGTAAAACGGGGTTAGCATATTAATGTGGTTTTTAATGTTCCTGACATTAATCATCAGGTCATTTAAACTCACATCCATTATTCCTGACCCTACTAATGTAGAAACTCCTTTCTCCAATATTTGTCATGGAGTTGCTTTATTAATAATAATAATAATAATAATAATAATAATAATAATAATAATAATAATAATGATGATGATGATGATGATGATGATGATGATGATGATGATAATAATAATAATAATAATAATAATAATTTTCAGGAGAAGTAAAGTACATGCTAATATGTAAGATCATTTGAAATTAAATACATTAAAAGTCTTTATGACAACAAATTTGTCACTTTTCTTTAGATAACAACAGTTTTACAAACTTATTGAAAGATGACCAAATTCAGCACCAAATACATATTTTGATATTTAACTCCTGAGTCTTCTAAACTAATTTCAGCTTAAGTCACACACAACCAGCTGACAACATCAGCTCGGGGCTATTTTACACAAACACTCCGATTCAGCATAAATCTTTCATGGTCCAGTTATAATCCTGGTAAAACAAATTCAATTAATGATCCATATTAGTATTTATAATACGTACATATAAACCAATTAGTGTAAAATAATTAGCTCGGGGTTGAATAAATAAATGAATATAAAAAGATGATTTTCTCTAAATCGGCCTAATTACTGAAGTGAAACTCTCTGACCAGGAGGCTTTTATGTAGCTATATGATATTTAGGTTTTTTTTTTTTACTTCATGAAGATTAAATTATCTCTTGGGAGAAAATTAATAAATAAATTGTATTAAAGGATAAATTAAAAGTGGGTGTTTACATGCCGGCATTATAATGGTTCAGATACTGTAATTATGAGTGTTGTTGCAATATTCTGCAGACACACAAGAACACTCACGCTGAAGCTTCGGTGGTTTGTGGATCCTGATGATTCCTGTGTGGGTGCAGCTCTGGATTTAGGTGTGGCTCATGCTTTTTGTGTGGGCTAACCTGCAGGGAGTCGAGCTTTCAGACATTTGTGGTGACTCCTGCATGCTGAAATACAGCCGGGACTAATCACAATTCAGATAAGATCTTACAGAGATAAAAAGTTTTGTTTTATAAAAATACATTCTACACTTGGCTGTGAGGCGCTTTAGTCCATGTTTTACAATGTAAAATGACCTGGAAGGCTTCCTGAAGCTCCTCTTTTTCTTCCTTTTCTCATGTTTCAGCATGGCTGCTGTGTTGAGCTGAGCAAGTTTTGTTGATGTAAGGCTCTATCTGATTATTAGATGATTATTTTGTTTTGTTTTGTTTTTTATTTCTGAATTTGCATGACATTGCCGGACCTAATAGATGGGGGGACAACAAAGGATAAAGAGTGAACAGAAAAGGAAAACAAGGAGAAAAAGGAGATGAAGATACACCAGAGAGAAAGCCAAAGCTCTTCAATCAAAACAGAAACTCTGAGTTTCTATTAACCAACTAGGACATCTGCACAGAAAGTCAAGGGAGAACTTTACAGGAAACAAAGCAGACAATCATCAGGAGCACCTTTAAGACACAGAAAAGCAGAAAAGAACATGTTTTTCAGCAACAACCAAAGCGCCAGGAAGACAAAAATAAAGCACTACACAATAAAAAAGCTTTTAGTGCATAAACCCACAGAGCATGCAGAGTAAGAAGAATCGAGTACAAAAACAACCACACCTCTGCAAAGAGGCGGACCAGGATCACTCCAAGACCTCAACTTAAATCAGCTTTATTTATCGAGCACTTTAACACAACGCCAGCTACAACAAAGTGCTGAAGAGAGAAGGAAAACTTTTAAACAGTGCAAAGTGACATCTGGATAATTCATTCATTATCCTAACCACTCAGTCCGATTCAGGGAGATCTGGATAATAGCAGTTAAACTGATAAAAGATAAAACAATAAAAACAACAAAAACAGCAAATAAAAGTACATAATAAACAGTCTCATGCTGGATAATATACTGTTAGTGATGTGGCTTCTCTAACCTGTAGTAGCAAAGAATTGTGAAGTTTTGGTGCAGCAACCACAGATGCTCCTCTGAGCTTCCGCCTAGACTTCGGTACCTCCAGAAGGAGCTGATCAGCTGATCTGAGGCACCAGGGTGGCGAGTGTAAGCAGCTCTGAGAGGTACACAGGAGCCAAACCATTAAAGGACTTAAAAACAAATAAAAGAAACTTAAAATGAACTCTAGACCTGGGCGGTCAGCTGCAAACAAGCAGCATAAAACCCACCCACCCACCACAAAGACCACCACACATCTGCCCTGAAGGGGATTTTTTAACCCTCGAGAGGAGGTTGTGTTGCTGCCTCGCATTCATGAAATGGTAAATGGTAAATGGTCTTGTACTTTTATAACCCTTTCCAGTCATCCCGACCACTTAAAGCTGTGAGATTGAGTTGGAGCTTCCAACTCAGTTTTGTTGGTTTCCTTATATAGGCTATTATGAATTGGCTTTCATTATGGTTTTTTTTCTGTCTGTAAAGCGTCTTGAGATGGCATTGCTGTGATTTGACGCTATATAAATAAA
The DNA here is from genome assembly GCF_933228915.1 of Telmatherina bonti. NCBI lineage: Eukaryota > Metazoa > Chordata > Actinopteri > Atheriniformes > Telmatherinidae > Telmatherina > Telmatherina bonti. The sequence goes on from NC_136631.1 coordinate 31,968,978, forward strand.
GTTGAATTGAACTGAAGTTTACACTACTTGTCACACTTACCCATTCACACACACTCATACCCCGATGGGCACATGGGAGGGCAGCTTGGGGTTCAGTGTCTTGCCCCAGGACACTTCGGCATGTCGTCAGGGAAATCCTGGAATTGACCTCCCAACTTTCCAGTTGAAGGACGACTGCTCTTCCTCCTGAGCTGTTTGGTAGCAACTTTAGGTAAAAACGACTCTACAGTGGATTTTAGTGAATTTTTTCTGAGTGGGTCTTGGTCTAACTTAGATTTTTGTGATTTTGGGATCGATCTGAAAGCAATTGTGGATAGGATAGGATTCTTCAGAGTAGGGGGGGAAATGAGCTGCTCGATGGAGGTGTGTGCTCTCCGAGTGCCTGAAATATTTCAGGGTATGGCGAATCAGGAATTCTGCAAGGCTGATACTGTAGGTAGCTGCAGGTTTAGTTGGTTGAGTGGGTTTTTTTTGTTTGTTTACCTAAAATAGATGAAAGTAAATTGTATTCTGAAAGTGTTGTGCTGCTGTTTCCATATTGTGAAGTGAAACTGTTTTATTCCTTTATTTTTCCACTGAGTGATGTTGATCATTTTTCTGTTTTGCAGGTTGTTTTTTGGGTGTAAGCTTACATGAAATGAGTAAAGTTATTAGTTATTTTAAGGAATTCCAGACAAGCCATCAAAGAGGAGCTGATGTTGATGCTTTTAAGACATTTATAAGGTTTGATGTTGAGCTAATAAATGGCATGTCGAGATGAATACATCCTCAGTCTAAATGCTTGCTGCACATCCAGCCATGTTTATCAAGATAACTAGGTTTAAGCAGGTTGGAGACATACAGTATTGCAGCTTGTTAGCCAGGAAATGCTGATTAAATCTGGGTGAATCCAATCGACCTCAATCTTTAGTCTGTTGTAAAGTTTTTAGACTGATACACGATGGCTTGTTTTTCCAAAGTAGCTTGGAAATGAGTAATTCCAGCCATTTAAACCAACTGGAAAATGGTTTGATGGGAATCATTAAAACAAACCGTTAACTTTACCCTCTGAACCTCTTCATCATCATCCGCCACTGTTTTTAAAAAGATGAGCATAATTTAGCTTAGTTTGTTTTGATAATCTGGGAGAGATGTTTAAGCCTAAAAATCTCACGTTTCCACACTGTGTTGTGATCTTCGGTAAGTCCCAGTTAATGGGCAGAACTGTAGACTTGGACCAGTTCACCATGTAGTCAGATTAGGATGAGGATTTGTGAATGAATGTGATTGTCTGGGTGAGAGATGTTTGTGAGTTCTAGAGGAAAAGCAATTCATCAGCAGCATAAAAACTGATCTTCCATCCATCCATCCATCTTCTGACGCTTATCCAGGGTCGGGTCACAGGGGCAGCAGCCTAGGCAGGGAAGCCCAGACTTCCCTCTCCCCAGCCACATTTGCCAACTCTGCGGGGGGGATCCCAAGGCGTTCCCAGGCCAGCCGAGAGATTTAATCCCTCCAGCGTGTCCTGGGTCTTCCCCGGGGTCTCCTCCCAGAGGGACGTGCCTGGAACACCTCACCAGGGAGGTCCAGGAGGCATCCTGACCAGATGCCCGAGCCACCTCAACTGGTTCCTCTTGATGCGGAGGAGCAGCGGCTCTACTCTGATCTCCTCCCGGATGACCGAGCTCCTCACCCTATCTCTAAGGGAGAGCCCACCCTGCGGAGGAAACTCATTTCAGCCGCCTGTATACGAGATCTCCTTCTTTCGGTCACGACCCACAGCTCATGACCATAGGTGAGGGTAGGAACGTCGATCGACTGGTAAATCGAGAGCTTCGCCTTCTGGCTCAGCTCCTTCTTCACCACGACAGACCGACGCAGAGTCCGCATTACTGCAGACGCCGCACCGATCCGTCTGTCGATCTCGCGCTCCATCCTTCCCTCACTGAACAAGACCCCAAGATATTTAAACTCCTCCACTTGAGACAGGACCTGACTCCCGACCCGGAGAGGGCAATCCACCCTGTTCCAGCTGCATAGGGCGACCTATGTTCCCTGTTTTTGGAATGAATTCTTTCATCTCTTTATTGTGTCTTATGGCAGCAGCTCAGGGCTGCTGGAGAAACAGTGCAAAACTTTCTGGCGTCTCTCTATAAACAGAAACTTGGAGAAGTTTGATAATTTATCTTCATGCATTTGGGTTTTTATATAATATCATTATCCATTCTACAAAAGATTACCCAAACGTAGATTTATTAAATGTTGGTCAAATGTTATTCTTCATCTAAAGAAATTATTCCAGATTATGTATAATTCAATAGTTGCATAATCTGCTATTAGAGGAAAGTCGAGTTTTAATAAAAACCTGTTTGGTTTTATGAAGGGTTTTTTTTTTTTTTTACTGATTATTTTACGATATCTGAAGCTGCAACCTGGTGCAATAATTGGACTTTGATCGCAATATTCTGCAGACAAGAAACCCAAGCCGACTGAGGGTTCTGTGGTTTGGACCCGGATGATTCCCATGTGGGTGTAGCACTGGATTTGGGTGTGGCAAATCCTTTTAGTTGTGCTAACTTGACAGGGAGTTAAGCTTATAAATTGTTGACATGCCTGCTTTCAAACACTCGTGTTGACTCTTAAACTCCTGTGTGCTAAAATACCACAGAGACACGTCACCATTCAGATAGACTTTACTAAGAGAGTCTTGCTCAGAGAAAAAGTTTAAAAAGCTTCACAACAAGAAATTCTACACTTGACTCATGTGTCGAGCTAATTCTCAACTCTTCTTCTGCTCTAGTTTGCATTTCCAGTGTAACTACCTCCCTGAAACTCCTCTCTTCACTAAACTAATAGAAAGTTATACAGCTCATTATTTGTGTTCTTGGTTTCGGATTCTGCTCATTTTTTGTGCAACAGAACAGACACATACGTCTTTCACTGAAGGGCAGTTAGCTTGGATCCACATTATAATAAGATTTTACTGAAGGAGGAAAAAAAAATCCAAATTAGATTTTCTGCGTGGTTATAAGAACATGAGACTGCAAAAGCGCATGCTTTCAATCTATTAATCTGCTGCAGACTTACAGCCAGTTTCATCACAGCTCTGGAATTTGCATTCCCATCCTACCGTGTTCCCATAATCCACAGTTACATGAAATAAAATGAAAACACACAGTCAGGACGCAACCCACATCCATCAACTCTGACACGTGTCAGTGTTTGTTTTGACTCTGACTACCTCGTAAACTCAGATTTAATCAGGATCGTTTAGTGAAGAGACTCAATTACAGGGTGTTGTGGAAATTTTATGTTCTAACTTAGATTTTCATTTATTTCATAATCATTAGCATATATTCATTTATGATTATGGCTTCAGGGGCTTTCTGAAAAGGTCATGATCAACTTAAGAACTTAAGCTTAGTAACACAGCGTCTGCTTATCTACCCTTACAGACATAGACATAGAGGCTCTGAGACGTCTGCGTTCAGACATCTGGGATCTGATTAACTAGAACACTCTCTTCCTTTAAAGAGTTTTACAGAGCAGGGGTCAGATACCACGGTGCCATTAGGGAGGTTATAACTTAGTGGTAAGTTTGACCTCACCTTTTAAGCAACAACAGACATTTCATGTTTAGAATAACATAGATTTATGACATGCAATTGATGTACTGTAGGCCAATCAGTCAGTCAGTCATTATCCCAACCGTTTCGTCCAATGAAGGGTCGTGGGGAAGCTGGAGCCTATCCCAGCAGTCTTGTACACCCTGGTCAGCTCGCCAGTCCATCGCAGGGCCGTACTGTAGGCAAAGGCTTAAAAAGTAGTTTTGTGTCGAACTCTTTAGAGCATTTCAGACTTCTGCCGTCGGACCTCTGACCTGCATCTCCAAATCGCAATTTGTATTATTCTGTTCTTTCTTATTTTCTGTTCAACAAATGTTGTAATCTTTTTCACTTCAACACCAAACTCCTTGTTATTTACAGACTTTTTTCCACTACACAGGCCCTGATCGAATCAAAAAATTGAATATCGGCATTTTTTGCTTCACAATTTTAAAATCGATTTTTTTTTTTTTTTTTTTTTTTTTTTTTTTTGTTAAAAAAATAGTTGTTTTTTTTAAATAAATAAAACGAATCCATTATAAAACCTTATCCTTTTTGTTTTTGTTTTTGTTGATCCTTTTACGTGTCTTCTTGGGCATTATAGAAGCAAAATAATGAAATCAAGAAAAATGACAGGAAAAAAAAGATTCGTACTTTTTTTTTGTTCGTTTTTAATCTACAAAAAACAGCAAATCGAAGAATTGTGAGAATCAAAATTTAAATCAAATCAGCACCTAAAAAATAAGAATCAAACCGAATCGGAACAAAAGCATATCGTCACAGCCCTTCTGATTGATATATTATGTAGAATGAAAACAATTACTACCAAAATATACTTTGACCCACATCCTGTAAGTACGTTTATAGGAACTCATCTCAAGCCCCTCAGAGTTGTCTTAGTCCACTGTAGCTGTGTCATAAGATGCTCAGAAGACATTATAATTAAACTCTTAAATATGAAAACACACATATGTGTGTGTGACCATGATCCAATGTGATCATGGGGACATCTACTGTAAGTAGAGAGCTAACACAACAGTTTGATTGTTGGACAGATTTGTCAACAGGTTTGCGTGTAAAGGAGTGTGTTTATCCAACATCCAGCAGGTAGACAGACAGACGTTTTTCCCTGAGTGACAGCAGCCACACATAAAAACTGTTTAAGCTAACTCCAGCCGATGTCAGAGCAAGATTTGTGCTTCTAAGGCTGATAGTTCGAATTGATCAGGATCATTTATTTTAGGTTCCAGCATCGAGTAAATCAGCCACCCTGTCTGGATCCCTCCCCTCGCCTGCCTCTCTGGCCTCGAGCATCGCCCAAAGCCTCTGAAAGCAAAACAAGTCTCCCCACATCTTCAGGCAGATTCAATTAAAACCAGCAGCAAAGATAAACGAACCAGAGAATTCATTATTATACTCACCAAGATGGATGTGAGCATGTCAGAGCACAGCAGTATCACAAGATGTTAATGCAATCAATGTCTGATAATCACAAGCACAGTTTCAGGAAAAGTCATGCAAATGATCAGGACAAGCCGCTGTGGCTTGTTGTGCTTAAATGGGAATCTCTGTGAATGCTAATAAGGCACCCAGACGCAGTGCCTCAGCATTCTCCACAACATCTAAATAAATACACTGCAAAAACTGAAATCTAAGATTAAAAATCTGAAATTGAGTACACATATACTTATTTTTTTTAAAGGTAAGATAATTCTTAGTTTTTATGCCAGAGAATTCCTCTTGTTTTATGAGTGTTTTTACTTTTTTTGGGAAGTCTTGACAAGCCAAATTTTCTTGTTCTGTTGGCAGATAATTTATCTTATTTTAAGCAACATTTACCTAATTTTTGTATATTTTTTTCTTGTTTTTTAAGGCTGAGTTTTTGTAGTGTAAGCAGAGGAAAATGCTGCGACACAAAAGGTTTTATGATGTTTTATTAACTCAGAATAAAGTATTCTCCTACAAGTTTACAGCAGCTCGCTGGGAAAGGTTCTGATTGGACAGAGTGCAGACGTGACACATTGATGTCTACACTGCAAAAACTACAGAAGTACCAGTTTCGTCACTATTTTGATTATAATTTTGAAGCACCAGCTTGGCAACAGCATACCGCTTCACTTATTCAGCAGCTGAGAAGGAGAAGGAAGAGAGACCAGCGAAGACAGGAGGCAAAACAAGGCGCAGAATATGTGCGTCATCGGGACGGGACAAGGTGTGCAGAACGATGGGAATCAGCTCAGATATAAATATATATATATATATATATATATATATATATATATATATATATATATATATATATATATATATATATATATATATATATACATATACATATATATATATATATATATATATATATATATATATATATATATATATATATATATATTTATATGTAAACATTTTGGTTTGTTGTGTGAAAAAAAAGTGTGCCTTGGCTCAAAGAACCTTGAAATACACTGGACTATATAATTTTTAAAAATCCTGTTAAACACAATATGATATGTATCTTTTGCTCCCTAATAGATCCCAAAAAGCTGAAAATAACAAAGAAAATAATCTTGACATATCACATGGTAATAAATTGTAAATATCCACCAAAAAATTGCATTTTTTTATGAGTCAGATCTTAAAGAGTTAACTTTACAGCATATTTCCAGTCAGTAAGTCGGGAAAAGTCTCAACAGCTTCTAAGCTATGAAGAACTTAACAACACAAACCCTGCGCCTTCTGCTGAATGTCAACAATCTGACAAAACAACTTTTATTTCATTTTTTTTATATTTTCTTCATTAGAAATTTGGTTTGTTTGTTTTTTTTTATAATAATTGTGCTAATTTTCTATGAAAAAGTGCACATATTTTACATTTTAAAAAAACCCTGAAACTGAACGTTTTTCATACAAACAAGCTTGTCACCTTCTTTTGACCCTGAATGCATCATCTGTTTGTCATGTTGGTGATGTAATTTCATTTCCAGTGTTTGGTCTCACCAGTCTGGGAAGGATCTTTTCCACCACTGAGCAGTTTTTTTTTCTGGAAGATTTCAGTCTGTCGGGGCTGTGATGTTGTTCATGCACCAGAAAACATCCGCTCAGGTTAAACGGCTGAATCGATTCAACATGGATGTGTAAGTCAGCAACACGTTAAAAAAGATTTCCCATAAAATTATATTCAAATCAGCAACTTCTTATCATAACTTGAAGATCACGCGTGTTTTCCTTCACTGAGAACACAACCTGAACATAATGGATTTGACAGAGAGATGATCTGAGGATATGTGGAAATTCTTAAAGCGGATCAGTTTCCTGTTTGATGTAATCAGAAGGAAAAAATAAAATCTTTAAGCTCAAGGAGGCTTCAACGTTTTGCATGCTTACAGGTTGTAACTCTTCTCATTTTCACATTTAAATCTGTGTTTAGTTCATTTTCTCATCATTTTTCTCTTCAGTAGAAGTCGTGAGGACTTCATCCTTTGCTGCTGTTTTTGGAGAGCAGCTTTTTTTTCTGCTTTACTCTTTTGTTTACCTTTCAGACTGGGCTTCAAGCACACGGCTGCAAGGAAAGAGGAGAAACTGCAGCGCTGCCTGACAGCCTGGTCAGTGACATCCTCAGGCACTCTGCAGACACACCCAGCACTCACTGCAGGTCAGCATCAGCACCAGCTGCCTCGCACATCATCACAAACATGTTCTCCTCCTGCTGCACCGCTAATCCCTGCTGCTGAATCACTAAACTGCTCAGGAAGGGGGGGTCAAAGCAGAGGAAAAGACAGAGTAAAAACAGCCCACCGGTCCCTGATGAGGCATGATGCCAGTTGGGGAACGCCAGGTGGAAGCAGTCACACATGATGGCAGCGGAGATGGCGATGAAGTCCTGGGATCGGGCAAGCGGAGGGGATGGAGAGAGGGATGGTGGAGGGTTACACAGGTGCCGCTTCTTCCTCTCTCCTCGTCCTGAAGCAGCCTGTCAGTCGCAGCGCAGCCAGGGATGAGTTGCAGAAAAAGCCGGAGGAGAGACAGAGCTCGCTGCTGCCTTCAGAGTCGTCCACCAAGTGAAGGAAACTTCCTGGTCTGAGGAATAAACATGGACCTCCAGCGCAGCACGCTAACTTAATTATGGGAGGAGCTGCTCCCCCCCTCCCTGGCAAACACAGACACTTCCCTCAGTCCTCTTTCTTCTGCTCCTCCTCGTCTCCCTTTTCTCTTCCGGTCAGCCTGATTGATTTGCCTAATCTGACAGGGACCATCACGATGTTTCTGGCTGCAGCAGCGACAGAGTGGATGATACAGTTTTTCACGTGGAGATTTAACTCAATTTGATGCTGTACGCTCTCTGTAAATGCTCCGATTGTGGACAAGAAACTGGAGGCTGATCACTGTTCGTCAGGCTGCCAGGCTGTGGACGGATACCTTGTAGTTTCAAACATTCAGAAGGCAAATTATGAAATTATGAATTCATTTAATCATTAAGTCATTGTGGGAATATTAACTCCAGTCAGCCTTACACCACAGGCTTGTAGAAAAAGTCAAACAGAAACTCTTTAGTTTGGTATTAAGTGGAATGAATTGAAGTTTGTTATAAAGTGTAGATGAAAACCAGAAAGAACTTGATTTATTTTAATGTTTTAATAAATTGATGAAGAAGCTCTTTAGCAAGCAAAGCGCCGGATCAGATGAACGCTAACAGCATGAAAGGGACGTCTTGTCTCTGCTCCACTGCTGTGACCCAGCCTCACATCAGCAGCAGAGTTTCTATGCATGTATAATGTATGTATTATCATGTAATCCAGTGCAATGTGGACTTTATTATATAATATACTATAATATCGTTGTTTCTGATGCATAATGTCATCTGTAAGATTAATTACATTACTATCTTTGAGGGACAGATAAAATAGTTTAGATTGTGAATATTTGGTCAAATTATCAACTTCACCAAGGAGGTGATGTTTTTTCCACCATTTATCTGTTTGTTTTACTGTCTATACTGTTTGTCAGCAATTTTATGTTAAACTACTGAACGCATTTTCATGATGTTTTCATGAAGAACAAGTCTTGGTCTGACTTAGACTCTATTAAATGTTGGGAGAGATCCTGATCAGTATCTGGATCCAGGAATGCGGGATTCTTTCTCGTTGTGAGATGGAACCGTTTTCAGTATATCTGCATAGAACTCCTCAATGGAGTATGAGAAAATCCAGAAGTTTCCTACAGTTTTACACGATATAAAAGATGGATGTGGAAACATTCTGGATATTACCATCCAGAACAGGAACGACGTTCTAGATACTACCATCCAGAAAAGGAACGACGTTCTAGATACTACCATCCAGAGCAGGAACGGCGTTCTAGATACTACCATCCAGAAAAGGAACGATGTTCTAGATACTACCATCCAGAGCAGGAACGGCGTTCTAGATACTACCATCCAGGACAGGAACGACGTTCAAGATACTACCATCCAGAACAGGAAAAGCATTCTAGATACTACCATCCAGAACAGGAACGGCATTCTAGATACTACCATCCAGAACAGGAACGACGTTCTAGATACTACCATCCAGAACAGGAACGGCATTCTAGATACTACCATCCAGAACAGGAACGGCATTCTAGATACTACCATCCAGAACAGGAACGATGTTCTAGATACTACCATCCAGAACAGGAACGACGTACTAGATACTACCATCCAGAACAGGAACGATGTTCTAGATACTACCATCCAGAACAGGAACGACGTTCTAGATACTACCATCCAGAGCAGGAACGGCATTCTAAATACTACCATCCAGAACAGGAACGACGTTCTAGATACTACCATCCAGAACAGGAACGGCATTCTAGATACTACGATCCAGAACAGGAACGGCATTCTAGATACTACCATCCAGGACAGGAACGACGTTCTAGATACTACCATCCAGAACAGGAAAAGCATTCTAGATACTACCATCCAGAACAGGAACGGCATTCTAGATACTACCATCCAGAGCAGGAACGGCATTCTAAATACTACCATCCAGAACAGGAACGACGTTCTAGATACTACCATCCAGAACAGGAACGGCATTCTAGATACTACCATCCAGAACAGGAACGGCATTCTAGATACTACCATCCAGAACAGGAACGATGTTCTAGATACTACCATCCAGAACAGGAACGACGTACTAGATACTACCATCCAGAACAGGAACGATGTTCTAGATACTACCATCCAGAACAGGAACGGCATTCTAGATACTACCATCCAGAACAGGAACGGCATTCTAGATACTATCATCCAGAACACGAATGGCGTTCTAGATACTACCATCCAGAACAGGAACGGCGTTCTAGATACTACCATCCAGAACAGGAACGGTATTCTAGATACTACCATCCAGAACAGGAACGGCATTCTCGATACTACCATCCAGAACAGGAACGGCGTTCTAGATACTACCATCCAGAACAGGAACGGCATTCTATATACTACCATCCAGAACAGGAACGACGTTCTAGATACTACCATCCAGAACAGGAACGGCATTCTAGATACTACCATCCAGAACAGGAACGGCATTCTGGATACCACCATCCAGGACAGGAACGACGTTCTAGATACTACCATCCAGAACAGGAACGGCATTCTAGATACTACCATCCACAACAGGAACGGCATTCTAGATACTACCATCCAGAACAGGAACGACGTTCTAGATACTACCATCCAGAACAGGAACGGCATTCTAGATACTACCATCCAGAACAGGAACGGCATTCTAGATACTACCATCCAGAACAGGAACGATGTTCTAGATACTACCATCCAGAACAGGAACGACGTACTAGATACTACCATCCAGAACAGGAACGATGTTCTAGATACTACCATCCAGAACAGGAACGGCATTCTCGATACTACCATCCAGAAAAGGAACGGCATTCTAGATACTACCATCCAGAACAGGAACGGCATTCTAGATACTATCATCCAGAACACGAATGGCGTTCTAGATACTACCATCCAGAACAGGAACGGCGTTCTAGATACTACCATCCAGAACAGGAACGGTATTCTAGATACTACCATCCAGAACAGGAACGGCATTCTAGATACTACCATCCAGAACAGGAACGGCATTCTAGATACTACCATCCAGAACAGAAAACAACGTTCTAGATACTACCATCCAGAACAGGAACGGCATTCTAGATACTACCATCCAGAACAGGAACGGCATTCTAGATACTACCATCCAGAACAGGACCGACGTTCTAGATACTACCATCCAGAACAGGAACGGCATTTGTTGGGGAAAATTGTTATGAGTTTGGTTTGTATTAAGTATTAGACATATATGCATTGATTTGCTGTGATCCTGCTGTGTTTTGTGTCTATGCACAAAGCTTTCTTTAAGTCATATGATCCTTGTCTGGAATGTGCAGACAAAGTCTGAGACAGGAAGAGTTTCCTGCAGGGCATCGGTTTTTGTCAACTGCTTGGTTGACCAGTTGTCTAAAGGTTAGAGGTTAAAGGTAATAAAGTAATATAGTGAGTGATTGATGCTTAGTGAGTTCAGTTTAGTCTTAAATAAGAGATAATGATTGTTTCATATGGTCTGCCCAGCAACTAGGAGAAGTTAAGCATGGTTTATAATCGGGTGTTACTTCAGTATCTGTAGAGAGGGTTCTCTCTCCAAGCTCCAGCGTGTGCTTGTATTAGTTTATAATAAAATGTTCATTGTAAGAAGACAGTTGACTCTTAGATGTATTACAACTTCTCAAGACCAGAGTATTTTCCACCACAGTTTTTGGGGGCTCGTCTCGGGATCCTGCGTCAGTCCGCCCAGGTTGGGGATAGACGGGTTGGCCACCTGAATCCACAGATTCATCCTAAGAACCTCAATTAGAGAATTTCAGAGGACAGGACGTCTTTCTCCCACCCGTGGTCGACTACGCCAGGACTCCTTCTGAACCAGTGTGAAAAGACAATGGTGAGAAGTGTTATTCTAAATTTACATTAATTTTCAGACTCAACCTGGAGTCAAACATTACTAGAAATTTATCACAAATTAATAATCAATATCTTAATTAATAATCACAATATTTTTCTGTTTTGTGGTCAATTGTCTTCATTATTCTCATTGTGACAGGGATTCTCCTCCTCACCTCCTCATCGAAAGAACAACTCAAGGGATAAGAGAATAACTTAAGACGAGATCAGGTTGACGTCATAAATAAAATCCTGTGAGTTTAAGTTAAGTTTAGGTTAAAGTTTAAGTTAAAAATCGTGAGTAACAAGACCAAGTCGTAAGTGCTGTGAGCTAGACGTAGCAAGACCAGACCAGTAAATCTTGTGAGTTACAAGACCGAGACCAGTAAATTAGTCAGTAAGTCCTGTGAGCTCGAGAAGCAAGACCAGGCCAACCTTGAGTTAGAAAATTGAGAGGAAAGCCATCTTGAGTGAGGAGGAACAGAGAAGAAACTGTGTGGGCTGGTTTCTGGAGACATTGAGAGTTTTGCTTGATAATTCTACAAAGGTGTGGGATTGACCCTCTGTGTACATCCGCTGCAAACAGAACTAGTTCCTTTGCAGTAGGAGGTTGATGTACAGCACCATTAAGAAATTGAAATCTCTGTCTTCATGTGAGGGGAAACTGGGGTGGTTGTGTAAAATTTCCTGTGTTAAACTTGATTGGATTGATTGTGTGGAGAATTAAAACCACGTCTTGTGAAGCCACACCGGACTCTCGCAGGAGAGCCTAGAAGCTTGTGTGGGGGTAGACAAACGTGGGGGCACGACCCATTCACATGCATTCATCCAACTGTTGAAGTGAATTGTTTGTGTAAAATCTAATTTACTGCAGTAAGAAAAAAAAAAGAAAAAAAACAAACAACAAAAAATGTATGAGAGAAGGAAGTGAGGAAAAGAGTGTGTTCATTAAAGGCCTTCTGCTCACTGAAGGAGATGATGTCATAGCATGTTAGGCAGAAACAAACATATAAATCCTGTGTAAAATAGCTGCTTGTGCTTTTCTTCCTAAAGCTTTTATAAGAGCATAAAAGCCACTCCCTGTATGAATGTGGAAACCTTTTCCTAAGGAAAAGCATTCTTTATTATCACCTGAGAACATTTTAAAGAGCAACAACATATTAAGAATGAAAAATCAGAAATGTGAGAGATGTGATTTATAGTATTAGGAACTTACTATGTTAAATTACTGTACATTGTGTAGGCAATAAGCTTAGGTTTCTGTCTGTTCCCTTTCAGACATTCATAAGGTGATTTTTATTCCTTTACTACTGCAATTATTAATTTACACCTAGCATGTCTAAATAAATTTAGATAGACTGGAAATAAATAATGCAGCTGAAGGATGCTGAAAATAAGCATAATGTTAGGAAAAAAAGAAAATTCTTGACCTTAAAATAGGAATGGTGAACCAACGTAACTTTGCTAGAGTAAATTTCCCTTGCAATAAGTTCACTTTAGCTAAATGTGAGCTAACGGCGAGAAGAGAAGTTCTCAGAACAAGTGTATCTTCTTAGCAAGATCATGTTCAGCTTTCCCAGGAGAGAACTGAGTTATGAATCCACTGACAATATAGTCTCACACACACAATTACAATGTAATGTTCAAGTTACATGCTGTTCACAGCACAGAACATGGTCCACATAATATGTTTGCCTCAGGATTCAGAAGAAAACTATTATAATTATGAGGCTATGATCTTTATTTTCCCCTTACTGGAGAAGAAAATACACCACATGACCAAATGGTTCAGTCTCAAAAGCTTGTCTGCTGTATGGTGTTGGACACATTGCAGCGTTCCCTTCTAAACCCTTGTCAGCATGCAGCTTGGTCCACAGGGACCTAAAATTGTCTATCCTGCCTGAGGGGATTCAGAGGAGGGGCTGGGGGAGAGTGAGTTCTTGATCCGGGTCACTGCAGAGTTCTGGGTGACACGCGTGGTCAGTCAGGAGACTGGAGCAGAAACGGTCCCTACAACCTAAAGCATCATTCCACCTCCCTTCTGTGTCAGCTCTGAGTCCTGGAGCAGAACCTGATATGCAGATGTGGCTGCATGGACCCGGCCGCTGCTGATGGGGCCTGGAGATCCCAGAACCAGAGGGTCTGGCAGAGCCCTGTTGGTTGTGACTGTGAACAGTGTGGATATGGCTTCTATGGTGGACATTTGAGCTGGATTTTCACCTTTGACCTCTGGAGGTGATGGATCCTCCTTGTCCTCAGACTGTGTTTCAGTTGTGGAATTTTCTGGAAGTAAAAGACTAACAATGTGGCCGGCAGGCAGCACAAATCCCACCCCGACTACAGAGTCAGATGATGTTTTCTGGAATGAGCTGCACCCTGATTCTGTCAGAAAGACTGTTGGGTTCACTCAGTTCTCTGTGGAAAACCTGGATCTCCTTCCTTGAACTTTTGCCTACTTTCTGATCCTTTACATGTTACTCTTAATTAATTACACATATGAATCTGATTTATCTACCAGGAAGCTTTGATGAACATGTGTCGGGCACTTCCTGGCATGAATTTCTGATTGTATGCTGATTGGAGGAGAGCATGGTGGCTGTGGCGCGTCTGACTCCTGAGCAGATCGAGTGATACGAGCTGAATGATTATCCACAAGACCAGGCCAAGGAATGAGGCCCTACAACCAAACATTTACTCACTGTTTCTGCTTAGCTTTATACCACATTTATGAGCATGCATAAAATTTTGCACTCCTGCAGACTTCTGCAACTGAACAATGACACAGACATCTCTGCTCTGCTGCAGGGAAGCTGAACAGTTCATACAGACAAGTCAACTTCTGGCACGCTGTGCCTTATAACAAACAAAAAAAAGGTGTCAAATTCTGCCGCCTTTTCAAAAAAAAAAAAAAAAAAGTGATGAATACTAAGTTTTTAATGTTTGAGACAGAATAGATGTCAAAAGAGAAAAAATAAGCCGCTATATGACATTAAATAAGAAGGTAGCTTTGTAATTTCCCAACTTCAGCGAATGCAACACAAGTACAACAATCTCCGTGTTTTATTTGCTGACAGCTGGTGTTTTATCCCTAATCTGAATTCATTATTTTGAATTAAAGCAGACATGCTCAGTGGTTAAAATACACATCAGATGATTTTTATTCAAATAGTAGAAGCAACTCTTGCGATGGCTGCCAGTAAACAGACCAGTCTCTTAGTTAACACGCTTAATAAGTAAACAAACAAGTCATTTAAGCCCTGTATGTCCTCAAAATTAACATGAATATGAGGCAGATTATTTGAACAGTATTGATACTTCCAAAGTTAAGCTAACTATGCTAAACAGTTAGCCTTGGCCTTTTCTTTGCATTAAAATCATTAAGGAAGAAATGCTGCTGTGGGTGTGTGCACGTGCATGTGTGCGTCGTGTTGTTGTAGATGAAAACAGCTTTGCCATCAGTATTAGAAGTTTGTTTCTAAATGCTGCTTTAGTTCAAATGTAGATAGAAAACAAACAGCTTTATTATGACCTGAAGGTCTCTGGCTGTTCAGTACCTGAAGTCCAGCTGTTAAAGATGGGTTTACATCTTGTTGCTTTATGCTTATGCTTATGTTCACAATATATTTGGAATAGAAAGCCAGTCTTATTATGATCTCAGTTTTGTGTGTGTTGCTCCTGAATGGGTCTGTTGGAGTCTGGGAGAGACAAATCAGAGTAAACCATGAGACTAAACTAGACTACATTACTGATTAAATCAACAGTTCTGAATGAGCTTTATTTAATATATGCAGAGATTCTTCAGTGTGGTTCTGCTTCTGTCATTTAGCAGACATGACATAAACAACACGAGCAGTAAATCAGAAAGGAAATTCCAGCATGGATAAGTGTTGGTCAGACTGCTGGGAGTCCAGTTTGACACATGTCCTGCTATGCAGTACTAGAGGATTTTTTCTGGTTGTTGGTTAAGATGAGACTACCTGATAGGAACTTTGCAATAATTAATTAAATGAATTTGGTTACTTTGAATGATTACCTACCAGATAACTGAGTGGCCCTAACTGTTGCTTTGTATTGTTCATGATTTACTCCATGACTGTTTAGCTGAAACTGACTATCCTCTGCACCCCCCAGGCCTGGCCCCTGACCGACCTCTAGTTGACCCTGACTTGATTTTCCTTTTGATGCTGTTTGCTCTGACTGTGACACGGTGGAGGCTGCAGCTCTCCCGTCTCAGTTCTCGTTACTTGAGCTTACTCTTTAGCTGAAAACGAGTCCATGTTTTGGCGCTCTCTTATGAATGACTTTCTGGATGCCATTTTCCTGAATGTTTTCCTCCCACAGGTTGCAGACGGGGAAATTTCCTTCTGGCTCTCTTTTCAGGTCTTCCTTGGACCAAAAGTACTTTTTCTGGTTCTGATGTATATGCGCATGCGTAACATGGAAACATGGGCTTTTTTGTGATTCTTTTTGCAGGACCCTCACCCAAGTGGGCATGGTTCCTTCCAAGACTGCCTGTTCAGACACAGCTCTGTGTGAAAGTAATGTTTTAACATACTGTCCTAACCTCATAGGAACCCTTTTCAGGCATTTGCACACAGGTGAAAGCTGCCCTTCATGAATCAGCATCTATGCAGCTCTATTCACTTCAGCCTGGAGATTTTGTCCTGATAAGAAGTTTTAAACATCAGCGCTGGAACCAACATCGATGGTTTAGGCCATTTCAGGTTTTCCTGACGACCCAGACAGCGGTAAAGGTCGCAGAGTGAGCTGCTTGGCACTACAGATTGCTTGAACCTCCTGAAGCTCTTCAGTCTGAAATTACAGAAGAATAACGCACCACCCAACAAAGGGCAGAATAATCCCTGTGGTTGCGTGGGTAAGTGAGATAGTCTACTCTCACACCTGAAGACCAGCCTTCGCTCTCAAGCAAGATCAGTGTGAGGTGAAAAAAAGCGCTCCACTGCCACTGTGATATGCCAAGTCCCACCAGAACGCCGACAGTGTCTTCACTGCACCTCTGTCACCCCCTAAGAGGAATGATTTGTTTCCACTTTTCTTACATTTATTGCTAGACTCAGATTTTGAAGCTGAAGCAAATGGCTCCTCACTATTGTAATTTCTGAAAGATTCTTTTAAAACCTGATAGGCATGAGGCTCCTGATGTTTTGAGAATGTTGTCTTCTGTATGTATTTTTGCGTTCTGATAACAATTTCTCTTCTTATTGTTGGTCCTGTAGGACCAAGAGGAGGGAGAGTGTTGGGGAAAATTGTTATGAGTTTGGTTTGTATTAAGTATTAGACATATATGCATTGATTTGCTGTGATCCTGCTGTGTTTTGTGTCTATGCACAAAGCTTTCTTTAAGTCATATGATCCTTGTCTGGAATGTGCAGACAAAGTCTGAGACAGGAAGAGTTTCCTGCAGGGCATCGGTTTTTGTCAACTGCTTGGTTGACCAGTTGTCTAAAGGTTAGAGGTTAAAGGTAATAAAGTAATATAGTGAGTGATTGATGCTTAGTGAGTTCAGTTTAGTCTTAAATAAGAGATAATGATTGTTTCATATGGTCTGCCCAGCAACTAGGAGGAGTTAAGCATGGTTTATAATCGGGTGTTACTTCAGCATCTGTAGAGAGGGTTCTCTCTCCAAGCTCCAGCGTGTGCTTGTATTAGTTTATAATAAAATGTTCATTGTAAGAAGACAGTTGACTCTTAGATGTATTACAACTTCTCAAGACCAGAGTATTTTCCACCACACATTCTAGATACTACCATCCAGAACAGGAACGACGTGCTAGATACTACCATCCAGAACAGGAACGATGTTCTAGATACTACCATCCAGAACAGGAACGGCAGTCTAGATACTACCATCCAGAACAGGAACGGCATTCTAGATACTACCATCCAGAACAGAAAACAACATTCTAGATACTACCATCCAGAGCAGGAACGACGTTCTAGATACTACCATCCAGAAAAGAAAACAACGTTTTAGATACTACCACCCAGAACAGGAACGGCGTTCTAGATACTACCATCCAGAACAGGAACGACGTTCTAGATACTACCATCCAGAACAGGAAACAACGTTCTAGATACTACCATCCAGAACAGGAACGACGTTCTAGATACTACCATCCAGAACAGGAACGACGTTCTAGATACTACCATCCAGAACAGGAACGACGTTCTAGATACTACCATCCAGAACAGGAACGACGTTTTCTAGATACTACCATCCAGAAAAGGAACGGCATTCTAGATACTACCATCCAGAACAGGAACGGCATTCTAGATACTACCATCCAGGACAGGAATGACGTTCTACATACTACCATCCAGAACAGGAACGGCATTCTAGATACTACCATCCAGAACAGGAACGGCATTCTAGATACTACCATCCAGAACAGGAAAGTCGTTCTAGATACTACCATCCAGAACAGGAATGGCATTCTAGATACTACCATCCAGAACAGGAACGGCATTCTAGATACTACCATCCAGAACAGGAATGATGTTCTAGATACTACCATCCAGAACAGGAACGACGTACTAGATACTACCATCCAGAACAGGAACGATGTTCTAGATACTACCATCCAGAACAGGAACGGCATTCTACATACTACCATCCAGAACAGGAACGGCGTTCTAGATACTACCATCCAGAACAGGAACGACGTTCTAGATACTACCATCCAGAACAGGAACGGCGTTCTAGATACTACCATCCAGAACAGGAACGGTATTTTAGATACTACCATCCAGAACAGGAACGGCGTTCTAGATACTACCATCCAGAACAGGAATGGCGTTCTAGATACTACCATCCAGAACAGGAACGACGTTCTAGATACTACCATCCAGAACAGGAACGACGTTCTAGATACTACCATCCAGAACAGGAACGGCATTCTAGATACTACCATCCAGAACAGGAACGACGTACTAGATACTACCATCCAGAACAGGAACGATGTTCTAGATACTACCATCCAGAACAGGAACGGCATTCTAGATACTACCATCCAGAACAGGAACAACGTTCTAGATACTACCATCCAGAACAGAAAACAACGTTCTAGATACTACCATCCAGAACAGGAACGACGTTCTAGATACTACCATCCAGAACAGGAACGACGTTTTCTAGATACTACCATCCAGAACAGGAACGGCATTCTAGATACTACCATCCAGAACAGGAACGGTGTTCTAGATACTACCATCCAGAACAGGAACGGCATTCTAGATACCACCATCCAGAACAGGAACGGCATTCTAGATACTACCATCCAGAACAGGAACGGCGTTCTAGATACCACCATCCAGAACATGAACGGCATTCTAGATACTACCATCCAGAACAGGAACGGCGTTCTAGATACTACCATCCAGAACAGGAAACAAAGTTATAGATACTACCATCCAGAACAGGAACGACGTTCTAGATACTACCATCCAGAACAGGAACGACGTTCTAGATACCACCATCCAGAATAGGAACGACGTTCTAGATACTACCATCCAGAACAGGAACGACGTTCTAGATACTACCATCCAGAACAGGAACGAAGTTCTAGATACTACTATCCAGAACAGGAACGGCATTCTAGATACTACCATCCAGAACAGGAACGGCGTTCTAGATACTACCATCCAGAACAGGAATGGCGTTTTACATACTACCATCCAGAACAGGAATGACGTTCTAGATACTACCATCCAGAACAGGAACGATGTTCTCGATACTACCATCCAGAACAGGAACGGCATTCTAGATACTACCATCCAGAACAGGAACGACGTTTTCTAGATACTACCATCCAGAAAAGGAACGGCATTCTAGATACTACCATCCAGAACAGGAACGGCATTCTAGATACTACCATCCAGGACAGGAACGACGTTCTACATACTACCATCCAGAACCGGAACGGAATTCTAGATACTACCATCCAGAACAGGAACGGCATTCTAGACACTACCATCCAGAACAGGAACGGTATTTTAGATACTACCATCCAGAACAGGAACGGCGTTCTAGATACTACCATCCAGAACAGGAACGGCGTTCTAGATACTACCATCCAGAACAGGAATGATGTTCTAGATACTACCATCCAGAACAGGAACGACGTACTAGATACTACCATCCAGAACAGGAACGATGTTCTAGATACTACCATCCAGAACAGGAACGGCATTCTAGATACTACCATCCAGAACAGGAACGGCGTTCTAGATACTACCATCCAGAACAGGAACGACGTTCTAGATACTACCATCCAGAACAGGAACGGCGTTCTAGATACTACCATCCAGAACAGGAACGGCATTCTAGATACTACCATCCAGAACAGGAACGGCATTCTAGACACTACCATCCAGAACAGGAATGATGTTCTAGATACTACCATCCAGAACAGGAACGACGTACTAGATACTACCATCCAGAACAGGAACGATGTTCTAGATACTACCATCCAGAACAGGAACGGCATTCTAGATACTACCATCCAGAACAGGAACGGCGTTCTAGATACTACCATCCAGAACAGGAACGACGTTCTAGATACTACCATCCAGAACAGGAACGGCGTTCTAGATACTACCATCCAGAACAGGAACGGTATTTTAGATACTACCATCCAGAACAGGAACGGCGTTCTAGATACTACCATCCAGAACAGGAACGGCGTTCTAGATACTACCATCCAGAACAGGAACGACGTTCTAGATACTACCATCCAGAACAGGAACGACGTTCTAGATACTACCATCCAGAACAGGAACGGCATTCTAGATACTACCATCCAGAACAGGAACGACGTACTAGATACTACCATCCAGAACAGGAACGATGTTCTAGATACTACCATCCAGAACAGGAACGGCATTCTAGATACTACCATCCAGAACAGGAACAACGTTCTAGATACTACCATCCAGAACAGAAAACAACGTTCTAGATACTACAATCCAGAACAGGAACGACGTTTTCTAGATACTACCATCCAGAACAGGAACGGCATTCTAGATACTACCATCCAGAACAGGAACGGCATTCTAGATACCACCATCCAGAACAGGAACGGCATTCTAGATACTACCCTCCAGAACAGGAACGGCGTTCTAGATACCACCATCCAGAACAGGAACGGCATTCTAGATACTACCATCCAGAACAGTAACGGCGTTCTAGATACTACCATCCAGAACAGGAACGGCATTCTAGACACTACCATCCAGAACAGGAATGATGTTCTAGATACTACCATCCAGAACAGGAACGACGTACTAGATACTACCATCCAGAACAGGAACGATGTTCTAGATACTACCATCCAGAACAGGAACGGCATTCTAGATACTACCATCCAGAACAGGAACGGCGTTCTAGATACTACCATCCAGAACAGGAACGACGTTCTAGATACTACCATCCAGAACAGGAACGGCGTTCTAGATACTACCATCCAGAACAGGAACGGCGTTCTAGATACTACCATCCAGAACAGGAACGACGTTCTAGATACTACCATCCAGAACAGGAACGACGTTCTAGATACTACCATCCAGAACAGGAACGGCATTCTAGATACTACCATCCAGAACAGGAACGACGTACTAGATACTACCATCCAGAACAGGAACGATGTTCTAGATACTACCATCCAGAACAGGAACGGCATTCTAGATACTACCATCCAGAACAGGAACAACGTTCTAGATACTACCATCCAGAACAGAAAACAACGTTCTAGATACTACAATCCAGAACAGGAACGACGTTTTCTAGATACTACCATCCAGAACAGGAACGGCATTCTAGATACTACCATCCAGAACAGGAACGGCGTTCTAGATACTACCATCCAGAACAGGAACGGCATTCTAGATACCACCATCCAGAACAGGAACGGCATTCTAGATACTACCATCCAGAACAGGAACGGCGTTCTAGATACCACCATCCAGAACAGGAACGGCATTCTAGATACTACCATCCAGAACAGTAACGGCGTTCTAGATACTACCATCCAGAACAGGAAACAAAGTTATAGATACTACCATCCAGAACAGGAACGACGTTCTAGATACTACCATCCAGAACAGGAACGACGTTCTAGATACCACCATCCAGAATAGGAACGACGTTCTAGATACTACCATCCAGAACAGGAACGACGTTCTAGATACTACCATCCAGAACAGGAACGAAGTTCTAGATACTACTATCCAGAACAGGAACGGCATTCTAGATACTACCATCCAGAACAGGAACGGCGTTCTAGATACTACCATCCAGAACAGGAACGGCATTCTAGATACTACCATCCAGAACAGGAACAACGTTCTAGATACTACCATCCAGAACAGAAAACAACGTTCTAGATACTACCATCCAGAACAGGAACGACGTTCTAGATACTACCATCCAGAACAGGAACGACGTTTTCTAGATACTACCATCCAGAACAGGAACGGCATTCTAGATACTACCATCCAGAACAGGAACGGCGTTCTAGATACTACCATCCAGAACAGGAACGGCATTCTAGATACCACCATCCAGAACAGGAACGGCATTCTAGATACTACCATCCAGAACAGGAACGGCGTTCTAGATACCACCATCCAGAACAGGAACGGCATTCTAGATACTACCATCCAGAACAGTAACGGCGTTCTAGATACTACCATCCAGAACAGGAAACAAAGTTATAGATACTACCATCCAGAACAGGAACGACGTTCTAGATACTACCATCCAGAACAGGAACGACGTTCTAGATACCACCATCCAGAATAGGAACGACGTTCTAGATACTACCATCCAGAACAGGAACGACGTTCTAGATACTACCATCCAGAACAGGAACGAAGTTCTAGATACTACTATCCAGAACAGGAACGGCATTCTAGATACTACCATCCAGAACAGGAACGGCGTTCTAGATACTACCATCCAGAACAGGAATGGCGTTTTAGATACTACCATCCAGAACAGGAATGACGTTCTAGATACTACCATCCAGAACAGGAACGATGTTCTCGATACTACCATCCAGAACAGGAACGGCATTCTAGATACTACCATCCAGAACAGGAACGAAGTTCTAGATACTACTATCCAGAACAGGAACGGCATTCTAGATACTACCATCCAGAACAGGAACGGCGTTCTAGATACTACCATCCAGAACAGGAACGGCATTCTAGATACTACCATCCAGAACAGGAACGAAGTTCTAGATGCTACTATCCAGAACAGGAACGGCATTCTAGATACTACCATCCAGAACAGGAACGGCATTCTAGATACTACCATCCAGAACAGGAACGACGTTCTAGATACTACCATCCAGAACAGGAAGGACCTTCTAGATACTACCATCCAGAACAGGAACGGCGTTCTAGATATTACCATCCAGGACAGGAACGACGTTCTAGATACTACCATCCAGAACAGGAACGGCATTCTAGATACTACCATCCAGAACAGGAACGGCATTCTAGATACTACCATCCAGAACAGGAACGACGTTCTAGATACTACCATCCAGAACAGGAACGGCATTCTAGATACTACCATCCAGAACAGGAACGGCATTCTAGATACTACCATCCAGAACAGGAACGACGTTCTAGATACTACCATCCAGAACAGGAACGGCATTCTAGATACTACCATCCAGAACAGGAACGGCATTCTAGATACTACCATCCAGAACAGGAACGATGTTCTAGATACTACCATCCAGAACAGGAACGACGTACTAGATACTACCATCCAGAACGACGTGCTAAAACATGCAACAAACCTTAGGATACAGCCCAGACAGTGGAGTCATAATGACTGTATCTGGAATCTGATAGTGTGTCCATGTAAAATGACCAACGCTGGAAATCATCACACGATGGGAACAAGCTGCGACCTCACAGTGCTTTTCTAGTTGCAGTTGTGTTCACATCTAGCAAGTTTTAAATAGTAGAATTTAATAGTAGAATTTGTATTTTTTTATTATTTAATAACGCCAGCATAATTTTTAATACTGTATCTCTTAAAAACTGAATGAGAAATATCAGCAACAATAAAAGATTTTTATTTGATATTATCTTTAAAAGTTCCCGTTGTGTTTTCAGCTGCGTTCCATTGCCTCAGGGCTGATTTGTTGCTTTCTGAACGGCATCATTGGGAGTCGCAGGTCATTCCCCGACACAGACTGAACACATGAGTTCAAGCACAAACAGAGATCCTTTTTCACTGACTCAACAACAGAAGATGTAGATGACCACATCTTCATGCACATCCAGTCAGGACGTGGCTGCAGTCCAAACACACCAACAGGCAGGAGGAGCTTTTTGATGCGGACATGCAGCACTTCACATCGACACCCCTCGCATTTTGGGATTCGTTTTTCAGCATCTCCCTCCTTCCTTCCCTGCTCCTGATGAGCTTTTAATGTTTAATGTTCAGTGCTAAGTGATGTTTGGACCCAGGAGTGCAGCTTGCAGGGAATTAACCGTGTTACAACAAGCACTCAGGTCAATAAAGCAGAAATGCAAGGTAGCAGCACTGCAGGCAGCGGAAGTGTCAGGTTGCTCATGTTGTGGAAAAGCTGTGCCAAATATGTGGTTTTTTTTCCAGGGTAGGCCTTTTAACCCAACTTTACACACATGTCCAAAACAAACGGTTGTAAATCAGACTGCAGCTTCGTTTCCAAGCTGTCCTTCCTGCATTAAGCGGACCAACTTTCCTAGCAAGGCAACTATTGTAACGTCAGGACGGATATTTTTAGGTTACTCTCACTTTGTCCCACTGAACTGATGTCTTTTTTTCTAGCTGTGCAGCAATTTAATCAAGACAAATATTTTTAGTCTATTGTGCATCAAGCCACTGATTAAACTAATTCAGAAGAAACGTTTTTGACCCAGTTCCCCTTTTTCATTTATTATAATAATCTGTTTTATTGTTTAACATATATTGTTTATAAATCTGCATTTAAGTCAGAGCAAATGCAGCCAGATGAGATAATATCTCCACTTTTTCTTTTTTCTTGGCTATGAGCAAACAAAATGAGACAGCATTTTAGTTTTGGCTCAGAATCAAAAGCCATTTCAAAACCTAAATCAATTTCTGCTTGGAGAGAGGAAGAAACAATATTCCCTGCAGGCTGAACAGCTGCATTCTTCTATGTCATCCTCAGGGGAAAAAAAAACATGAAAAAGATCAAGATTATCTTTTAATAACAAGGATGCTCCATTAGAATTGCTAATGATGTTGTCCTGTCAAATAACACTGCAGGTCCTGCGTGCTAGTACCAGTTTGGACCCATTTTTCCTCCAGAACTGCCTTCATTCTTGGTGTCATTGATCCAATAAGATGCTGGAAACATTCCTCAGAGATTTTGCTCCACATTGACATGACGCATCACACAGTTGCTGCACGTCCATGATGAGAATCTCCCGTTCCATCACTGCTCTATTACAGTGATCTCCAACTCTGCTTCTCCAGTTATCAGAGGTTTCTCTGCTGCAACCCTTCTGATTCAAAAGAAATGGATCTCTTACGAGCCCTGCACAAGTATGCCATTAAACATATCGAAGTGTGCAGGACAGTGGACCTCAGGGATTCCTGCTCTGCTGGACTGAGATCTGGTGACTGTGGAGGCCGTTGGAGGACATGGTGGAGATGATGGGAGCTTTGTGACATGGTGCACCATCCTGCTGGAAGTTTCCATCAGAAGATGCCACACTGTGCTCAGAAAAGGATGGACATGGTCAGCAGCAGGACTCAGGTAGGCTGTGCTGGTTAAACCATGTCATGTTGGGACTAAGGGGTCCAAAGTGGGACGAGAAAGCGTTTCCAACACTATCAACAGCCTGAACCTTTGAAATAAGGATGGATCCTTTCAACCAAACTCCATGTGAATGTGGAGCTGAACTGGAGACTCATCAGACCAGCAACGTTTCTCCATCTTCTATTGTCCAGTTCTGGTGAGTCTGTGGGAATTGTAGCCTCAGTTTCCTGTTCTTACTGACAGGAGGGAACCCGGTGTGGTCTTCTGCTGCTGGAGACCATCTGCTTCCAGGCTGGACTTGTTGTGTCTTCAGAGATGATGCTCTGCATATCTTGGTTTGAATCAGTGCTTATGTGACCTCCTGTCGTCTTTATAACATCTCCATTTTTATTTATATTTTTGCTTCTTTTCTTTTTCAGTCATCTACAAACGTTAGGACAAACTACTTTGCATGTTACCATACAACGTTCTACCAGCAGATCATCATAAAGCACCTCTAGACTTTACAGGTTATCATAATAAGGTATATCTGACATCAACATGTGACATATTGCATTATATCTTGAGTTAATAAACTGCAGCAGTGTGTTAAAACTAAATAATCTGCAAGCCAAATTTGACAGGTGGGCCCACCAACCAGCATTTATTGGCCTTTAATTATAATATTGAAAACTTATAACAGTAGATGTGTTTCCATTACACATAGAATTGCACAAAAGCTAAATATCACAATTAAAAAATGGCTAATGGAAACACCTACATTTTAGAAATATAGTCTCAAACATCGCTAAAAAGTTTTTACACTCATGAGGTGGTTTTTCAGATGTTTCGATATAGAAATAGATGGGAAAAGTGTAATAGAAAGACTACATTTACGTGTCCCTGGACGTGACGGAGAGTGGGGGAGGGGGTTTATACCAGTTTATTTCTGGTAAGGATGGCGCAGTGTGGAACAAACAGCAACAAACTTTAGAGTTTTAGAAAAGAAAAAGAGGGAGAAAAGTTTTGAAAAGCTGGAACAAATAAAAAACCCCAAAATAACGCTACGTGGCCTCCTTGGACAAGTCCCAATCCTTGCAAAATCTCATCACTCAAATGAGATTTTACGAGAGTTGAGGCTAATGCGCTAAACGCTGTTTAATGGAAAAACCCGCAAATCGCAATTGTTGTTTGTGGAAACTTAGAAATATTGTTTTTATTTGACAAAAAAATGTCATGAAAATGCAGCTAAAGACAAATACATAATAATAATGTTATCTTCAAAGGTGTCACAACGTTAAATTCCTCAAACTGTTAAATGTTTTGATGACTTTTATTTTTTCTGAATTTGTTTTCATCATTAGCTTTTTTTAATTAATTGAACAGAAGCAAAATGATTTAACGTATTTTCACTGGAGAAACTTAAACTGTGCACTGAAACCTGCATTACTAGGATTACATTTACAGCTAAACAGCTAGTACTTTTTAGAAGCCTGAAGCCTGCTGGACATGGAAAATAAAATAGAAACGCCATTTGCACACAATAACCTTCATGTATACACTTCATTAGTACATATTAGAGTCCTTACTTATTAATTCTATAATTTAACTTCCTTAGCTTTACAGTTAGCCTGAATTAGCAGCTTTAGTTTGATATTATCCATCTTATCTGTATTTATTTTCAGCCTCCCAGGTTGTCTCCTCTGAGCTAAATGAGCTTCTTTACTTTTCCTGTTTTCTCTTTCTTTCTTTTGTGTCTGGAAAACTTCTCATATTTGTGAGAAGTTATTTCATGGTCGACCACTGTCATTGCAAACCCTCTACGTTGCCACTGCTTCGTCTTGATTCAAAGTTGGTCAGCTCTCAGAGGACCCCCTCTGCCTGGGAGCTCCTAGCATCTGCCTGGTTTGCCTGTGGACAAGCATCAGTGTTACTTATTCCAAACAGTGCTCTGTCACCTCTCAAACGAAGCTGCTACTACAGGTTTTAGGCTCAGAGTATTCTCACTTCACATTCAGAGTTGTTTGTCCACTCAGAGACACCATAGTAAACATAGTTACACAAATATAGCAGCTTTAATGTATGTGGACCCACAGCAAGTAAATATAAATGGAGCAGTCTTATAGAATCAAAACATAACAGCTTTTTTATGTGAGCAGATTTTTATTGATTTATTAAATATTAATGTAACTGAGCTTTGATTTGGTTACATGCTGCACCTTTAAAGGAACAGATTTGTTTAATTATAAAAGATTATATTTGCAAAAAGCTGAAACTGTCTTTATCAGCAAAGAGGAGATTTGTTTATGTTTTGGTTTTAAGGTGCTTATTTGCATCAGGTAAGGTAAAAGTTGGAGTTTTCAGCTTTGTCAAGCGCTCTTCTTGGCTACTTTGGCTAAGCTGCGCTATCAGCTAAGTGCTAATGACAGCTCCAGCTTCACACTGTTAAAAACAACATTTAATGTCAGTTCATGTTTACTTACGAGCACTAATTCACAACTAGAGTAGAGGCTACTTTAAATACAGCTGAGTTACTCAACTGCCTCACAAAATCCTAAGTAAAAGTGTGTGTGTGTGTGTGTGTAAGTGTGTGTGTGTGTGTGTCAACTGAAAACTGAGCGTAGCTTGTTTCTGAGTCTGACCTGAAATCAGCGTAACTCCAGCAAATCATAAGAATCATTTACAGTCTCATCCATGAGCAATCCAACAGAAACATCTGAAATTAAAAGTGTGCAGAAGAACATGATGTATGAAATCAGAGGAATGTGTGTGTGTGTGTGTGTGTGTGTGTGTGTGTGTGTGTGTGTGTGTGTGTGTATGAATGTGTATTGTATATGCAGAGAAACCATGTGATTCTGGCCAGGTTCTGGGATCAGCAGATCTGTATTTTACACTGCGTTGTGTGGAACTGAACACTCATCAGGTTGCATTTCTGAACTGAGATGCACTCAAATGTCTCAAAAGCTGCACAGTTTGCTCAGAGCAAGTTCCCTGGAACCAACGCGTTAGCACTCCTAAAACAAACTAGCGATAACAAACACACACAAATACTCCCAACGGAAATAGTTGCAGCCACGATAGAAACATATTTATTTACTTACTTATTCGTTTCATCAGTTTCTGAAGTTAGTTTAACGTCAAATTTCATTCTGACTCAAGAAAACTGTGTTGAATTCACAAATTCACAAAGGTGCTTTTATTTTTGCTTTTAGTTTGATGAATATCAATCTCCTTTCAAGTTGAAAGGACATGTCAGCTGTTAAAACCCCGAAATACCCTTGACAGGTCCTGAGACTGAGGGCTCACGCAGAAGAGAGACAGAGATGAGGACATGTAAGTGGTGTTATTAAAAGTAATTAAATGGGCATTGATGGGGTGACATTGCCTGCAGTTTTAAGAACAGACCAGGTGAAGATGTGTAGTTACTGATGGTGTTTAACCAACGGCAGAATGAAATCTCTTAGCTGTGACTTGTTTTTCTGCTGTTTATGAAAACTTTATGTTTTATTTAGGCAGTCACAACTCATGGCAGTGTGGCTGTGTTACGAGAACAGCCTAAGGGCTTTAAATCAACCCACTCATCAGCCTGAAAGTAAATATGCAGGTCATGAAAAGTTTCTTCCCCTTCAGGACAAGATCTACAGTGTCTGTCGGTAACATTAAATGAGGGATCGTGAGCAGGACTGGGACAAAGAAAGACCACTTTTGGTGCATAAAAAGGGTGAAACCAGTACTTGATGGTGCCTTTTCCAGTCAATTTAAAATAAATTAAAGAGTTTCTGTGTTTATTTTATTTCGATATAACAAATTGTTTTGTAAAAGATCAAAAGGACCATTTGTTCCCACCTAAAAACAAATCAGCTTGAGAAAAATCCAATGAAAGCCACAAGCTTTAGATTTAAAGATGAATTACGTAACCTTACGACATTAAAACTTTGACACAGTGACATTTATTATGCACATTTATGGAGCTGTCGCCTCCCAGAAGCATCATGCGGCTCAGAAACTGCTCTTCTTTACTTTTGCATCTGGTTGCTGCATGACAATACAGCAGAGTTTTACTGTATGCATCACGTCACATGCTAGCAAACGGGTGTTTGATTTGATTCGGAAGTCAGATTTTCTGAGTTCTCTGTCAGAAATACAACATGAACACCCTCCAATGTTCAGAAATCCAACTGGGAAAGTGGGAGCAGACCCACCTATTCTTAGTTTACATGTGAAGATGGCTACCCGATAAAACAAGGTTAAATGAAACCAAGAGTACATCCATGTATGTCGAAATGTATTTGTTTAATTGTACATAAATTAGAGTAGTCCTTTGTAACTCTACAAAGAGATTAAGTTTTCAAAATGTGTTTATGTCCAGAACAAAATAAAAGTGATGATGTAGTCTCTCTGCTAACAAGTCCAGGGGCCGCATTCATCAACCGTCTCAGAGAGCAATTTGAGTCCTGAGTGCTGGGAATTTGTTGAATTTAGTCCGACTCTCAAACTTAATAAAAGCTATTTATTTCCTGCTAAGTGTGTGTGTTTATGGGACCTATGGTAATACTGTATGTACAAGGGCGTAACTTTGGGTTCACCATTGGGGGGGGGTTGCACTCTTTGTCTGTTTTTTCATTTGTTTAATTATTCACATTTGTAAAACGAGTCCAGGTAATTTGGTGGGTCTGTATAAGAAATGTATTGTGGTACTTTTACTGTGACTTACTTGACTTTATTGCAGCTGTGTACTTGACCATTCATGCCACAATGACAAAGTAATGACTGTTACATCCTACTGTATATAGGCACTAGCTAGCAAGGCCATGGCAGCTTCCACTCAGCTGATTTTGTGCTTGTGTCAACTATAAATGAAAAAAAATCAAAAACTTTCAAGTTAAACCAGTTGCATACTGACACCAATAAACTATATACAGCAAAAGTCTCAACAACACCTCCCCATGTAGACAAGATGAAGAGTGGAGACGATGGAGACCTTCCTGGTAGCCATCCATTTTATGAAGAGAAGGTCACTGTCCCTGATCCCCCTGATGGAGCCTCTCTTAGATTTTTTTTGTCCTTGGCGTTCTCCTGAGTTGTTGGCACTCCAGCTCTGCCCTGCCTGTGGGTTCCACAGCCCCAAACCCCTGCCGGCTGAGATAACGGAACAGGAGAGGGCTTGTCACAGCAAACAATGTAGCCACTCCCCAGGTACTCCTTATTCACTATCTCTGTCACCACACCAATAGGAGGCCCATTACCTGAAGCATCCTGATTTTTCCCTGGGTCCAGCTTGAAGTCAACTGTGTACCCATTTACATTTGCTAACACAAAAACTTTAATTTCCCATTATGTTGGTTTGTCTTTCATATATTGCTTCAGTTTGAGGCTTGCTTTTGTGACAACCATCCTTTCATCATCAGAGATGTGCTGCTTTGGATGGTATACACTCTTGCGTTGGTTTCTGATCATTTCCATGAGAGGCCTGACCTTTTGCAGGGTGTCATGTTCCTCTGTACCATTCTTCAGTTCGTTGGTGGCGTCCTTTTCTGGATCACTTATGTGCAAGTTAGAGGTGATTGCTCGAAACCTGTCTCTTGAAATGACTGAAGCATGAAAAGCCACATGAAAATTAGTTTTTGTCCTCCAATAGTCAGACATTTTTTGGAGATTGCAGACAGACATAAATAGCATCATGCCCAGGTATTTGGAGACCTCAGCCCAAACAAATTTCTTCCCTCTCTCCAAATTTTTCTGGACATATTTGTTTGAGTTTGCACACAACAGCCTGAACATCTCAGAGTCAAAAAAAGAGGGAAGAAATATAATCTGGTGCATGTGTGCCAGTGGTCAGAGGGGGTTGGACACCAGGGATACGTTTAGGGCTAAATCTGGGTGGGTGAGGGTTGGCAGTGTCATGGTCTCCCTCAGTTTTCCAGGCCTGATGATGATGTGGTGACCTGCTACGATGGGCATCACCAGCAGCATCATCACCTCCGCTCCTTCGACCTTGGCCACGGATCTGACTTCGTTCCTGCCTTTTGTCACCATTACTGAATGGACGTTGACCAGAGTAATATATAAAAATATGAACATACCGTGACATTAGAAAAGACTTAGAAAAAAAAGAAAAAGAAAAATCTTCTAGAGAAAAATGAAGGCCTTCATGAATACACAGAATAGGGAAAAACTTATCAAGTAAAGATGAAGACATTTCAGACAAAGCCAATAAAAACATAGAAAATGAAAATAAAAACTAGAAAGTGAAGACACATTGCTTTAATGAACCTGGGAATATTCAGTGGATACAAACTGTATCATGTGGTTGAGATGCTGCAGCTGACTCCTCCTGTCCATCCTCCAGAAATCTCACTTTCCTCTCTCTTTCAGATCGCCTCAGATTATCTCTTTCCATTATTTACAAAATATTTACAAAATCTCACTGTGATTACTAAGGATTAGGTCTGTATAAAAACAGGAGCTTTGGCAAAAAGATGAAAGTTATCAAGAAACATGGAATGATGAAGAAAAAGGATGAATTAGAACAAAAACACAGAAAAAACAAAAATATTATTTACAGGAGGTATATGGACAAAAACACCGCTAAGAACCCGATAATATTCTGTAAATCACCGCTACGATGCCCCAGATGTTCCCAGATGTTCCCTCAGTCTCCGCTGCTGCTTCCCGCGAAAACCATAACATGTCATATATCATCGGACAGCTACTTTTCTCCACTTTCAGAATCTGTTGGAGCTACGTTGATAGCATAAATGGTTGTGGAGTTATGCTAGTTTGAATAGCGGGTGTCAATTTGTACCCCCCTATCCCTCGCACAAATTACGCCATTGTGTATCTATATTTTTAATGTATATGGTGCTGCTACAGCCCTGCGATGGACTGGCCAGCTGTCCATACCCTGCCTTTCGCCCAGAGACTGCTGGGATAGGCTCCAGCTTCCCCGCGACCCTGAACTGGATTAAGCGGATAGGAAAATGAATGAATGAATGAATGCTGCTGCTACAATTCAATTTCCCGACAGGGATAAATAAAGTAAATCTTAATCCTAATCATCAAGTCTGAATATCAGTCGTTCTCCAGGTGTTTAGGACACTTCCAGAAGAGTCTAAGTGGTCAGGAGTGCCTGTAGAGGACGACACTGAGGACAGAGAGACATGCGTGGACGTTCCAGGAGCAGAAGGATGTTTTGGCTTCGTTTGACAAAGAGCAGCTGATCAAATGGTATCGTTTGGACAGAGTGGATATGCTCCACAGTTGCAGGAAACTTTATTAGACCACCCTTTTTTTCCGAACAAGTTAGTACATTTTAGTTTTACCAGGGATTAAAAGTGAGTGTAAAATGTCTGTAAACAACGGTCGGCTAATAATGTTTTCCACAACTGTATGTTGCGGATTTAATGGACGTTGTCTCACCAGTAACCTCATGCAAAACTGTGTAGAAATTTAAAAAAAAAAAAAAGGAAATAACTTTGGAAATATTTATTTTTGATTCATTGCCAATGTATATATTTTGTATAATTTTGTTGATCATTGTCAAAATATAAACTCCATGTAACGATTCACTGAGACGTCTCGCAGAGATTTTTCTGTATTCACAGATAAACGGTTCCATTCAGCGATTGGTCAATTCAATTTGGAAGTGACCTCATCTAAAATTCAGTTTACGGCGCTTTGTGCTGTAGCAACCCCGCTCTGAGACTGAAATTTAAGACTCAGTCAGTCTGAAGCGAGACGCTTGAGAAATAACTTTTGAGTGCAGCTTTTAACGAGGAATTTATTGGGTTTTTTTACTCATTGGTCAACTTAAACTTTAAGGATGGGAAAGAAGATGGCAGGTGCTGCAGGTATCCCTCAAACCACTGGTGCTCATAGAAGGGACTGCTGAAGCATGAAATAAGGATTCTGATCCAAAAGATTTTTTAAAAAATGTATCATAAAATCCAGGTACAGGCACTCAAAGTGGTGAGATTGAAAAAGCCTTTAATAAAAGTGGGCAAGAATCATTAAAATTATTAAAATCCATCAACGCGGGGTATATTTTAATTATTATTGCCCACTTTTATTAAAGGCCTTTTCATTCTTACCACTTTGAGTGCCTGGACCTGGATTTTATGTCCAATTTTTTTCAATCTTTTGGATCAGAATCCTTTCTTCATGCTTCAACTTGAACTTGGTTCTGTTGAGTACAACCTGGACCTGAAATGCTGGGATGGGACTTCACATTCAGGTTTTACTCAGTTAAATAAGCAAAGGCTATGAATTAAAACATAAAAATGATTCCATCTAACTTTTGTGATTATGTTTAATTAAAGCTGAGGAGCTTCTGTCTGCATTCTGTTTTGTTTTCACTAGAAGTCCCTGAAGCTCGCTCTTCATAAAGCTTTAAAAGATGGAAATGCTTCTAGTCTGGATATGCTTCTAGTCTGGATATGCTTCTAGTCTGGATATGCTTCTAGTCTGGAAATGCTTCTAGTCTGGAAATGCTTCTAGTCTGGAAATGCTTCTAGTCTGGATATGCTTCTAGTCTGGAAATGCTTCTAGTCTGGATATGCTTCTAGTCTGGAAATGCTTCTAGTCTGGATATGCTTCTAGTCTGGATATGCTTCTAGTCTGGAAATGCTTCTAGTCTGGATATGCTTCTAGTCTGGAAATGCTTCTAGTCTGGAAATGCTTCTAGTCTGGATATGCTTCTAGTCTGGATATGCTTCTAGTCTGGAAATGCTTCTAGTCTGGAAATGCTTCTAGTCTGGATATGCTTCTAGTCTGGAAATGCTTCTAGTCTGGAAATGCTTCTAGTCTGAATATGCTTCTAGTCTGGATATGCTTCTAGTCTGGAAATGCTTCTAGTCTGGAAATGCTTCTAGTCTGGAAATGCTTCTAGCCTGGAAATGCTTCTAGCCTGGAAATGCTTCTAGTCTGGATATGCTTCTAGTCTGGAAATGCTTATAGTCTGGATATGCTTCTAGTCTGGATATGCTTCTAGTCTGGAAATGCTTCTAGTCTGGAAATGCTTCTAGTCTACCGGAGCTGATCTGAGTTGTAGCGTTTAAAATTGCCTTACAGAATTGGGAGTGTGACTCAATATATTTATCCAGCTAACTGTGCTTTTCTCTTGTGTTTTCCCTCTAAGATTTATATATTACATGTTTTATACTTTATTCTTAATGTTGTTTTTTGAACAGGCGTCTAAATGATTAATGTTTGTCATGGAAACTGGACGCTGCTAACCTGACCAAAAGAGATATTGTCATTTTGCCATGTTATATAATATCCAGTATCTAGCATGCACCGTCTGATGGCAGCAAATTGTAGTAGCTCTGACTTGCTATCTTGATTTTTTTAAAAGTACCAACTCTTCTCATATAGATATTAACTCATATTAGGTCTTTTTTCTGGGAATTCTGAGGGTGTGGTGCACCGAAGATTTTTCTGCACTTTTTGTCTCTCTCGAGACTTGTTATGATGAGTCTGCATGGCAGCGAAAGACTTGTTTACAATCGGGATCAACTAATTAAACATTCCTCTTCACACTGTACACCTCAGACTTCCAGTACAACACAGATTCTGTGTCTGAAATACTCTGATGACTCTGCAGTTGTGGGGTGTATCAGGGATGGACAAGAAGCAGAGTACAGAGAACTGGTCAGTCAGTTTGTTAAATGGTGCCGTGACAATCATCTCATATTAAATAGCAGCAAAACAAAAGAGATGATTGTTGACTTCAGGAGGAACAAGAATAAACAAAGCACTGTTTCCATCCTGGGAGAGGAGGTGGAGGTGGTGGAGGAATACAAGTATCTTGGAGTTCAGCTGGACAACAAACTGGACTGGAAATGCAACACTGACTACATCTACAAGAAAGGTCAGAGCAGACTGTACTTCTTAAGGAAGCTGAGATGGTTTAACGTCTGCACCAAGATGTTGCATATCTTCTAGAAGTCTGTTGTGGAGAGTGCAGTCAGCTTTGCAGCATCTGCTGGGGTAGTAGCATCAGAACCAGAGACTTGAAGAGAATCAACAAACTGATCCAGAAAGCTGCTTCTGTGCTTGGAGTAACTCTGGAGCCGCTGGAGCTGATTGTCCAAAGAAGAATGCTGCACAAGCTGATGAAGATGATGGAGGATTCTTCACACCCTCTCCACAACACAGTGATGAAACAACAAAGTGTGTTCAGTGAGAGGCTTCTTCAGGTCCGATGTAAGACTGAAAGACACAGAAGATCATTCCTGCCAGCAGCCATCAGCCTCCGGAACAAGACCTCCTCTAGTTAATTATTATATTCTACAATATTGAATTTCCCTTTGGGATTAATGAAGTATTTTTCATCTCATTTAATATCAAATGGATTTACCTGATAAAAAGGTAAAAAAAAAAAAAATTTCTTACATTGTGGTAAAAGTGGATTTATGACACACTGTATGTTTCCTCTGGTTCTGCATTTTGGCCCAGTTCTGCCGAATAATGCAGTTTATTATGTCATCTGAGGAATAATTTAAATAAATGTGGAAAAAATGAAGATTTTCTAACATTTAAACCTCAAAACTATATCTTTTAAATCTTACAAAAATAAATGCATTTATATTTCTAAATGTTGTCATTTGTTTTTTAATGAAGTGAATGAATTAAGTTTGATGTACATGTTCTAATATAGAGATTTACTGGTTGATATTTACCAGTAAAATAACATTAATGGGAAAACAACAGCACAAATATGCCAACACGCATGAAGTATCCATGTTCTGATCTGATGATGGGTTTCACACTGAGGGTTTACAGCTGGACTAAAATGTTGTTTTGTTGTTTTTATTTTTGGCTAGCTTTGACTCATTTGAGTCTACCAACACGAATTGCCATCAGCACCGATGAAATATTAATAGTCCTCAGTCGTGTCGGAGAGGAACAGCTGTGCAGCACGACCAATTACTGATCAACGTTATGTTGCAGAGCTCAGAATGAATCAAGTCTTCATGCAGCCTGATTTCATTCTCCACTCACATAAAAACGCACCAGGATGTGTGTGCAGAAAGCTGCAGCTGCATGCGCTGACTCAAAATGTCCAAGTTAAAATCTAGCCGTCTCATGTGCGAGCCATAAGATGTGCTGGTGGAAATTCATCTGCTTCTCAGCTGCTGATGCCTTTAATCAACTTCATTTTTAATTTATATGTGAAAATTGGATTGACATGCATGGCCTGCAGAGGCATGCCATTATCATTTTTATTAACAATGTCATCAAGCAAAAATGGTGTATAATTAGATTTTTACACACCATTTCAGGCCAATTTTAGGCCTGAAATTTATATGTAATTGACATATAAATTTAAAGGGGTGCTATGATGGTATTTCAAGTTTTCTGAGCTTTCTACAGTGTTACAGTGTTGAATCCTCATCAGACATGTGAACGACACTGTTTTTTATCACCTAAACGCATGTTTGAGTTTGAGTTTGAGTTCCAGCACGCTCTCCGTTCGGTTTCCATGGCGACGAAAAACGCGTCGTTTTAGAGAGTTTTTTCTACTTGGAAATCCTTGTGACGTCCCGGGGGATAAGGTTCGGTGATTGGTTACCTTCTACTGGTTAACAAGGGCATGTACAAATACATCAGGCAGGTGGAAAACGTGGGATAAAGTTATTTCCAACGATGGCTGGTGAGTTTACCAAAGAGAGACATCCTGCTGCATTCGTTGCTGTGGGTTGCTGTTTTCCACTTCGTTTTAGGCTCTGATTCAGGTTCCAACATGTAGGGCTGTATGCTATGTGTTGACATTGTATTTTGTTTTTTATTGAGTTTATTGACGCGACCAAGCACGGCTCATAGACCCCTATGATGACGACCAACCTGGGCATGAATGTTCCCTTGCCCGGACGCGGGTTACCGGGACCCCCCTCTGGAGCCAGGCCTGGAGGCGGGGTACGAGAGCGAGCGTCTGGTGGCCAGGCCTTCGCCCATGGGGCCCGGTCGGGCTCAGCCCGAAAGGGTTACATGGGCCCCGCCTCCCGTGGGCTCACCATCTGCGGGAGGAGCCATAGGGGTCGGGTGCAATGTGAGCTGGGTGGCAGCAAGGGGCGGGGACCCTGGCGGTCCGATCCCCGGCTGCAGAAGCTGGCTCTAGGGACGTGGAACGTCACCTCTCTGGTGGGGAAGGAGCCTGAGCTGGTGCGCGAGGTTGAGCGGTTCCGACTAGATATAGTTGGACTCACCTCGACGCATGGCTTGGGCTCTGGAACCAGTACCCTCGAGAGGGGCTGGACCTTCTTCCACTCTGGAGTTGCTCATGGTGAGAGGCGCCGAGCTGGTGTGGGCATTCTCATCAGCCCCCATCTTGGTGCCTGCACGTTGGGGTTTACCCCGGTGGATGAAAGGGTAGTTTCCCTCCGCCTCCGGGTGGGGGGACGGGTCCTGACTGTTGTCTGTGCTTATGCACCAAACAGCAGTTCAGAGTACCCACCGTTTCTGGAGTCCTTGGAGGGAGTGTTGGAGGGTGCTCCTTCTGGGGACTCCATTGTTCTGCTGGGGGACTTCAATGCTCACGTGGGCAATGACAGTGAGACCTGGAGGGGAGTGATTGGG
Source organism: Telmatherina bonti (assembly GCF_933228915.1). Taxonomy (NCBI): domain Eukaryota; kingdom Metazoa; phylum Chordata; class Actinopteri; order Atheriniformes; family Telmatherinidae; genus Telmatherina; species Telmatherina bonti. Next base: position 32,006,912 of record NC_136631.1, read on the forward strand.
AGGCATGGTCCCCCCCCCTCTGAACCCAAATGGTGTTTTGTTATTGGACTTCTGTGCTCGTCATGGATTGTCTATAACGAACACCATGTTCCAGCATAAGAGTGTCCATATGTACACCTGGCATCAGGATTCCCTGGGCCGCAGTTCAATGATCGACTTTGTAGTCGTATCGTCGGACCTGCGGCCACATGCCTTGGACACTCGGGTGAAGAGGGGGGCGGAGCTGTCAACTGATCACCACCTGGTGGTGAGTTGGCTCAGATGGTGGGGGAGGAAGCCGGTCAGAGTTGGCAGGCCCAAACGTGTTGTGAGGGTCTGCTGGGAACGTCTGGCTGAGTCCCCTGTCAGAGCGAGCTTCAACTCCCACCTTCAGCAGAGCTTCGAACATGTCCCGGGTGAGGCGGGGGACATTGAGTCCGAATGGGCTGTGTTCCGTGCCTCTATTGCTGAGGCGGCCAGCCGGAGCTGTGGCTGCAAGGTCGTTGGTGCCTGTCGTGGCGGTAATCCCAGGACTCGTTGGTGGACACCAGCAGTGAGGGATGCCGTCAAGCTGAAGAAGGAGTCCTATCGGGCCTTCTTGGCCTGTGGGACTCTGGAGGCAGCTGATCGGTACCGGCGGGCTAAGCGGCATGCGGCTTCGGCCGTTGCCGAGGCAAAAACTCGGGCATGGGAGGAGTTCGGCGAGGCCATGGAGAAAGACTTCCGGACGGCTTCGAGGAGATTCTGGTCCACCATCCGGCGGCTCAGGGGGGGGAAGCAGTGCTCCATCAATACTGTGTACAGTGGAGATGGGGTGCTGCTGACCTCAACTCGGGACGTTGTGGGTCGGTGGAGGGAATACTTCGAAGACCTCCTCAATCCTACCAACACGTCTTCCCATGAGGGAGCAGAGCTGGTGGACTCAGGGGTGGACTCTCCTATCTCTGGGGCTGAAGTCGCTGAGGTGGTCAAAAAGCTCCTTGGCGGCAAGGCCCCGGGGGTGGATGAGATCCGCCCGGAGTTCCTTAAGGCTCTGGATGCTGTGGGGCTGTCCTGGCTGACACGCCTCTGCAGCATCGCGTGGACATCGGGGGCAGTACCGCTGGATTGGCAGACTGGGGTGGTGGTCCCCCTTTTTAAGAAGGGGGACCGGAGGGTGTGTTCCAATTACAGGGGAATCACACTCCTCAGCCTCCCTGGTAAGGTCTATTCAGGGGTCCTGGAGAGGAGGGTCCGCCGGATAGTCGAATCCCGGATTGAGGAGGAGCAGTGTGGTTTTCGTCCTGGTCGCGGAACAGTGGACCAGCTCTATACCCTCTCTGGGGTCCTGGGGGGGGCATGGGAGTTTGCCCAACCAGTCTACATGTGCTTTGTGGACCTGGAGAAGGCATTCGACCGTGTCCCCCGGGGGCTCCTGTGGGGGGTACTCCGGGAGTATGGGGTACCGGACCCCCTTGTACGAGCTGTCCGGTCCCTGTACGACAGGTGTCAGAGCTTGGTCTGCATTGCCGGTAGTAAGTCGGATTCGTTTCCGGTGAGGGTTGGACTCCGCCAAGGCTGCCCTTTATCACCGATTCTGTTCATAACTTATATGGACAGAATTTCTAGGCGCAGCCGAGGGGTTGAGGGGATCCGACTTGGTGGCCTCAGGATTGGGTCCCTGCTTTTTGCGGATGACGTGGTCCTGTTGGCTTCATCTGGTCGTGATCTCCAGCTCTCGCTTGAGCGATTCGCGGCCGAGTGTGAAGCGGCTGGGATGAGAATCAGCACCTCAAAATCTGAGACCATGGTCCTCAGCCGGAATAGGGTGGATTGCCCTCTCCGGGTCGGGAGTCAGGTCCTGCCTCAAGTGGAGGAGTTTAAATATCTCGGGGTCTTGTTCACGAGTGAGAGAAGGCTGGAGCGTGAGATCGACAGACAGATCGGTGCGGCGTCTGCAGTAATGCGGGCTCTGCGCCGGTCTGTCGTGGTGAAGAAGGAGCTGAGCCAGAAGGCGAAGCTCTCGATTTATCAGTCGATCTACGTTCCTACCCTCACCTATGGTCATGAGCTGTGGGTCGTGACCGAAAGAACGAGATCTCGTATACAGGCGGCTGAAATGAGTTTCCTCCGCAGGGTGGCCGGGCTCTCCCTTAGAGATAGGGTGAGGAGCTCAGTCATCCGGGAGGGGCTCAGAGTAGAGCCGCTGCTCCTTCGCATCGAGAGGAACCAGTTGAGGTGGCTCGGGCATCTGGTCAGGATGCCTCCTGGACGCCTCCCTGGTGAGGTGTTCCAGGCACGTCCCTCTGGGAGGAGACCCCGGGGAAGACCCAGGACACGCTGGAGGGATTACATCTCTCGGCTGGCCTGGGAACGCCTTGGGATCCCCCCCGCAGAGTTGGCAAATGTGGCTGGGGAGAGGGAAGTCTGGGCTTCCCTGCTTAGGCTGCTGCCCCCGCGACCCGACCCCGGATAAGCGGCAGAAGATGGATGGATGGATGGATATTAGCCTAATCCTTCTGTTCATGAGATGTTACAATGACGGCGAAAGCAGGTGCGGTGCGCGCTCCCGATGTAGTGCAGTGGCGGGAGGCGGGGCTTAATGCGGAAGAGTCTCAATCCACTCGTTTTGCCCGCAGACTGATCTGACAGCCTACGGAGCCTCTGAAGTAAATACAGCGATTTGTGACAATAACTCGATCAATCCCAGCCCTTCTGGTCTAAGAAATAAAAATAAATTAGCCTCAAATGCACATAATAGTTCCACTTTAACAGTAAATTTAGTTCAATTATTACCGAAAAGTACCCAAAATATTGGAGGGCTTAAATCTCTTGAGAAGAGACATTTTTATCTGGTTTTTTTTTCACTGTTGATGAATGCAGTTGAAGGCATCTTTAATTTTATGCAACATTGACAGGGATGCCCAAACTTTGCATGGCATGATAAGACCATGTTCAGCTTTCAAAATCTTACACTTCCACACAACGCCACATCTGCTTCTACACTCAGGTGTAACGTGAAGTGCTGGTCAACATTGTAGACGAAACCATAAGTGGTTAAAATTTTCCTGGTTGTTGGAAAAATACACATATTTACAGTAGTTTTGGTTGTTTTGTTGACATGATGAAACTGTTTCAGGGTACTACACAGTTCCTCATGAGGTCATAGAAAAGTCCTACTGGACTACTCTAGTCCACCAGCACCTTTTGAATGATGTCCTCTACGGTTTGATTTCGTGCTTATTTTGTTCTCACTTTCATATGTAAGTCGCTTTGGATAGAAGCGTCTGCTAAATGACTGTAGAATAGAATAAATAAATAACTAAATAGAATGAAAAAGGGAGCCATGGATTTCCTGTAAACACAATGAGAGAAGTGGCTTGCAAACCTCATCGGGATCAGAAGGAGCAGCGTGAAAGGAGGCCAGATGCTAAGCATCTGCTGTAGCTAAGTTCGAACTCATGAGTTGCTAACAGCAGCAGCTGTTTTCTTGTTTTACCCGTAAAGACTGTGCTAACCAGGCCTTCCCCATTGTTCTAGCTTCATTCACCAAAATGCCCTATAAAACTTGATGAAAATGGAAAAAAACTGGGATTGGAAAGAATCAAGGTCATTATGGTTTAAATAGAAGGCAGGACCCCAAAAACAGTGAAACTGCAATCAGAGAGTTATTTGTTCATAAGACAGTAGCTATAGCTGAGGTGGCTGGTTGCTTGCACAAGAGGTTAAATCAGATGATGACTGCAGGAGAAGTAAAAACAGGTGAATTCACAGGTAAGGGCTCATACCACTTCATCCAATTCAGGGTCACAGGGAAGCTGGAGCCTGTCCAAGCAATTAGCAGGCCGGAGGCAGGTACACCTGCACAGGTCACCTGTCCATCACAATTCAGGTGAAGGCTGGAAAATTATATTCCAAGTAAAAACAGATTTACTGGCTGAGGGATTTCTGGAGGAGTGAGAACCTGATCCTTCCAGGTTGATGATGATGGTGCAGGGTGACCAGAGAATTGGACTGAAGACAGATGAAGAGGTATGAAAATCCAAATAGCTAAATCCTGACTGAGGAACTGAAAGCAGAGGAGGACAGACAAAAAACACTTTTTAAATGTTAAAATTTGACATATGTGGCCATACTGGAAACCACTTCACTGGAAAGCAAACAAACTGGCACCAGCTGAAGAGGAGATCAAGGCTTAAAAGGAAGCCGTAAGTAGTCGTCCCACATGGGCTGCAAAAAATAAAAAAATGTTCTATGAGGATATTTATAGTTTTCAGACCTTTCTACAGTATAATAGTGTTGAATATTAATCTGACATATTTTTTTTTATCACTTAAACGCACGTTTGAGTATTCCAGCACTCTCTTTGTTCTGTTTCCATGGCAACAAAGCAATTGGTTTTAGAGAGTTTTTTCTACTTCAAAATTTTAGTGACGTCCCGGTGGAGGGACTCAGTGATTGGTCTTGTAGGTTGTGCTCGTTCACCATAGACTGTATATAAAAAGATGGACATAGCCTCCGTGACGTCACCCATAGGTTTCTGAAGAGCTGAATTGAAGCTCGTGGGCGGTTCCTACCATCGCCATCTTGGCAGGGGCATGTGCACTGTGTCGCCCAGAAAATACAAATATGGGCAAAGAGGTGGAGCTGAGAGGGGGGCTGTGAGCGTCATGGTGGATGATTGACATTGAGCGAACCCCAAGCTGCCTGTAGCTAAGAGCTAACCGAGCTAACCTGGGGATAACAGGAACTAACCAGCTAACAGAGGTAAGCGGGCTAAAGCTAAGTCACGTTGTTAACCGGCTAAAAACCGCGGTTGTTCTATGTTCTTCTGACTTGAAGAAGGAGATCAGGGACCTGTCAATCAAAAGGACACGCCCCTAAATATGCAGAATATTGAGATTTAATTACGTTTAAAAGGGCAAGTTAGAAAAAAATTCACTACCCCCACAGTTGTCATGAAGGTAAACCTGACCTATTAAACTTAAAATGGATTTTTGAACCAGGCTGTAAACATGTTTATTTCTGCTGTGAAGTTGGTCTTTTTAACATGGGAGTCTATGGGGATTCGCTCTGTTTTGCAGCCCCTAGTGGATGAAGGGGAAACTGCAGTTTTATGCACTTCTGCACAGGCTTCACATTTAACTGACGGAGGTTGCCGCTTGGCGTTCACGAGAAAAAAGCCACGCCCACCTTCACAGCTCAGTATAACTACGCCTAGCAGTTGACCAATTAGACGCAGCACGAACATGGGGCGGAGCTTTCTCTGTTCGCTTGTTTTTACCAGAGGCTGATCTGAGAGGATCAATACAAACTGAATGAAGGGGTTTGTGAAAAATGCTTGATTATTTCTCGCCCTTCTGGACTTGCATGTCAAAATAAAGACTGAAATGTGCATCATAGAGACACATTAAGGTATGTGGAGCTGAACTGGTATTTAAACTGGATAACATCGGCCATTTTGGTTTGTTTAAAGGTACAATGTGTGATCAATGTGGCTTTTTATCAGCAAAAATCAACTATTGCTCTCATAATCACAATCGCATCCAAATGAAAGCGTTTTCATAGTTTACAATGAGTTGTTTATAAGTACACAGGTGGTGGGGCACCCAGCAGAGGACCAATTTGTTAGCCTTACACATTTTAGCCATGATTCTCCGTGTGTTGGCGGGGGGGGGGGGGGGGGGGGGGGGGGGGCAAGCAAAGTCAACTGCGGATCATTCAACTTGCTGTTTTCCATTGAAATAGAGGACCATCAATACTGTTTGCCCAGTGAGAGGGATGAAAACAATAGCCAAGAAAATAAAGAAATATTAAGTGAAAGAAAAGGAGCGTGTACATGGGTGTTGTCGTGAAATTTATCCTATGAGAAACAAATCTAGAAATCAACTTTGCTCTGTCCAGTTTATTGACAATGCCCAGTTGTTGGGAGTGAGAGGTCTCAAGAGCTCTGCCCCTCAGTCCGGTCCCGGCGGAAACACGTGAGATCCCACTTCTGACACCAAACTGTCGTGAAATTTATCTGATGAGAAATAAATCGAGAAATCAACTATGCTCTGTCCAATTTATTGACATTGCCCAGTTGTTGCGAGCGAGAGGTCTTGAGAGTTCTGCCCCCGCTCAGGGTGTTACAGCGATCTTTAGGCATACACCGATAACCTTTGCCTGGCAGCACTAGTCACAACATCTGCCAGCTTGAAGATAACAAGTCAAAGCTGAAACAGGCCTTAAACAGAACATTCAGTTTTGTGCATGAACCTACTAAAGCAAGCTTTCTGAACCACTCTAAACTATACAGAATATATATTTTATGCATAAAAGAAGCTTAATAAAGGAGTAACATATTAAAACTACACTAGGTGCATAATTTCCACCACAGGTGTAGCGTTTAGCAGATGGAGACCGTTCATGATGTAGAGGGACTTCCAAACTTTCTGCTGGACAATCCAACTGTGAAGTTCACTGTGCTGCTTTCACGCACGTTTTCTGAGTTTTTCTTTGTGTTTTATCATTTATTTATCTGATTCATTTTCACACACTGGTGCTTTAACCACTTTCTTTGTCCAGTACGTGAGCCAGAAAATGTCATCTAACCACAACCCAACAATACTTCCATATTCATGTAATTGTACTTCCATATTTGCAAACCAGGCCTGCAGCACATTTAATTAATTAGTTAGATGTCAACAGGTCTACAAAGACTTAGTTTTTGAGGAGAAAAATTAACAGAACAGCTCCAGTTTGCCTGCAATGGACTGGCGAGCTGTCCAGGGTGTACCCTGCCTGTCGCCCAAAGCCAGCTGGGATAAGCTCCAGCTTCCCCGCGACCCTGAATTGGATTAAGCGGTTCAGAAAATGAATGAATGAATGAGCTCCAGTTTGTCAACAACCACACAAAAAGATTATTTAGGTGTAAAACCGAAATACTAGAAGGGATTTACATTGATCGCTTTCTAAATTCATGAAACTATTTTAAAAAGTTTATTTTAAAAGAGGAAGAGATTCAAGTTTCCTCATTAAGAATCATCAACTTTTTGCTTATTAGCTTATAATTACTTTATAAAGTAGAATACTTATATAAACACGCTAATACCTGTTTGGTAAAAAGATAACAATTTATTTCAAAACAACCCAACAAAATTAAATAAGCTAAATTGAAGGGAATTTCAGGATGATGAAGGAATGCTCAGTATAACATCTTATTCACCAAAATGTGATTATGTTCACAGTTTGGCTAATTTGTCATTTTTAATGTGCCATTCAGACATGTGTGTTTCTGCATATGACCTGGTCAGCGATTTCCCCTGATTTCCCCTTTCAATTAGACACAAAACACCAGCTACTATGTTCTGTCTGTCAGTGGGGGGGGTCGAGAAAAACAACATACCAGAAGCTAATTCGCTTCCCCGTAAAAAATGAATGGAAGCCTATTTAGTCTGGAGATTCTGGTTCAAATTCATTTCTTCACGAAAGCAAGAGTTCAGGTCAGCATCCGTGACCTGTGCTTGAATCACCACGGTGTCTGCAGCAACCTTGTAAATCACTTACAGATAACCAGACAAACGGGAAGTTGTTCCTCGGGGTAATGTAGCTTTCGGATACATTCCCACAAATTTCCACTTTGGGAAAAATGTCAAAACCAAAGCAAGTCACAAGATTTCATTGGGTGTTTTTTTTATTCCCATGTCTCATACAGACACGCTCTTTTTATCCTCTGACCAATCACTTGATTCATTTGTATGTTTTCCCTTCTGGTAACAGATGTCTTTATTCATCTGCCACCTCTGATGGGTGGGTTTACAGAGTGGACACCGCACTGAAAACACACAAAAAATGTCTTTTTCCCTTGTAAACACACATGCAAAGTGTCTATAGGAGCAGAGAAAGACTAAATGCCAGAAATGAAGCTTTAATTTCAGAGAGAACATGTAAAAAAAACAAGGCAAATTTATGAGTATTGCACATTGCATGTACAAGACAACTCAAAGTGCTTTACATAAAGCATTGAAAGCATTACGGATGGTGTAAAGAAGCATAAACAAACTGAGCTTAAATATTTTTATTGGGAATTCAACCTGTTTGATCTTTCTTTTCTGCTTTAAGCTTTTGGTAAATTCACTTATTTGTCATGCTGGACATGTTTTATTTCACATCAGCTCGTATCTGGTAGCTGTGCAGAGGCCTGTTGCGGAGTGAGGGCTGCAGAGAGGGGAGATTTCAGGAACCCGCTTATCAGCATAATTTACTGAAGAATCCATGTTATTACTAAACGTAACGTACTCGTAAACAGAAACATACTCATTTGCTCCACATTCTCAGTGCTGATCTGTTGCAGTCGTCACATAAAGCATCCAGCGTAGAGATATTCACATTTACCCCAGTTGTCTGTCATTTAGAGTGTCAGGGGGAGTTCAGGGGTCTGATCCACACCTTCCCTATGTTGAAGCCCCACATTTCCCTGGATGTGTCAGTGTGTTTGTAAAACACTGAGTTTTAAACGTAATTCATCAGTTCTTTTCATGTTTCATCGACAACAAACATATAAACTGTAAAATACATTCACTGCCACCTTATCAGGTCCAGCCTGACTAACCAATCACACGCCAGCAGCTCAACACAAGAGAAAACATCCAGCGAGCAGCAGTTGTCTGGACCAGAATGTCTTGTTGGTGTCAGAGGAGACTGGGCAGACTGGATGGAGATGATCGAAAGACAACAGGAAGTCCAGTAAGCACTGGTTCCAACCAGTACATACAGAACATCATGTCTGAACACACAACATGTCCAGCCAGGAAGCAGATGTTCTCCAGCAGCAGAAGACCCCACCGGGTTCCCTCCTGTCAATAAGAACAGGAAACTGAGGCTACAATTCCCACAGACTCACCAGAACTGGACAATAGAAGATGGAGAAACGTTGCTGGTCTGATGAGTCTCCAGTTCAGCTCCACATTCACATGGTAGGATCAGAATCTGCTGGAAACATCATGACAACATGGATCTAGCCTGTCAGGATCAGTGGTTCAGGCTGCTGCTGGTGGAATGGTGCAGGGAGATTTTCTTGTCCCACTCTGGACCCTTCAGTACCAACCTGGCTTTAATTAATCACCACAGCCTACTGGAGCATAGCTGCTGATCATGTTCGTCCCTTTATGAGCACATGTGCCTGAGCTTCAACAAACGACATAGAACATTCCCATTCCTACAGCTGAGGGGCCCTGTATGTGGGGTTCTGTATGTGGGGTTCTGTATGTGGGGTCATGTATGTGGGGTCCTGTATGTGGGGTCCTGAATGAGGGGTCCTGTATGTGGGGTCCTGTATGTGGGGTCCTATATGAGGGGTCCTGTATGTGGGGTCCTGTATGTGGGGTTCTGTATGTGGGGTCATGTATGTGGGGTCCTGTATGTGGGGTCCTGAATGAGGGGTCCTGTATGTGGGGTCCTGTATGTGGGGTCCTATATGAGGGGTCCTGTATGTGGGGTCCTGTATGTGGGGTCCTATATGAGGGGTCCTGTATGTGGGGTCCTATATAAGGGGCCCTGTATGTGGGGTTCTGTATGTGGGGTTCTGTATGTGGGGTCATGTATGTGGGGTCCTGTATGTGGGGTCCTGAATGAGGGGTCCTGTATGTGGGGTCCTGTATGTGGGGTCCTATATGAGGGGTCCTGTATGTGGGGTCCTGTATGTGGGGTCCTATATGAGGGGTCCTGTATGTGGGGTCCTATATAAGGGGCCCTGTATGTGGGGTCATGTATGTGGGGTCATGTATGAGGGGTCCTGTATGAGGGGCCCTGTATGAGGGGCCCTGTATGAGGGGTCCTGTATGAGGGGCCCTGTATGTGGGGTCATGTATGTGGGGTCATGTATGAGGGGTCCTGTATGAGGGGCCCTGTATGAGGGGTCCTGTATGAGGGGCCCTGTATGTGGGGTCCTATATAAGGGGTCCTGTATGTGGGGTCCTGTATGTGGGGTCCTATATAAGGGGCCCTGTATGTGGGGTCATGTATGTGGGGTCATGTATGAGGGGTCCTGTATGAGGGGCCCTGTATGAGGGGTCCTGTATGAGGGGTCCTGAATGAGGGGTCCTGTATGTGGGGTCATGTATGTGGGGTCCTATATGAGGGGTCCTGTATGTGGGGTCCTATATAAGGGGCCCTGTATGAGGGGTCCTGTATGAGGGGCCCTGTATGAGGGGTCCTGTATGAGGGGTCCTGTATGAGGGGCTCTGTATGTGGGGTCATGTATGAGGGGCCCTGTATGAGGGGTCCTGTATGAGGGGCCCTGTATGTGGGGTCCTATATAAGGGGTCCTGTATGTGGGGTCCTGTATGTGGGGTCATGTATGTGGGGTCATGTATGAGGGGTCCTGTATGTGGGGTCCTATATAAGGGGTCCTGTATGAGGGGCCCTGTATGTGGGGTCCTATATGAGGGGCCCTGTATGAGGGGTCCTGTATGAGGGGCCCTGTATGTGGGGTCCTATATAAGGGGTCCTGTATGTGGGGTCATGTATGTGGGGTCATGTATGAGGGGCCCTGTATGAGGGATCCTATATGAGGGGTCCTGTATGTGGGGTCCTATATAAGGGGTCCTGTATATGGGGCCCTGTATATGGGGTCATGTATGTGGGGCCCTGTATGTGGGGCCCTGTATGTGGGGTCATGTATGAGGGGTCCTGTATGAGGGGCCCTGTATGTGGGGTCCTATATAAGGGGTCCTGTATGTGGGGTCATGTATGTGGGGCCCTGTATGTGGGGCCCTGTATGTGGGGTCATGTATGAGGGGCCCTGTATGTGGGGCCCTGTATGAGGGGTCATGTATGAGAGGTCCTGTATGAGGGGTCCTGTATGTGGGGTCATGTATAAGGGGTCCTGTATGAGGGGCCCTGTATGAGGGGTCCTATATGAGGGGTCCTGTATGTGGGGTCCTATATGAGGGGTCCTGTATGTGGGGTCCTATATAAGGGGTCCTGTATGTGGGGTCATGTATGTGGGGCCCTGTATGTGGGGCCATGTATGTGGGGTCCTGTATGTGGGGTTCTGTATGTGGGGTCATGTATGTGGGGTCCTGAATGAGGGGTCCTGTATGTGGGGTCCTGTATGTGGGGTCCTATATGAGGGGTCCTGTATGTGGGGTCCTATATAAGGGGCCCTGTATGTGGGGTTCTGTATGTGGGGTTCTGTATGTGGGGTCATGTATGTGGGGTCCTGTATGTGGGGTCCTGAATGAGGGGTCCTGTATGTGGGGTCCTGTATGTGGGGTCCTATATGAGGGGTCCTGTATGTGGGGTCCTGTATGTGGGGTCCTATATGAGGGGTCCTGTATGTGGGGTCCTATATAAGGGGCCCTGTATGTGGGGTCATGTATGTGGGGTCATGTATGAGGGGTCCTGTATGAGGGGCCCTGTATGAGGGGCCCTGTATGAGGGGTCCTGTATGAGGGGCCCTGTATGTGGGGTCATGTATGTGGGGTCATGTATGAGGGGTCCTGTATGAGGGGCCCTGTATGAGGGGTCCTGTATGAGGGGCCCTGTATGTGGGGTCCTATATAAGGGGTCCTGTATGTGGGGTCCTGTATGTGGGGTCCTATATAAGGGGCCCTGTATGTGGGGTCATGTATGTGGGGTCATGTATGAGGGGTCCTGTATGAGGGGCCCTGTATGAGGGGTCCTGTATGAGGGGTCCTGAATGAGGGGTCCTGTATGTGGGGTCATGTATGTGGGGTCCTATATGAGGGGTCCTGTATGTGGGGTCCTATATAAGGGGCCCTGTATGAGGGGTCCTGTATGAGGGGCCCTGTATGAGGGGTCCTGTATGAGGGGTCCTGTATGAGGGGCTCTGTATGTGGGGTCATGTATGAGGGGCCCTGTATGAGGGGTCCTGTATGAGGGGCCCTGTATGTGGGGTCCTATATAAGGGGTCCTGTATGTGGGGTCCTGTATGTGGGGTCATGTATGTGGGGTCATGTATGAGGGGTCCTGTATGTGGGGTCCTATATAAGGGGTCCTGTATGAGGGGCCCTGTATGTGGGATCCTATATGAGGGGCCCTGTATGAGGGGTCCTGTATGAGGGGCCCTGTATGTGGGGTCCTATATAAGGGGTCCTGTATGTGGGGTCATGTATGTGGGGTCATGTATGAGGGGCCCTGTATGAGGGATCCTATATGAGGGGTCCTGTATGTGGGGTCCTATATAAGGGGTCCTGTATATGGGGCCCTGTATATGGGGTCATGTATGTGGGGCCCTGTATGTGGGGCCCTGTATGTGGGGTCATGTATGAGGGGTCCTGTATGAGGGGCCCTGTATGTGGGGTCCTATATAAGGGGTCCTGTATGTGGGGTCATGTATGTGGGGCCCTGTATGTGGGGCCCTGTATGTGGGGTCATGTATGAGGGGCCCTGTATGTGGGGCCCTGTATGAGGGGTCATGTATGAGAGGTCCTGTATGAGGGGTCCTGTATGTGGGGTCATGTATAAGGGGTCCTGTATGAGGGGCCCTGTATGAGGGGTCCTATATGAGGGGTCCTGTATGTGGGGTCCTATATGAGGGGTCCTGTATGTGGGGTCCTATATAAGGGGTCCTGTATGTGGGGTCATGTATGTGGGGCCCTGTATGTGGGGCCATGTATGTGGGGTCATGTATGAGGGGTCCTGTATGAGGGGCCCTGTATGAGGGGTCCTATATGAGGGGTCCTGTATGTGGGGTCCTATATAAGGGGTCCTGTATGTGGGGTCCTGTATGTGGGGCCCTGTATGTGGGGTCATGTATGTGGGGTCATGTATGAAGGGTCCTGTATGAGGGGCCCTGTATGAGGGGTCCTGTATGAGGGGCCCTGTATGAGGGGTCCTGTATGAGGGGCCCTGTATGTGGGGTCCTATATGAGGGGTCCTGTATGTGGGGTCCTATATAAGGGGTCCTGTATGAGGGGCCCTGTATGTGGGGTCCTATATGAGGGGTCCTGTATGTGGGGTCCTGTATGTGGGGCCCTGTATGAGGGGTCCTGTATGTGGGGTCATGTATGTGGGGTCTTATATAAGGGGTCCTGTATGTGGGGTCATGTATGTGGGGTCTTATATAAGGGGTCCTGTATGTGGGGTCATGTATGTGGGGTCTTATATGAGGGGTCCTGTATGTGGGGTCCTATATAAGGGGTCCTGTATGTGGGGCCCTGTATGTGTGGCCCTGTATGTGGGGTCATGTATGTGGGGTCTTATATAAGGGGTACTGTATCAGGGGTCCTGGGACTCTCTCCTGCACATTGACGATGATCTCAGGCAGGTGAAGTATCATGTGATGCATTTTTGTTCCAAGCTGAGTTACTGATAGATTATCTGCTTACTGAGCGCCACATGGACGCCTTCAGGACTGAAAGCAAAACAAATAAAAACCTTCAGGCACACGAATGGGACTTTGGAGTGAGGGGAGGATCCACCAGCACATTCAGTATTTGACCATTGTTTATTAACCTCATTTAAATGTGACTTTCTAATGATTTATACTGATGTTAGACTGAATTATGTGGGGAAATTCATTAAGACTTCCCCAACCCACCTCTTTATTTACACATCCTGCTTAGTTCTACTCAGCATGCAAGTTTTTTTTTTTTATTTGTTGTTTTTTTCAGTGGGCACATGTCAGCAGTGTAATTCAAGAAGAAAATGTTGCTCATTCCTTTCTTGTTTAGCTTTTTTTTAAAATCCTATTTCAGGTCATTTGTCAGCATGTAAGGACTGGATGCAGCAAGCAAAAGGCTTTTCTTTTAGTTGTTTTTCTATCAACACATCTGACTGCTTTTGACTGTAACATGTTGTACATATTGCTGAAACATGTTTAATTTACATAAACGGCACCTGTTTAACGTTAAAATGTGTGAAAAGCTGCAGGGTCTTATCTATCCATCAGTGCATTTGATCCATCCCATTGTTTGGCAGCAGCAGAGGTTGCTGAGTCAGCCTGGCAGTCTGAGGCTTTCTGAGCCAAAGCCTGGCTTTACTGCGCCGCAGCAGACTGATGTGTGCCTGCAGAAAACCAGTAAACCTAGACCAGCTCACTGCAGCACTCTGCAGATAGATACATAGCCTGATAGATGGATGGATGGAAAGGTGTGGCTCTACTGTCATGTACTAAAATGGTAGCATTAGTGGTTGTGTGCAGTAGTGCACGTGTTGCTCCTCCTTGTGTGTAGCCACTCCCTAAATTCCAGCAGCAGAGGCCTCTCACCCACAAAGTATTCTGTCACTAAATCAAACCCACAGAAAGTTGTGCTGAGAGGGAGAAGAAAAGCAAACTTTTTGCATTCGTTTCAAATAGAAGCCATCCTTTAACGGTGCAGCTCTGCTTCGGTTCTTTGGTTTTCTCAAAAGATGTCTGAGCCAAGTTTTAACCCATATAAGAATAATTATCCACAGTGTGTCTAGGAACATGTAAAGAGATGTGCTGCTGCTGCTTTACGGCCTGCAGTTGTTCACTCTGTCGCCACACAACAAGAAGATCTCAGCTTCAGATCTTTCTGTGCTTTTTCCCAAAAGGAATGCATGCAGGACTGATGACCAGTCTGGCCTGGTAGCTGCTGGAAAAGTAACCAGTCCTAACAGCCCTGAACTGGAATGGGCTGGAGTAGAAAATGCATGTGTGGATGGAAAGCGTGGGGGGAACATGAGGGAATAAATGGAGTGATCCGTCCTGCAGCTGCGTGCTCCCGTACGTTTCATGCAGAGGATCCGGTTTTGTGATGAGTCTGCAGAAACGCAGGAGAACAGGATCAACAAACACAACTCAACATGTTTTTTTAATGTGCACTGTCATGCTCATTTGCAGCCACAGTCTGCTAAATGACCACTAGAGGACGCTGTCTGCTTCCATTTCACTGCCAGCCATGATGGAAAGAAAATCGATTGATGGGGAATTAAACCCTCAGTTTAGCTTGCCAGGCAGCTGTCACCTTTAATATGTTAAACCTTTTTAAAAATGTTAAGCTCTATTTTATTAAGATTAATATGTTTATTAAGAGGTTTATTAATGAGAAAAATGTGAGATATTAAACTATTTAGAAGTGTTTGCCTAGGAAAGCAGAACTTAGGGCAAAAGAACCCAAAATAAGGTATAGGGTAAAAAAAAAAGAAAAAAAAAAGAAAAAAAAAAAAGAGAAGCATGTCCATAAAGCACGTGCAGTCAGTCATGTGTTGAGTAAGACCTGCTCGTGCACGCAGTTGTTGTTGTTCAGAAAGGCCCCATTTCATAAGAACATACACTTACTGTCTGTCTAAAGGAATAACAACACTCTTCAAACAGTCGGGGTACTTTTAATAGTATTATCAGATAAAACATATAAAATATTACACAAAAAAATACATTATGAATAATCACATTACCCAACAAATATATCCTTCAGTTGAACATTTCTAATCATTTGCAGAGCCTTGTGACATTCTGGATTTGATACGAATATAAATAACACTTAAAGTTCCCGTCAGTCTGAAGGTGTCAAACAGACAGAAAACAGACGAGTGGTTTTTACTTCACAGGCTGCTTCTTACTGTATGTCAGTGCAGAGCCATTCCAAGCAAAAACAAGTTGTTGGAGCAGCAGCAGCACATCGCATGTGATTGGTCGGTGGTCTGAGTCTAGGCAAAACAAGCTCCAAACCCCTCCTAATGAGCAAGTGACGTAAACTGCTTCCTCCCCCTCCTCCTCCTCCTCCTCCTCCTGCTTTTTTTCCCTCCTGGCCCTCACTGCCACCTCCTCCCTCGGCTAGTTCGCTATCATCCTGTCAGGATACATTAGGCTCATGTGCCTGTAGTATTTGGTGAGCGCAGAAAATGGCCAAGAAGACAGAGGAAATGCAGCTCGGGCTTTTCTCAGTGCTTTACATAACACAGCTCACTGCAGGTCCAAGGTTTTGTTGTTGTTTTTTTTCTTCCTTTTAATCAATTAAGGTTAAGCTCAGACAGCAACAAACTGCAAAGCACAGATAAAGTCAGACTCAGTAGTAAGGCACGTTTTCAACATGAGATGAGGACGGAGTACTTTGGTCGGACAGCAAAGTGTTAAAAGGATGAAGAGATGAGCGGTGCTTGGCTCTGGGTGCGAAGCAGGAGTGTCCAGGTAAACCAGCAACAAACAGGAGGTAGAACAGGATAAACCACACACAGTGAAGGTCAAGCACACCATTCATGGCGACCCATCACTTGCTGTGTCTCTTCTGCGGCGTCAGGTAGAAACTGGTAGAAAAAACTTTGAAAAACACTCCTGAACATTGGAATAAAAAGTCATCCCATCAAGGCCATAAAAATACCGAGGCTTCTGTTGTTTACAATTATCTGAAACGTGGCAAAAGTGTTCTGATTGTTAACCAGCTCCCCAGTCCCGAGCGGACCACACTTACATTTCTATCTAAAAAAAAAAACATATTTTACGCTGTGAAACGTTGGATTTACCAGAAATACAAGCTGCCATGAGGGCGACTGGCTGCCCCTGTTTTTTACACCACAAACGGCACAAATGTGTCCACAGCAGCCATTCGTCTGACGGGCCAAGGTCAGGAGGAATCTAAACGATAAGTTACACGCCAAGCGGAGCCGTAATCTCTATGTACACGGGAACAAGTCGCCTCTGCTGCAGATTGCCGACGACTTTTCATTCATAAATAAAGAAAATATTAGATTTAAAAAAATTCCAACAAGTCAAACATTTTCCCCGGTCTGCATCGCAGCAATCAGACGTCCTCTCATTTTTCCCTTTTCTTTAGAACAAACTCAATAAATATGTGTTAGATCAGGGGTGCCTAAGTCCAGTCCTGGAGGTACACCATCCTGCAACCCCTGTCAAACAACTGAATTCCTCTTCTGCATGTCGTCCAGCTCTTGTTTCATTCAGGTGTGTTGGAGAAGGGTTGCACCTAAAAACAGCAGGATGGTAGATCTCAAGGACCGGACTTGGGCACCTCTGTGTTAGATAGTCCAAAACGCTGCATGATTTCACCCCCCCCCCCTGCATGCAGCAGCAACAAACCATCCAGCAGCAAAGCCAGGCCTTTGCCCTCCTGCAGAACGCTCTCTTAAGTAATTGAAGGGATTTCAATTAATAATCAACCCAGGTCTGATCTGACAGCCTGAGTGACGCACGCCTCGCAGCAGCTCAGGTTTCTCCTTCGCAGAGCTGAACCTGGCAGGAACGGGAGAGAAGAGCGAGGGGGATACATGAGGTGGGACGTGTGAGGTTTCCACCTGCAGTTACAGTCGTAGTGAACGAAGCAAGGCGAGCGGCGTGGCTCCATCTTTGGTGCAACAGCTGCGTTTAACCCCGGCGTGTCGCAAAAAACGGAAGCAAAGCTACCTGATGTGTTCGTAGAAGCGACGAAGGGGAGGACTGGGACCGTGTGCAACTGCTACATCAGTTCAGTCTGTCGATTGTTTCTGTGGAGTTTTCTTCTTTTTCTGGAAAATTATGAATTATTAATCACCAAAAATAGTTTTAATTTGCTGTCAAAAAAACATCTTCCTCAGCTTATAGTTCAGAAAATATGATAGTTTATAATAAATATTTCATTTTAGTGCACAAACGTAGAAGTAGATCTGATTCCTCATTGAGCAGATGATGGTGTGTGTGTGTGGCGAAGCGCATTCACACACACGTTCAGATGAAGACAAGCGGAGCCGTAAAAACCCCACTTTGCATTCGAGGCTTCATTCTAACCTTGCTATAGCAGGTCCGTGAGTCTGTCCTGGGATCAGAACTTTACCAGGATCTCCATGATGTGGTCCAGTTCATTCAGGTCCATCAGACACGACTGGAGGCTTCCAGCGGAGGAATGGCTGGGAGGGCGCAGCTTCAGGTCCTCGTCAGGCCACAGCGACACGCTGATGGGCCACAGAGACCCCGCTGCCCAGGCGGAAGGCAGATCTGAAGTCTCGTACATCGACGTGTCGATGTCCTCAAAGATATCGTCCAGGGCGAGGTCACTTAGGTAGCCCATGGCGTTTCCTGCATCGCTAAAAGTGTTACTGATGACGGCGGGCAGAGATTTCTGCTGGTCGGGGGGGCCGTTCGCCTCCTGAGTCGGGAGTTCTGGGGACAGCGGGGGAGACGGGCTGTCGCCGTCTCCCTCCACGCATCCAGGGCACGTAACAGGCATGTCCTCTCTGAAGTCGTCCCTGAGAAGACAGGAGTCGGGGTGGACGCCCTGAAGGAGCACGTCCGGCGTGCAGGCGGCCACGCCGTCGCTGCGGATTTCCTCCTGGATCTGCCTGAGCGTGTTGATGAGGAGCACGGAGCGGCGCAGGCTGAGCTCCATGCCGGCCTGGTAGTGCTGGAGCTTCTTCAAACAGAGGCTGAGCACCAGCTGGCGCTGCTGCAGGTGGTTCTGGTCGGACTCGGACGGGTCGTCTTCCTCGCCGTTCAGCCTCTTTTCACCTATGGCTGCCGGGTCAGGGAGCACCTCAGCCTCCATCTCCTCCAGGCAGCTCCACTTCCGCTTCACACCGCGACCCAACATTGACCTAGTGATGAAATCACCTGTTATTACATGCTTATAACCAACTGGCACACACATGTAGCCCTGCGGTCAGTTTTAATACAGAAACCAACTATATTATTCTAACTACAGAATATCTTGGAGTCCTAAAACCACATTAACAGACGCAGATTAACTCCTGCTTTCATTGTTTCAGCTCTAACACACAGTCACATGTAATCTCCAGTGGTCAGCTTTGTTTTTTTCCTCCTCAAGTGACACCAAAAGCCCTGAAACTCTGACAAACAGTGGCTGAAACTTGGCTTATTCTGGCTGGGACACATCTGATTTCTTTGCAGTCTAATAAACACATGTCCTTAACAGGTTATGTGTTGTTTTTTCCTTTTTCTTTCACATGTCCAGCTCCTGCACTGATGCAGGTAAATATCTGAGTGAACTGAACCAGATCAGAGGATGCAGACGTGAGTTTTTCATCCAAGTCGTGTCTCAGGGAACATGTGAAACGCTGTGACTCACAGCCAGACACCCCTGCGGGCTGACAGACTTTACTCATCCTTACAGACGTGTTTTAGTTAGTTACCCACAGATCACCATGTCTTCTACTGTTTCCCAGCTGGGTGACCCACAGCAAGTGAGTTGACACCCCCTCCTAACACAATTTAACAGGTTGTAACAGGCTGGATTGGTTTCTTACGAAATGAAAGCTTAAATAAAAGTTGAATTGTAGGATTTCATCTCTTTAATCCTGGTAAAAGGAACTATTTTTTCTCCACCACACTTATTCAGACCATGACGCCCCAGGAACACAACTGACCCCCTCCCACTTGAGACAGAATCCCCTACATCTGTCTAAACTAAGTTTAAAGAAGAAACTTAAGGAAATGGCGAATTATAATGACAAAAAAAATGGAGTAAATATTCACCCTACGTGTCCGTGGAAAGTGTCATGTGGGGCAGAAATCCTCCGTGTCGTCGCCTTGGCGTTCCTGTACTGTGGAGATCCGGAGTATGAGGAATGTACAGTCCATCCACGGCAGCTGTGGGGGGGGGGGGGGGGGGGGAGCTGCGAGAGGGGGGAGGAGGAGGCGGGAGCACCGTGGGGATCCTCCACGCAGGACATTGGCTGTGAAAGCCGCCTATCAAACGTCCGCCTCCGCTCCTCACGGGGACGCGAATGTGCGGCAGCCTGCCGCTGCGTTCAGGCGCGGCTCGGAAAGGTGGGAATCCACGTCAGGGAACACGTGTGCAGTGGGAATGGTCTGTGTCATGAAGGAAGAAAAATGCCAATGATTGTTTAATTTTTTTAGGGTATCAGCTAACTTGTAATTAAGCAAATAAAACTGGGTCAGTGTTGGAAAAAAGCGGATGGTTCTGAACAAAGGTTGAAGTATTCGTAACTATAAATGCTGCAGTGTTATAACTGATAACTTAAACTTTTTTTTTTTTTAACTTTTTTTTTTTTTAACAACTTTTTGGTTTTACTGTCAGATTGTGTCCAGTCTGTGTTTTTCCCCCATCATGTAGGGGTTAGGTTTATGCATGTTGTCAGACTACCTGAATCAATCCTATGATCAGTGCAGTTTATTGACACAGTTCAGTCGTTTTATGTAATACTTCACATGTTGCATGCTTTGCTCTTTTCTTTCATTATTTGCTCCCTTGTGGAATAATGCTGCATGTTGTTGTGTAATTGTTTTAGAAGCTGATTTAGCAGCTGCATTTGGTTGTGTGAAGCGTGACAAGTCAGTCTTAACTTCTGTCAAAGTGCTTTAGGGTTTTTGGCTTAAAAATAGTGTTTTTTTCTTCTTCTTGCCTGTCAGAATCTCAAGTTTTTCACCAAATCTGGGAGTGCAGTCGACTGCAGGTAAGTAGTCATTCACAAGTACAACATATAACCAGTAAAAACTTGATAAAATGAAGATTGTCATCTTTTATAAACAATGTTTTCAGTCTTAAAGTAGCTCTGTGTAACTTTCTGACATCAGGAAATGGGTTTCTGGGTATTGATGGCAGTGACGTTTACTATGTACACGCATGGAGTTGTCGTTGCTCATCCTAAAGCTGAGCACGTCACAACTTTTTTTTTTTATCACATTATCACATGCCAGCAACTGGATATCAACACGCTTGCTGTTTTGAATGCAGGCTGATTCATCAGAGTAACGGAAGCCGAGAGCGTCCATGCTCCGCTATTTTCACGATGAACGATGGTGTTTGTGTCCTGTGTGCATGTTACTGTTCCACTCTTCAAATCTGTATATTATTTATTTTTTACCTTGTCTTGTCCGGCATTGAAGCAGCAGAGTGATGGTGAGGCTGCGATGTTGTGCTTTGCCAAGAGGAGCTTCATGGATATAAAAATCTCCCTGATCATCTGAATTCTTGTTTTATTTGTTTATTTATTTTGAATAAATGTTTGTTTTATGGAATTTACATTGTACTGCTGGACCTGCCTGGATGGGACAGAAAAAGGATGGAAAGGAAACAGAAATTAAGAGGAAAATAGACCAAAAAAAGAGGAGAAATGTACAGCAAACATTCGCAGATGCAAGACAATCTGCTGGATCTGTACAGAAACGTAACACTCCCACTGGAAGACAAAGTCTACAACTGTCAGAAGAACCAGAGATGAACAAGTAAAATAAGACAACATATATTTTAACTAAAAGAAAAGCACACAGAGAAAATGAGCTGAAAGTGGATGTTAGTGAATAAACCTGCAGGACAACACAGTGACTGTCAGCATGCAGAACACACACAGTGTTCCTGTTTCTGAAGGAACCAACGCATCTTTTCCTCTGACGTGGTGTTTTCACTCCACTTTAAAACATTTTAAAACCCCAAAACAGACACACTTCTAAATAAATAGGATAAAATATGATTTAACAGGACAAAAATTCTCTGGATTTGGCTCAGAGTCACACGCTAGAAGACGTGGACGAAGAACAGATGAGCTGGAAGAAAACCCGGCTCTAAGAGTGGAACATCAGGAATATGAAAAGCCGTTCCTGCATCTACAAGCAGCAGCTCCTCACTGTGTCCAGCAGCACCTTTAATGCATCGTCTGGTTTGTGGGGCATCGCTCCACATTCTGAAACCTGCTGAGATCCACACATGTTCTGGTCTCAGAAGGTGCAGAGACACCACTGGCTCCATGCACGCTGATGATCCAGACCACGCTGTGCGTGACCTCGACTACGAAGCCAGGCAGCAGAGAGAGACGACAACACTCGGCTGTCTGTGACCTTCAACAATTTCTTTAATGAAACTTCTTTCTTTCTTCGAACAGAGAGATGACCAGAACGGTTTTGTTCCTGTGTTTCACCTGTTTTATGTGAAGAGACTGTGGCTACTGTTTTGAAACATCTCTTTTATGGTTTTTGACCATTTGATTTAACCTAAAGGTGGAAGGTTGAAGTGAAATTATGATTTGAACCTCATTAATCTCTCTCTTCTGTGTGTATTCACAAACCAGGACCCAGAGGGACACGCAACGTGTCCTGTCGTAACTGAGGCTCAAACAGACGCTGAGTGGAAATATTTCAGGTTTGCAGGAGGAAGATGCTGAATTACTTCTTTACTCATTAAAAAAAACTTTTTTCAGACTCCAAAATCAGATTTCTACAAGGGAGGAATTCCTAATGATCATTTAAATCCATTTTAGATAATTAACTTAAATCAGAGGCTTAGAAAAGGTGAGTTGGGCCTCAACGGTAAAGGCTCCAGATTCACAGGGAGGTTTGGTGAATATAAGAGAATAGCTGTCGACAGAATTACCTGTTTGTTTGGTAACATAACATATAGCTCGCATTAAGTAGTTTAGGGGTAATTTGCTATATTTTTAAGTTAGAATATAATATATTTTCTAATTACCACTTATGTATTCAGCACAGTCTCCAACATGGCAACTTGATAATGTGTGCAGGATTAAATAGCCTCCTCATAAAATGTGTATTAATAGCTTAATACCCACTTAAATTATAAATATGGTCTAAAGTAATAAATATGGAAATATTAGTATAAACTCACTAAAACATCTCACTTGAAATCAGTGTTAGAAGCATCTAGAAAGCCTGGAAGGTTGCGACGAGCACCTGAATGCAGCATTTTAAAGGGACAGATGAGTCAGAAAGGAAGAGGAAAGACGTGACCGGAAAGACGGGGAAGGCAAACACCAAATAAGGCCACTCTAGATTTATGCTTTTCTGTCTCTTCCGCCTGAACAGGCCACAGAGAAACCTCTTCTTATGTTTTACTCTCCAGCTCCTCATGATTACAGAGCATGTGGGATTTTTCTGATAGATATTGTGATGGGTTTTTGCATGAAATACAGTAAATTTACACCTTTATTAGTTCATTATAGCTGGGAATAGAAAGGAGGAATCTTTTTTTTTTTTAAATCATTTATCTCTTATTTATTTATTTATCTGTTTGTTTGTTTATTCATTTATTTGATAGCAATCAAATTAATAAATACATCTTTTACTGTATTCAAACTGACCATTCAGGATTGGTTGACAAAAATCTTACTTTTTTTAAAACATTTTTTTAGGTTTTTATGTCTTTTTTTTTTTTTTGTTTTCTTTTGTTTATATTCCTTCATCAATTTAACCCTGAAAATACAACCAACAGTGTTTGTGAGCTAAAAGTGGAACTGAAGGCAGCGTGAGACCTGTGTGTGTGTTCACCGTGTTTCTCTGACAGCACACATCATCCTCATGTCAAGACGAAGCAGCTGTCTGCAGAGTTGTATTTTATATTTAATGTGAATTTTTTGGAAAATAAACTGCTCCTGCATTTTCTGGTTTTCTCCTGTGCAGCTTTTAGGCCCTGGAGTCTCTTCCCTCTGATGACTTGGTTTTTCCTGAGCTTGCCTTTTTGCTGACTCACTGAGAGGCCATTAATCTTTAACTATAGTCCAACCAAGTCTAGGCAGCAGGCCAGCTTTCAAAGTAAGCTATAATTTCATGAACAGATACATTTTGTCTGTGTGAGAGAAGATGTTAAAAAGCTTCTTTCAACATTTGCGATGTTAAGAACACAACGCCTCACTTCAGTGGAGTACAGCTCTGAACAGGTTAGCCGTCTGTTCAAACATACAATGGTCCTTTTCTGTGGAATCCACTGTAACTCTGCATATCTAATGCAGAATCTCACGGACCAACCTCACCATGTGAGAGCACGTGAGGACAAAGGTCTTACTGCAACCAAACTCCAGCTGTCACATCTAATTCAATTTTAGCTTAAAGTCAAGGGAATATCCACACACAGCGCTCCGGATCAACACACACATCTGGCTTCATCTGGTTTCAGTTGTGGAGCAAAAAGTTGGTGCTTTCAGGAAACGTTGGGGTTGAAATAAGCCGAAGATGTTGTTAGTTTTTAGCTGAATTTTAATGTCAAAAAAGGTCAGATCATTTTTTATTATTTTTCCCAGTCCCTTCTTAAATAAATTACTAGTATTTGATCATTTAACTTTCATCTGTATAATAAGACAAATGCTGATAAAAATAACAACATTATTATTATTATTACTTACATTATTATTACTAATAACAAGAACAAGTCATACATACAAGAATTCACGCTCCCATCCAAATAATTCAGAATTAACAACAACTTCGCCTCCACACCTCGAGTGGCTTTCAGATTGGCTCAGGTGTGCAGACAACTTTGTGGAACTGGTTTCTGTTGCCGAGCAGCTCCATCTAATGCAAAGCGTCGGATGCTACGGTGTAAAGCTGGACTCTAGAGCAGCGGAGTGTGATTCCTCTCTGGAGTGAGGAATCCCGCCTCTCCATCTGGAAATCTGATGGACGAGTCTGGCTCTGATGGTTGCCATGAGAACAAACAGTACCTGCATGACCATTTGGTGGAGGGAGGATGATGATGAGGGGTTGTTACTCAGGAACTTGGCTTGGTCCCTTAGGGTGCATCCACTTTGGGATACTCTGCTAGACTTTGTCAGAAAGGGGACTTGGTTCATTGTTACAGACCTAGATGGCTAGCCTGTTGTGTCAATAACTGTCTTCAATCACGTCCGCAGGAACAAAATTACGTCATTTTTTACATGGGTCCTCAAGAACAAGAAAAAAGTTCTCACTTCTGGTGGCGTACATAACAAGCTCTAAGATGGAAGATCTTCTTTTCCAACATGACCTGAGCTTTGACCTCACAAATGCACCTCTGGAAGAATGGAGAAAAATTCCCATAAACTGCCTTCCAAACTCTGGAAATCCTTCCCAGAAGAGTCCAACCAGTTGTAGCCGCAAGGGGAGGGCCAACGTCACATGAATTTATCTGGATTAAGAATGGCGTGTCATTTCAGTTAATGTGCATGTAAAGACAGATGAGCGAATAGTTAGATAACACCACAATACATTAATAATGAAACAGATAAACAGTAATCACCCAGTGAGAATCAAACACCTTCTTCATAACTGACTTA
Organism: Telmatherina bonti; assembly: GCF_933228915.1. NCBI lineage: Eukaryota > Metazoa > Chordata > Actinopteri > Atheriniformes > Telmatherinidae > Telmatherina > Telmatherina bonti. Next base: position 32,031,785 of record NC_136631.1, read on the forward strand.
TATTTGGACATTCTCAGAGCGTCCCTTCAAGATGTCCCACAATTTAACTCCTCAAATAGGGAATATAAAACCTTTCCTTGTTGTGTGGGCCCAAAGTGGTCTAAAATAACATTTTCCCCCTAAATTATACCCCACCCCCTCCCTTTCAGTGAATAATATTAGTGTTTTCTGATAGGAGATCTGTTGTCTGAAATTCAACGATATTTCTCATTTTCACGAGTCTTGGCTGTAAGAATGACGAGTTTATGTGATTCCTTGTATCCTGCCCAATGAGCCGTGGTGTTTTCTCTCACTAAATGAGTAGTGGATGTATTATATTTATATAATTATTACCCCAGACTTCTGAACAGTAAATTAATGGAAGTTAATGGAAGGATTAATAAAGAGTATAACAGAGTGATTCATGATCCAGCACTTGTTTTGATTTATTTAATACTCAGCTGCATCTCAATGATTTGGTTTATACATGTTTAAATAGGGATTTTCAACAGATTTTGTCATCAAGCATTAAATTTCATTTACCTTTTCACTAACAAATCCCATCCAAGTGTATCTTTAAAGAAAATTAAAAATTACAGGTTAAATTTCACCAAAAAGTATTAAGTTTACTTTGCTCAGGTTTAATAATCGTTTATTTTTATTAATCCACACTGCCAAAAGAAAAAATCTATTTAATATTAGAAAATTAAACCATCTTCAATACTTTTGAAATTTGCATGAATCATTGATATAAAGTATAAAACGTTTAGGGCCCAACATTGACCCCTGAGGTACGCCTCAGGTCAAGTCCAAGCACGAACAGACATTCAGTTTCACAAATAGCTTCTAATTAGTCTAATAGTTTTCTCCTGATGCCCACCAGTCTGGTTCTTCAATGTCATATCATGTTTATCGTGTCAAAAGGTGTTTTTTTTTTTTTTAAAGCTTTGAATATGTTTATGTTTTTTTTTGCACAAAATAAAAACAATTGACGTAAGAAAACAATATGAACAACGTGAAAAACAGGTTGCGCAGATGTGATGCAAATAAACTGCTTAGAGGGTTACAGGATATCTCACCTTTAGGAAATAAAAAAATACAAAAATTAAACATGAAAAAAGAAATAAATACCACAAAAAACACTATTAAATAGACACATCAAGTCAAATAAAACAAAGCATACTATAGATAATAATTAACAGTTGTGTGTTTGTGTGTTTACTGTTTCTGGTTTACCGAATTAGTGATTTCCTCAACCGAATCGATTAGTGGCATTAATGCTGTTCTAGATCTAAATCCAGAGTAACTTTTAGTAAATAATTGATATATTTTATAAATTTGTCTTGTCCGTTATCGACATTTTCCCAGATTTTTGGAGAATCGAGACACATGTCTTAGTCTTTGTTTCCAGATTATAACAGAGGTATAATCTTTGCCATTTATACTTCTGGAAATGAACCAGTTTGAAATGTTGCGTTACAGACGTATGTTGATGGTTTTGAAGTCTCCTTAATCTTCCCTTTCACAGATGTCATCAGTCATTAGATGATGAGCTTTGTACATTTAGCAGTATTTATAATCGCTCTCTCATCTACGGCTGTGAACTCAGATTCTGGTCCATTAGACCAGTGCTTCTCAAACCGGGGGCTGCAAGATCATTTCAGGGGGTCGCCAGATATTTCTAAAATAATATGTCACAAACATTTATTAAATAAATTAGGATTTTTAGCAGTGTTGTGACAATCAAACCATTAATGCAGAGATAAATGTTTGAAATTAGCACGTCGCTCAGAAAAGGAACGTGATGGACGCATCCAGAACTTTTCTTTCATTTCCTGTTAACTTGATGAAGTTTCTTACTGACACGAGACATTTCTGAGGAAACCACTCACAAATTTACAACCTGGTTTGATCTCTACAGGTCATAAATAGCAACATTTACTCAGAAAGAAGCAACCTCCCAGGAACATGGGGACAGATCCAGACCCCCCAACTTCTGAGTAAACAAACGAATCTGCTTTCAGGTCTCTTTTCATCCCCCACCAGGAGATAAGAGATGCTCTCCAGATTGTTCTTTTAACACTCCTGCAGACAACAATGTTTTACTGACATTCCAGATGTGCATTTAAACCCTCTGAGAAGATTAATCTCTGTGAGCTTTCACCAGGATATTTTTCCATAACTTCACACAGCAGCACTTTCTCTGGATGAGACTTGGAGAATCCTCCTTATAGGACACGAAGAGACAAGGCCTCAAATGGTTGTTTAGTCCACTTCTAGCTGGAATGTTTGTGTATTTCAGGAAATAACCTTCAAATCACGTTTATTTCTTTTGGTTTGTCAACCAACAGACAGTACAAATGGTTTAAGATTTGTAGGTTGTTTGATAAATTTGTCCCACAGAGTTCAGGGGATTATCATTTTTGGGGTAAAATTACCTAAAAACTCCAACTGTATTGTAACCTGTAAGTTCTCCTGTCAATCAGCGCCTTATGCAAGTTTAAGACTACGGATTGATCCACATGAAGTTGTTTCCACCGTGTTACACAAATGACAAAGGAGGAACTGCCCATCCAACCCGCCCGAGAAAACAGCGGGCATGCGCTGATGCCACAAGAGAGGAAGGAGAGGCAGCGTGGAGAAGGAGCACACAAGCTTCTCCACGCACACAAGGTGGACGAGCCAAACCACTCCATTAATAGTGACCCGGGCCTCTGGGGGATGACTTGGATCAGTCCAAAGTGCCGGTACCTGTTTACTGGACAAAAATGGGACCAACAGTTTTTCAAAGTAAAAGTATTGACATGACAGAGCACATGAACAGCAGAAACTTTCAAAAACATATTTCAGCTTAAGATGAGTAACATATTCAATAAACTTATCCCTGAGAAATATATTCTTATAGATGTGGATTTTAAGGACATAATCACAGACAGATCACAGACCAGAAGAAAGTGCTTCTGTAAAGGGCAGTGCAGAGTACTAGATGTTGTGACTGAGCAGTGTCGGAAAAGTAATTTATAAAATTATTTCTGTTTAGGAAGCATGGCTTCACTGGGTTTATGGTTCAATCTCTTGCTGCTGTTATTCATTATTGTGTTCATTATCATTTATTATGGCAGAGTCACGCCTGTCGTATCTCCCGGAAAATACAAAAATGGGCAAAGAGGGGGGCTGTCGTGGATGATTGACATCTAGTGATCTCCGAACTGCCTGTAGCTAAGAGCTAACTGAGCTAACCTGGAGATAGCCAGGAGCTAACCAGCTAACGGAGGTAAGCGGGCTAAAGATACGTCACGTTGTTAACCGGCTAAAAACCGCGGTTGTTCTACGTTCTTCTTACTTGAAGCGGGAGATCGGGTACCTGTCAATCAAAAGGACACGCCCCTAAATATGCCAAATTTTGATATAAAAGTCAGAATAAAATCCCTCCCCCCACAGTTGTCATGAAGGTAAACCTGACCTATTAAACCGAAAATGGATTTTTGAACCAGGCTGTAAACATGTTTATTTCTGCTATGAAGTTGGTCTTTTTAACATTGGGGTCTATGGAGCCCCCAGTGGATGAAGGGGGAACTGCTTTTTGGTTTGTTTGTTTTTTTTTTTACTTCCACATCAGCTTCTGATTGGTTGCTTGGTTTCAGCCAAGCCCCAGACAGCTTATTGGCTGTCAAAGATCAACCACGTCTTCATTTGGGTGGGCGCATGTTCCAAAACTGAACACAAGTACTCAGAGACAACAGAACAGATGGAGAAGAGACTCAAAAAGTGGAGGATGAACTAAAACTACTCTGTCAGAACATAACATGAGGAATGCTGAAAGCCTTCCATCCTCTGATAAGAAACTTTGTCTTCGGATATTTTTTAAAGTTTGCATCTTGTTTTTGAAGAAAAAGAATTAAAAGCGGTTTGTTAAAGAGTTTCCAGACAGCTGAAAAATCCTTTTCACACACTGACACTTAGTGACGTAGTTTTGTTTGGCCGCAAATGAAATATTTCCTGGATACGCCGTTGCAGGTAGGCTGTGGTGTTTAAACCATGGTCAGCTGGTACAAACAGGCCTCAAGAATGCCGATAAAACACACCCACACACACCATCAGCAGCAGCCTGATGCGTTGACACAAGGCAGGATGGATCCAAATTCTGATCCTACTGGAGACTCATCAGACCAGCAACGTTTCTCCATCTTCTATTGTCCAGTTCTGGTGAGTCTGTGTGAATTGTAGCCTCAGTTTCCTGTTCTTACTGACAGGAGGAACCCGGTGTGGTCTTCTGCTGCTGGAGACCATCTGCTTCCAGATTGGACCAGTTTGTCTGGAACCAGACCAGTTTGTCTGGAACCAGACCAGTTTGTCTGGTTCCAAGTAATTAATATGAATAATGCAAAAACTAAGTTCAAATTAAAACAAAACTCCTCGAATACAAGACCTGAAGATGAGAAACAAAAACAAGTCCAACAACATGTCACCTATCAATAGTTGCACCTTTTATTATAAAAAATATTTACAAAGATGCTACAATGTTTTCATATAAAAAAATGCATATATTTTACAATGATAATTAGTCTTTGAAATTCTAGCTCCCATTCAGACTAGAGTGACATCCTTCAGGAGTGTTGTGGTAAGGTATTAAGCGCGTGGTAATACTGTATCTTAGTCAATACATTTGTTTTGCCTGAGTTAATTCTCTCTCTCGATCACTTTACGGAACAATTTAGAAAAAAATGCATTTGATTTTCCACATCTTTAGGAGAAAGGCAACTGTTTGCATAAAGGACTTTAAGGACATTTGAGTTGTCTACAGTCATTTGGAAACATGTATGACAGAGCTGCATAGTAATTTGAATATTAACCCAGTTATTAACATTAATCCTAATAATGAGAATTTTAAAAAAAAGAGCAATAAATAGGTACTGCATTCAAAATGGAGGGCAAAATTAGGATAAATATAATTTCACCGGGCCTCATGGTTGAATTGATAAGTCAATATGGCATGTCTGTACCTAGATAAAATAAATACAATAAATAAAACAATAAATTAGATGGGTTAACACAGAGTTCTTCATTTGCAAAAACAAATGAGAGAAAGAAATATGGCTTCTTGATGCAGTTATCAGACCGGGGTTTTTCCTGGTTCAGGAAAAAACTGCTTCTTATTGGATCTGGATGGAATCAGAGCAGGAAAAGTTACTTCATTTATCAAGCAGCTACTGAAAAACGAGCGTAACCGGCCGAAGTGGTTTCCCTGCTCTGCATAAAGCTTTTCAGAAAATGAGAGAACAGCGTCTGTGAAGTGTGAAGGCGCCGGCCCGGACACCCGGTCCGGACACCCGGTACAGTCGACTTAGAATACCAAACCATGGGAAGACACTGTCTCGAGTCTGGCTACATTAAAATCTTAAAAACCGCCTGGGAGGAGAAAAAAATAATACCAAAATGATGCTTGCAAAAATCCCCCAGCTGTATAATGCAAAAAAATATATTTCTATATACACATACGTACATATACATATATTCCATTCATAATTGCTCAAATCTCTAGGAAAATATGAATTGATTCATAAATCTGGATTTACAATTTGTTCTGGTTTCTGATGCATGTAGTGTGGTGTATTGTTCCTTGGTCCATGTAATAAATAAAACAGGACATAAAGGCGGATAATACGACCAGACGGCGCGAGTATGACAGAATGTATGGCAGACATAAACATGGAAAGTATGTAAATAAGAATGCATCATGGTTTAGGTAATTATCTTTGCCTTCTTGCAAATATGATCAACTCTAGAAATTCCTCAAAGTGGGAAAGTAACCGTTGTGATTCGCAGGGCTCAGAAGCCACATGAAAGGCCAGATTCATTCGTCTCCATCTAAACTTCCAGCTGGTTGGCCCGAGAGGCCGCGTGGAGACCGAGTTTACCTGCAGCTGGTTGGCCCGAGAGGCCGCGTGGAGACTGAGTTTACCTGCAGCTGGTTGGCCTGAGAGGCCGCGTGGAGACCGAGTTTACCTGCAGCTGGTTGGCCCGAGAGGCCGCGTGGAGACTGAGTTTACTTGTAACAGCCAATTTATTAACAAAAAAAACTAAAAAAGTTTGTTACTTTCCCACTTTGCCTTTAAAAACCTTCAACAATCTGTAACAATCCCACAAACCGAACATGCACGTGTGCAGTGCATAGTATGGAGGTGTGTGTGGGATCAGTACAGGCCAGAGAAATGTTCCATGTTTCAGGATCCCACAATGATCTCCATGATGTGGTCCAATTCATTCAAGTCCGACCTGCAGCTGGAGCTGGAGCTCAGGGCGGCGGGCCCGTGGGAGGACAGGCTCTCCAGCAGATCGTAAGGCCCCATCTTCGGGGTGCTCTGCATGCCTGTTAGCACCGTATCGAGGTCGTAGTAGGACGGGTCCACGTCTGAAAAGAGTTCTTCGAGTGCCGGGTCAGGAGGTGGCGCCGGGTGCTTGATCTCAAAAGTACCAAAAACCTGCTCCCCTGTCCTGGAATCTGCGCTAAGGTGGTCCCGGTCGCCTTCCTCTCCTTCTGACACGCACTCCTCACTGTCCTCCTCTTCGTCCTCTTCGCAGCCGCCGTCGTCGTCTTCCTCCTCCTCCCAGCAGGGCGCCATGCCGAAGGGGCCTGCCAGGTAAGAGGTTGAGGACAGCTGAGGGGGGAGAGGTGACAAAGTTGACATGGTGACCTCTGTTTCCACGTCTCCCTCCATCACCACCTCCTCCGAGTGGTAGCCTTCCTCCAACTCCACCACAGAGAAGGGCTTTGGGCTCTGTGCAGCCTGAGCTGCGGCGTCAGTCTGTCTGCACAGAACTTCGGTGGCCACCAGGCGGTCGGCGGGGCACTGAGCGGCCGCCAGGGCCTGGGTCATTATCTGCCAGGTGCCATCCTGGGTCATCTCCTCCTGGATCTGCCGCACCGTGTTGGCAATGAGCACCGATCGGCACAGGTTGGGCTCCACCAGCATGTGGCAGAGCTGCAGCTTGATCAGCGACATGTCAAGCAGCGACTGCCGCTGCAAGCTGTAGGAGGATGACAGCGTCCGAGCTGCTGCAGACGAAGCCGCCGGGGCCTGGTCACCGCTGGAAACCGGCTCCTCTGCAGGGTCTGAGAACTTGCGTTTGGTGCCCTTCGGGAACATGATGACTGTCTGCTGTGACGTTAAGGAAACGGAAACAAGAGTTTAGACACTCATTCAGAACAACCAAATATTAAAAACACACTCACAAACAAAATGTTGAGTTTCACTAGCTAACATAATAAGTACCATGTAATTACTCATGTTTATGTGTGATGTAATGAGACTATGTGGTGGAGTATTTGTGTGGATATGAAGGAGCTATGGATACACTCTGCTCAACAGCAGCTGTGTGACTTTACAAATAAAGTATGGGTTGAAAACTCTGAGCTACAAGTAACTGTAAATTGTTTGTTGTAGTTGTTTTTTCTTAAAGTTTGCTATACCTTTCCTGTTGAGAGGCACAGGCAATAGCAATGCAGCTTGGTCCCGGCTGCAACGCTTCAAGTACTTTTGTACGAGCGACAAGCAGCTTTTGTTCAGCACCATTTCTGCCCATTTTAGGCCAGTCTGAAGCAAGACTCCTGCTGGGCGGAACAACCACACTTTTAACAGACCACTGAGCCACCGAAAATAGCATGGTTACCAACTAAATGTGGACGCTGCATCAAAATAAGCACACACTAAAGAGACCTTTGTCAGAAAAAAAAAAAAAGGAAAAAAAAAAAAAAAAAAAAAAACAGTACTCAGGTTACATGATCAGAGCACTTATATTCCCTCCCCCCCAACTTCCACCTGTGATCAAGAAAAAAAAATATTCTAATCAATAAGTTGCCTTTAAAAGGGGTAAAAATGATCAAATGAAAAGAAAAACATTTTTAATTCACAGTACAGTAAACCACCATGACCCGACTAATATTTACAAGGAATATCAGGTTTCCAGGTCTACGCACGCAACACTTCGAAAACTAGTAGCACAAGATTTTCACTTTCTCTTCACTGAGGGGAGGGGGAGGGGAAAAAGTAGTCAACTTCCTTATTAGCACACCCCTTCAACACACATGTCTTGCAGGAACAAAACAACACCCCCACCAGCATTAAAAGCCATCTGACTCCCCTAAATAAACGGGATGAAATCAAACAGGACGCGGAGCTCTGAGGGCAGCTTGCGGCGCTTCAGTTTCCATTAGAAAATAAATAAATATGTGCAGAAACAGTGCAGTGTCCAGCTGTCTCCTCTGTAAAAACCTGTGGGCAGGGCAATTGGGTCAATATTTCCACTTGTTTCAATTTTCCATTTCAGATACTTTTAGTCAAAAAGAAGAAGTAAAAATCAGGGCATACATGTACATGTCGGACTCGAAAGCACAGCATTGACTTTACACAACAGAAACCAAACGGCAATTTCTAACTTATTTCACAGAAATTGCCCATTTTTCTGCAGAAAGTAAGGATGATCACACTAAATAATAAGGACACTGCTGTTTTTTTTTTGTTAAAAAATTATCCATGTTTGGGTGTGAAGCCAAACTTTTTAGGCCCTGTAACCTCCACAAATACACTCATTTTAACACTGATGGCAAAATCCTACAAGCAAAACCTGGAATTACAAACGTTAAATCAAAACTGGATGATTTATAATCAAATACAAATGGACTAGGCTGTTATTACAACTTTAACAACGGGGTTGATTTTGGTTCTTCTCATACAAAAAAAAAAACCAAGACATAATATGAGGAACATATTTCTGTCTTCCTGATTCTGGAAGACAGAATCAAGGCATAATCCATGAACAGAAATCGTTCTAATGTACACCGAAAGGCTCGAAGTCTGGAAGTCTTTGAGTCCTCGCTTGCGTACAATAACATTTCCTGACAGTGGACAGAATAGAGGGGGAAAAAAAAGTCATTTATGAAGGTGCCTGGAGATCTAAAATACAAAGGGTGAGAAAGCAATTATGGACATGTGTGAGAAAGCAATTATGGACATGTGTTGTCTTCTTGTGTAGTGTGTTTTTGCTGGCCCCTGTTAAACAAGAGACACTAAAGAATACTAGTTCCTTAAAGGAAAAACAAGAGCAAAATGTAAAAAAAATAAATAAAATAAAACAAGACAGGAATGAAAGACAACCAGGGAGGCCTAAAACTTGAAAGAAAGTTTACTGCACAGAGAAGAGAAACAGTTTTGGACATGACAGATTTGTTTTTAACATCTTTATATTGATCAGCCTTCTTCTAAACACCTTATAATTCAGCATTTTGTGATTAAATCTAAAGGGGACAATACTAAAAACAACATTTTAAAGATAAGTTTGTAAAAATAAATAAATAATATATATATATATATATATATATATATATATATATATATATATATATATATATATATATATATATATTAACCACTTTAACAGATTTCTTTTCAGTTGTAAAACTACAATTAGGCACCTGTAGCAGAAAAAGTATAAACAAAACATGCAACTCATGCTTGAGCTTTGCTTCCGTTTAATGTCTTGCATTAAAAAAACTGTAATAACTACATTTAAAAAAACACTTTTGGACTTGATTAAATTTTTTTTATCAAAGTATTAATGTGTGTAAATGGAAATACGTACTTTTAAACATTTATGTATGAGCTGTTGTAAGTGTTAAGTTTTATGTTAAATCAGAAACTATCACATCTAGTGTTCATCAGCATAAACTGAATGTGAGAAGTGCGTCTAAATGAACTTTTATGAGCTACGTTATAAGAAACTAAAACCTTTTTAGGAAGAGCCAATAAATCAAATCACCTGACTTATCATGTGGTTGACCTTATGACTAACCGGCCCTTCAATCTCACACATCAAGACCACCCACCATTAAAAACATGAAGGATCAGGTCCATGTGAAACATCCAGCAAGTGATTTACAAATTAAAATGGAAATTTCTCCATTGTGCATAAACTAGGCTTTGCCTTTGTTCATATATCAGCGAAGATTTTGTGTTGGCAGATCAAGTCCCTACATTCACCTCATATTAATCAAGTTTCTACTTAAAATAGAATCTCAAAAATATCCTAAAAGATTAGCAATAGGAACTTCAATTGTCTATTTTCTGTGGTGGTGACACAAACAATCAGGAATACATGAAATTAACACAAGAAGTGTTAGGGGTAGGATTTAATAAGTGCTACACTCTTCCTACTCCTTTTCGAACATATAGATTGTTCCCTTGTACATTATATACTTATATATATTTCTTTTTTTTTGCGTCACATGTGACCTCTTAATTTTGTTTGCTTTGTCGTTTTATATTCATGTTTGAGTTATAATCTAATTACTGTTCGAAATAAACAATAAACAACAACAAAGTAAGAAATGGTGCACCTATTGATTTAAAGATCCATTTTTAGTTTGCTACAGACGCATAATCGTACCCGCCAGGTAGGTAATGTATAATTGCATAAAACATGACACTTACAAGCAACATACTGCACATATTCAGCCTGTTGGAAAAAATGTTTAACCAGAAAATGCTGACATATAGGGTTCAAAAGCTGTCTACCAAAAACCAGGAAAATGCTTAAAATACCTCATTTACTTCACACATATGTCGCTGGAGCGTGATAGTACCATCACACGGATATAAGATATCAGAGTAAACAGTATGAGACGGGTTAAATGTAAACATTTAACTATTTCTGCTGAATTGCGCAGAGGGCCAAACAAAATGCAGCCTCGCTTTACGTCAATGGCTCCTCGCGGCACCCATCCCCCACCGCGAAGGCAGCACTTTCTTTCACAGCCCGCAGTACCAAATAAAAATATTATTTTAAAAATCCAGCTGAATTGTTCCCTTAACAACTACACCGTTTATCTAAAACACTCTACATTTAAGGGAGATTTGGATTGCTTTTTAAAAAATAAAAAAAAAAATTTTAAAAAAGCGAAAATGAGATTTTTGTCCGTGACGGCCGCGTGCTTTGTCTTTTCAGCATCAATGAAGCCATTTTGCGGTGGAAGCTAACAGCTAGCCGGCTAGCTCCGCTCCTGCTACCTGAACTCTCCTTATATACTAAATTAAATAAAGGGGAACTGTGTCAGCATACGTTTAAAAACACTAAGCATTCGTTTGGATTTATTTAGCAACTTCCTCTTACAGGAGGAAAAAAAAAAAAAAAAAAAGGTAGCAAGCGGAAAGCTAATGAGCTAACAGCGCCCTCCCACCCAGCCATCCTCCCTCCACGGTCCTTCCTCCTTTCTGGCCGAAAACAAGAGTTTTCACCGCGGCTACGCTTGTTAAGTTCCCACAAAAAATAAACAAAAAACAACGTTAACATGGTGCCTGATTTAAAAAGTCTACAACCGAGTGACTGTGTGTTCGTACTCACCTCGTGTTCGTGTTACTTTATTCCCGTCTCGGTCATAGGATCGACGGCAGGGGAAGCGGAGATCAGGTTCAGATGAGATCATTCATGCCACGGCTTCAGAAAGTGAAGCAGCTCCGTCCTGCTGCTGCTGCTGCTGCTGCTGCGGAGAGGAGAGGACGGCAGGAGGGAAGGAAGGGGGAGGGGAGCCGACAAAAGCCAGCCATATGCCTGGGATTCCTCTCTAATCATTTCTCCCTGCTTTTCTACACACTAATGCTTTTAACAAACAAGCGAAAGCTGACTTTAAGAAGAAGAAGTAATGAAAAGAGCAGTCTTTTCTCTTGTTTGTGCGTTTTGTTTTTTCTGTCACATTTAAAGTCATTAGTGGTTTTATTAAAGAAAAATGTAATTTATTAGTTTAACATTTGTTTATTGATAGAGGAATAACCCCTTGAGATGCAGTATCTCGTTTTTAAATAATAGTAACAACACAAAACAAGAGCAGCAGTGTCTACAAAAAAAAGGAAAGAAAAGAAAGGAATTTACAAACAGGGGAAAAAAGAAGTAAATAGATAAATAACAAAAGAACAAAATAAAAATAAATAATATATATAATAGTCATCATCAATCATACATCCATATAAACAAACACACAAACCCCACCCTCCAACCGATGCTTGAAACCTGTACATGTAAATACATAGCGATAAAATGTAAGGATGTGATGCTGACAGCCACTCAGGAACCAAAAAGGGAGAGAGAGGGTAGAGATGGAAAATAATCATTAATAGGGAGGAATAATGCAGTACTATGGACTGCTAGTGCTTAATAAGTGCAATGATGTTGCAAAAGGAGGATTTAAATCTCTATTTAATTAAAACTGTGAGGTACCTGGAGAATTATGGTGATGCTATGTTTCTTTAAAATCATCAAAATTGAATTTTGTTTACATTTATCTTCCTCGCAGTCAAGGCCAGATTGTCCAATGGGCATTATGGGCAAAGGCCCAGGGGCCCACTTCTACTTGGGGCCCATGTAGGGCAAACACCAGCATTTTGGACATGAAACTAAATGTACATAAAAGCCAGATAATAACACCACAGTTTCCAGTGTATTCCTAATGGTACCATTGGCTGAGAGATGTTAGAAATGCTGTTTCACAGTGTATCATTCACAATTTATTTACAATATTGCGGTGGGGAACGGGGCCCCTCGAACACTCTGGGCCAAGGGGCCTGTGCACTTTTAATCCAGCCCTGGTCACAATTCACTCATTTGTTCCATTTTTACTTGTTTTTGGCCATTAATAATATTTCATCTTGTCATTATCAACCACCAGCGGTTTTGATTAAAATCACTGAGATAAAATTAGTAAGTGTTTACACATTTAGGTTATTATTATCATTTCAAACTAAGTGATTTCTTGTTTTTTTGTCTTAAATACTGTGTATACATAATTTATATTAAACTTTTGTTTTTCTGCCTTAGTAACAATAATTAATCAATACGAGTTAGTATTATTACTGACTTTCTTTCTGTATTATTTACCCTCACATTTTGCTACTGATGCTTTTGTTATTTTACAGAGGTAAAGCTTATTAATTACCTGTAAAAACTTTAAACAAATTTTCTATGCACACATTTTTTAAATGATTATTTTTAATTTGTTATAGCAACCTAATATGGATGACTCATAAATCAGGGAATTTACTTGCTTTTTACCCTTTAAAGCCTAAAATGATAGTGAGAAAACACCTTTTTTGGCCTTTTAACAAAATGTAATGGAGATGTTTTACCATTTCTGATCATGTGATGTCCATCCATCCATCCATCCATCCATCCATCCATCTATTTTCTTAATCACTTCAGGGTCACAGGGAAGCTGGAGCCAATCCCAGGTGCAAGAGGCAGGTACACCCTGGACAGGTTGCCAGTCCATCACAGGCTATCATCAGTGGTGTAGTCCAGGGTATACGCAAGTATATGGAGTATACCCACTTCTTTTTTCAGTCAGCATAGAGTATACCCCCTTCTAAACTTCTACGCTCCCTGTTATGCTGTTATTACAATTACAAACAACCCCACACATGTAGCTATGTCACCCAGCAGCTGAGGCTACCGATGCTACACTGGTGCAGTTAACCATCATCTGCATTAACTTTAGCTTAAACATAAACATAATAAAAATATATGTATATAAGTCTATGAGCCTGTGTCTCACCAGCTTTATGTGTCAGTAATTAATAGAGTAGTCTTAAATATCAATTTTTATGAAACGATGTTTTTTCTGGGCTGTTTTTTTTGTTGTTGTTGTTTTTTAAAACAAGAGCAAAAAATTTAGAAGAAACCCACTTCTCGAGGGACCGCTACACCATTGGGTATCATATGTTGTATTAAAGTCATTATAACTTCATCTTCTGCTTCCTGGTGTCCAGTAAGGGGAAAGAAAAGTATCAGATTGTGTTTAACAGGAATTTGTTTAATGTTTTTTACCATAAAATGATGCAAAAATGTCTCAGAAGCTGTATGTACTAAATGTGTCAGGTTGGGCTTCATTGGGTTAATTCAATGTTTCTCATTTCCGGTCCCCAGGCCCCCCCGCCCTGCATGTTTTATAGGCAACCCTACTTTCCGAATGAAATAAAGGACTCGTAACAGGCTGCAAAGAACTTGATGAGGACGTTCAATAATCTGACTCAGGTGCTTTGGAGGAGGATCATGTCTAAAACATGGAGGGCAGGGGGGGCCTGAGGACCGGAACTGAGAAACACTGAATTATTTAATGGGTTAATTCCATATACAAGTGTTTTTTATGGCTGTTTATTTTGTGTTTGTTTGAAGCATTATTGATGCACATTCAAAGAAATGAAGGCTATGTGTTTGCAAGCTGCTATATGCAGGTAACTGCCAGGCAGTGGATGGACCAATCTGACTGGATGTCAGGTCAGACGGTTGACTGCAGTGAAAATTATGGAGAGTTTTACAATTCAAGGATATGACAGTGTGCTTGGTTTCATGAACTTAGATACTACCTGTATGTAAAGTTGTGATAGTTGTCAATAAACTCATGTTTATTGTTTTGTTTACTCTCTACAAATTCAGCAGTTCTGTCGAGTCGGAAATCTCTGGTGATTAGTATCCTGAAGTGCAGCATACAGGCAGGCCTTTGTGCTCTTAAACAAATGTCTGTACAGATGTGAGGTTAACAAGCAAGAATATTCTTGGACTAATTGTGTTTTATTCAAAGAATTCTTCACAAATATTCCAGCAAAATACAGAGTTGTGTCCTCATTCGTGTGTTTGCCTTCTTCACGCCACCATCAGACGTCAGCTGCAGTACTTGAAGTCGAGTTCATGTATTCATAAATTCATAACAGGGAAAAACAGCAGCTGGACCTTCGATGAGAGTCATTTTACCACCTGAACATCAGAGGTGTCCGAAAAACTTTGAGAAAACATTTCAGGCCAGATTTTTACCTGCGGTTGCTGTTCACTGAAGCTGAGCGGCCATGCCTGCAGTCATTCACGACTGACGTCACTATTGTGAGATCACTACTTAATTATTTGTTTATCTCGAAATCATGGAGCTAATTTCCATGTGATAAGTTCGTTTTTGCCATTATCTCTTGTTTTCTCATAATAACTACCTACTGTAACTGATTATCACAAGATAACAAGCTTTGTTTTCTTGAGACTAGATGATCAAGGTGAACTTTAAGAATGAGTGATTAGCGTCTAATTCGACTAGTTATAGTCACAGTTGGCCAGAGTCAGAGATTTACAGCAACGTTTTTTAACTATCAGTAAATGTAGCTGAAGGATTCCTGAAGTTCTCAGTCGAATTTCCACTAAAACTATAAAGTCAAAAGTCTATTTTGACACTCAAGATTCACTAATTTCTCCAAGTCTTCCTAAAGAACTTGTAGTTTAAGTCCAGATCCCCATCTTGGTCTCTCTCTCTGTGTACCTGGCCTTTATCTCAACACTCTGCCCCTTCCTTCTCTCACATTATGGTATTCCTGGTTTTTACTTGCATGTGATTGGCTGATCGACTGATAAAGAACAAGACACATGAAGTCCCAAACCAGGGTCGCAAAGACAACATGACATCAATGTTGTCACTTTGGGTCTTTTCAAAGATTTGGCTCTTTTATCTCCCAAATGGCTTTTAATTAGTCTCATTCAGACCTTCTTTTTCAGCCTAATCTAGCAACTGATTACTTTACACACTGAATTATCCTACTTCCAAACACATGTAAGCTTGCATGCTCTGATGGACGGATCCCACCTGCGGTAATGTACTGACAGTTTCATTTATGAAAACCAGTGATGTTACTTCTGCAGAAAAAATGTCTACAATGAGTCAATAAATGAAAAGTTTGTATTTATTTTAGATGTTTTTGTTTAGTTAGTTTGATTTTATTTGTAATTTATGCCTGAAAAAAGGTCTACAATACAATTAAACATGCTTACAAGCAAAGATGTAATAAAAATAACACATTCTCTCAGTACTTGGGGGCATCGGGTGTAGTAATAATCAGCTTAGTTAAGTGTTTATTCTTTCTGACTTACTGGATCAGTTTTCTTTGAGTTGATAGTAACTATTCATCAGGGGAAACTGACTGCACCCCCGCCCCCCCCCCCCCCCCCCCCCCCCCCCCCCCCCCATGACTTGCAGTTATATAAATTACGCATAACATTTTAAATCTTTGCATTTGTTTAGAAAAGGCTTCAAGATGAATAAAATAAAATTGACTTGTCAGATCTTTACTGGGATTCCTGGACTTTCCTGTTCAGTGCTGGTCATTCACATGACTGCTCATCACATGTAGGCAGGTTTGATTCCTCTCCTTGACTCATCACATCTTAGTCCATCTTATAGGAAGTCTGAGTAGACAAGGGGAAGTCTGGGGGTACATGCACCCCTGGGGAACTTGGTTGGGGTGCAGGGGTCAGGAAAAAGGAACCAACATGCTGTCTGCTTAAGTCTGGCTTCAGGAACAACCAAGAGAAATCGATGAGCTGACCTCAGTGCTCTCTGCCTGGAATATAAGGCCGCAACGTGTCTGTTAAAGCTGTAGTAGGTAATCTTGCTCAGAGACATATTTTTTTCCTCTGGGTGAAGTGGTTCCTCGTCCTGATAGTAGTCCATACATTTTGTAATCATGAACAATAAGAAATATAGTTAGACCCCTCAGTTTCCTGTAACTCTGTAAAAACTCTGACCAATCCAAACGTCCCGACCCAAAGACGTTAAATAAAACTTCTCTGTATTAATAAATCATCTGTTTCATCGGCTGCACGGTGGCGTAGTGGTTAGCACTGCAGTCTCACAGCATTAAGGTCGTGGGGAGGCGGTTCAAATGGTCCTTCTGTGTGGAGTTTGCATGTTCTCCCCATGTATGTGTGGGTTCTCTGGCTTCTTGCTTCATCCCACCTTCCAAAAACATGCATGTTAAGTTAATTAGTTAGACTAAATTCCTCCTAGGAGTGAGGAATGGTTGTTTGACTCTCCATGTTTACCCTGTAATGGAGAGGTGACCTGTCCCTGGTGTATCCTGCTTTCATTGCTGGGATAGACTTCAGCTTCCCTCCAACCCTGCCCTGCGATGGACTGGCGAGCTGTCCAGGGTGTACCCTGCCTGTCGCCCAAAGCCAGCTGGGATAGGCTCCAGCTTCCCCGCGACCCTGAATTGGAATAAGCGGTTTGGAAAATGAATGAATGAATGAATGACTTCCATCTGGGAGTGAGTTCTGTTTGTGTGTGACTTTTAATAAGCATTATGTAACATGGTACAGAGCTCTTTAGTTGTCCTCTGTTACTGGTGATCATTTGGTCAAGTGAGATTTAAATGTGTGGCCATGAATCAGGTAACTTGTAGTTATTATGGACCACTTTGTGTGGTAGACTGGTGTCTCTACTCTTTGGTTGTGTTGTCAGGTGCTTCTTCTGGTTGAAGGTTGTAATACGAGCATTAGTTTGCCTAATTATTATTGTGTGTGTATTTCATTTGAGGAAAGAACAACACCTCTCCTGAAGTGTTTGCACATATTTTAGCATCTTTTGCTTAACCTTTGTTAACTTCTAAAAATAATCCTGATAATGATAAAAAGTGTGAACTGATTGATCCGAATTTTTTATTCATTAACTAATATGTGTTTTACAATAATCCTGGAAAAGAAAGATTCTGAAAGAAATAACTAGCCTGAAAGTACTGTGATATCTGCATCCAATTTTGTGTGACTGCTGCTTGGTAAACATGTATCGATGATGACCCTTTCATTTGTCTTACTCTTCTCACCACATGCTGGATGATTTCTATTTAAACGCTTTTTGATATAATATTATATAAAGACAATATAAATATTAAATAAAGTCTTTTTATATTTTGATTAATATTTTAAATAATAATAACTTCTTTCTTTTCTTTTCTTTTCTCCCACACGTCTTTATTTCTGTTTGACGCGGAACCATTCTTCAGAACGAGGACTTCCGGTGCAGGGGGGAACTTTTTTTTCTCCACCTCATTCTACAAAGTTCCGTTTCCAGCATTTTCTACGGCCGGCGAATAAACGGAGGAGCACCGCTCTAGTCAGTTAGCTAGCAGAGGCTTCTAGAAACAGACAGCATCGTGCACCAGACAGACACACACACCTTCCCTCTGCACTCACCTTTAAACATTAATAGTAGTTTTATTATTATTCATCTGAATAAATGGCAAAGTGGGGAGAAGGAGACCCTCGCTGGATTGTAGAGGAGAGAGCTGATGCTACTAATGTCAACAACTGGCACTGGTGAGACGCGATAAAAGCACATTTTCTGCTAACTAGCCTGCTAATCCCAACATCACACCAGCTGGTGTTCATATCTAACTGTACTTTCACTATTATTCCTCCATCTGTGTAGATGTTCAACATCTGTGATCATTACAGCTTGAATATTTCACAAAGTTGAAAAAGATGTTACTGCTTTGTAGGTTTGTTGCTATTGTAAATGCAGCTGCATGTGATTCAGTTGTCACATAAATGTTAATTAACCACCCTAGATTTACAGTATATGATAAAAAAAAAAAAAATTAAAAAAAACAAACAAAAAACGAGCATGTTTTAATATGCTTTTAGCTCACATTAAGAGTTAGATTTGGTCACTAGATGCCAATTCGTGTCGGACACGTGAGATAAGTAAGCAAGCAACGTGACGTGGATGTCATCATTATGCTGTAGGAAATTAATAAGAATGAATTATAATTAAGATGTTTCACTCATTTAATGAGCTCAGAACGGTTCATGATGGAGTTTCTGTTAATATTAATCACAGTTGTGCTCATATTTATTCATACCCTGAAGAAGGAGAAAAACAGCTACCTGTAAAATAAGCTGAAATTTACTAAAGTAATAGTAAATAAAAATTTTATGAAAATCATTATATTCTGATTCTGGTTCAATAGAAATACTTTAAAAAAAAAAAAAAAAACTAACAAAGAAAATAATTTGTTACATATTACATCACTCATAAACTAATATTTAGTTGAACAATTCTTTAATGTTTCCGCTCCAGTCAGGTGTTTTCTGTTCCTCTCAGTCAGACTTCTGCACCTGTTGACAGGTATTTTGTCCCACTGTTCAACAGAAAAGTGCTCTAATTTGTCCAGGACCAGTTTGTCTGTTTGTTTGTTTCTTTCTTTCTTCAACTTAATTAAATGAAAAAACAGTCTCTTATATTACTAAATTATCCATCCATCTTCTGCCGCTTATCCGGGGTCGGGTCGCGGGGGCAGCAGCCTAAGCAGGGAAGCCCAGACTTCCCTCTCCCCAGCCACATTTGCCAACTCTGCGGGGGGATCCCGAGGCGTTCCCAGGCCAGCCGAGAGATGTAATCCCTCCAGCGTGTCCTGGGTCTTCCCCGGGGTCTCCTCCCAGAGGGACGTGCCTGGAACACCTCACCAGGGAGGCGTCCAGGAGGCATCCTGACCAGATGCCCGAGCCACCTCAACTGGTTCCTCTCGATGCGGAGGAGCAGCGGCTCTACTCTGAGCCCCTCCCGGATGACCGAGCTCCTCACCCTATCTCTAAGGGAGAGCCCGGCCACCCTGCGGAGGAAACTCATTTCAGCCGCCTGTATACGAGATCTCGTTCTTTCGGTCACGACCCACAGCTCATGACCATAGGTGAGGGTAGGAACGTAGATCGACTGATAAATCGAGAGCTTCACCTTCTGGCTCAGCTCCTTCTTCACCACGACAGACCGGCACAGAGTCCGCATTACTGCAGACGCCGCACCGATCCGTCTGTTGATCTCGCGCTCCATCCTTCCCTCACTCGTGAACAAGACCCCGAGATATTTAAACTCCTCCACTTGAGGCAGGACCTGACTCCCGACCCGGAGAGGGCAATCCACCCTATTCCGGCTGAGGACCATGGTCTCAGATTTTGAGGTGCTGATTCTCATCCCAGCCGCTTCACACTCGGCCGCGAATCGCTCAAGCGAGAGCTGGACATCACGACCAGATGAAGCCAACAGGACCACGTCATCCGCAAAAAGCAGGGACCCAATCCTGAGGCCACCAAGTCGGATCCCCTCAACACCTCGGCTGCGCCTAGAAATTCTGTCCATATAAGTTATGAACAGAATCGGTGATAAGGGGCAGCCTTGGCGGAGTCCAACCCTCACCGGAAACGGATCCGACTTACTACCGGCAATGCGGACCAAGCTCTGACACCTGTCGTACAGGGACGGGACAGCTCGTACAAGGGGGTCCGGTACCCCATACTCCCGGAGTACCCCCCACAGGAGCCCCCGGGGGACACGGTCGAATGCCTTCTCCAAGTCCACAAAGCACATGTAGACTGGTTGGGCAAACTCCCATGCCCCCCCCAGGACCCCAGAGAGGGTATAGAGCTGGTCCACTGTTCCGCGACCAGGACGAAAACCACACTGCTCCTCCTCAATCCGGGATTCGACTATCCGGCGGACCCTCCTCTCCAGGACCCCTGAATAGACCTTACCAGGGAGGCTGAGGAATGTGATTCCCCTGTAATTGGAACACACCCTCCGGTCCCCCTTCTTAAAAAGGGGGACCACCACCCCAGTCTGCCAATCCAGCGGTACTGCCCCCGATGTCCACGTGATGCTGCAGAGGCGTGTCAGCCAGGACAGCCCCACAGCATCCAGAGCCTTAAGGAACTCTGGGCGGATCTCATCCACCCCCGGGGCCTTGCCGCCAAGGAGCTTTTTGACCACCTCAGCGACTTCAGCCCCAGAGATAGGAGAGTCCACCCCTGAGTCCACCAGCTCTGCTCCCTCATGGGAAGACGTGTTGGTAGGATTGAGGAGGTCTTCGAAGTATTCCCTCCACCGACCCACAACGTCCCGAGTTGAGGTCAGCAGCTCCCCACCTCCACTGTACACAGTATTGATGGAGCACTGCTTCCCCCTCCTGAGCCGCCGGATGGTGGACCAGAATCTCCTCGAAGCTGTCCGGAAGTCTTTCTCCATGGCCTCGCCGAACTCCTCCCATGCCCGAATTTTTGCCTGGGCAACAGCCGAAGCCGCATGCCGCTTAGCCCGCCGGTACCCATCAGCTGCCTCCAGAGTCCCACAGGCCAAGAAGGCTCGATAGGACTCCTTCTTCAGCTTGACGGCATCCCTCACTGCTGGTGTCCACCAACGAGTCCTGGGATTACCACCACGACAGGCACCAACAACCTTGCAGCCACAGCTCCGGCTGGCTGTCTCAGCAATAGAGGCACGGAACACAGCCCATTCGGACTCAATGTCCCCCGCCTCACTCGGGACATGTTCGAAGCTCTGCTGAAGGTGGGAGTTGAAGCTCGCTCTGACAGGGGACTCAGCCAGACGTTCCCAGCAGACCCTCACAACACGTTTGGGCCTGCCAGCTCTGACCGGCTTCCTCCCCCACCATCTGAGCCAACTCACCACCAGGTGGTGATCAGTTGACAGCTCCGCCCCCCTCTTCACCCGAGTGTCCAAGGCATGTGGCCGCAGGTCCGACGATACGACTACAAAGTCGATCATTGAACTGCGGCCCAGGGAATCCTGATGCCAGGTGTACATATGGACACTCTTATGCTGGAACATGGTGTTCGTTATAGACAATCCATGACGAGCACAGAAGTCCAATAACAAAACACCATTTGGGTTCAGGGGGGGGGGACCATGCCTCCCAATCACTCCCCTCCAGGTCTCACTGTCATTGCCCACGTGAGCATTGAAGTCCCCCAGCAGAACAATGGAGTCCCCAGAAGGAGCACCCTCCAGCACTCCCTCCAAGGACTCCAGAAACGGTGGGTACTCTGAACTGCTGTTCGGCGCATAAGCACAGACAACAGTCAGGACCCGTCCCCCCACCCGGAGGCGGAGGGAAACTACCCTTTCATCCACCGGGGTAAACCCCAACGTGCAGGCACCAAGCTGGGGGCTGATGAGAATGCCCACACCTGCTCGGCGCCTCTCGCCATGAGCAACTCCAGAGTGGAAGAAGGTCCAGCCCCTCTCGAGGATACTGGTTCCAGAGCCCAAGCCATGCGTCGAGGTGAGTCCAACTATATCTAGTCGGAACCGCTCAACCTCGCGCACAAGCTCAGGCTCCTTCCCCACCAGAGAGGTGACGTTCCACGTCCCTAGAGCCAGCTTCTGCAGCCGGGGATCGGACCGCCAGGGTCCCCGCCCGTTGCTGCCGCCCAGCTCACATTACACCCGACCCCTACGGCTCCTCCCGCAGATGGTGAGCCCACGGGAGGTGGGGCCCATGTAACCCTTTCGGGCTGAGCCCGACCGGGCCCCATGGGCGAAGGCCTGGCCACCAGACGCTCGCTCTCGTACCCCGCCTCCAGGCCTGGCTCCAGAGGGGGGTCCCGATAACCCGCGTCCGGGCAAGGGAACATTCATGCCCAGGTTAGTCGTCATCATAGGGGTCTATGAGCCGTGCTTGGTCTGGTCCCTCCCCTAGACACCTGTTTGCCATGGGTGACCCTACCAGGGGCATAAAGCCCCCGACAACATAGCTGCTAGGATCTTCGGGACGCACAAACCCCTCCACCACGATAAGGTGACGGCTCAGGAAGAGGATTACTAAATTATATTTTTGCAAATTTGTAGTTATTGTTCCTTTTTCCAGTCTCCAGTTATTTTAGTGACTGTTGTAAATTCAGCCTTTTCTTTAATGAAAGGGTATTAATACATATGAGCACAACTGTATGTTCCTCTTTCTTTTCCTTACTTGTAAAAATTGTCCTAAAGACTCAGATGGTTGTTATGAATAAATCAAACAGGTAAATTTCACCTTTAATCAGTAATCAAATGTCCCACATTGAGATATATTCTGTTGTCATTAGAGCAGTTACTTATGGTGAAAGCTCAAACTTTGCACTGATTTTTAATGCTAGTTACCCTCTAAATAGAAATTATACTTCATGGAAATGCTCAATTTCTTCATAGTTTTCTTCACAGGATCAAAAGTGTTGCAGGTTGCTGTTGCTTGAACTTAATAATTAGTTTTGTCTTTTGCAATTATTATTATTATTATATGAAATGTGCAGATTACACTAGATTTATCTTCTATCTGTGCCTATCTGTTCAACTCAAAATGTTGGTTTCTTTATATAGGCTATTATGAATTGGCTTTTATTATGTTTTTTCTGTCTGTAAAGTGTCTTGAGATGGCATTGTCGTGATTTGACGCTATGTAAATAAAGTTGAATTGAATGTAAAACAATGTAAAGTTGAACTGAACATGAAATGAAATGTTTGTTTTCTTATGAGTAGAACCAAAATCCAAAATTTAATTAGACCATAAGAAGAGTGATGGCAAACTGATGGCCTTTCAGAGCTGTGCATGTACAGAAAGGGCAACTGTAGGCTGCAAAAAATTATGTATAGGCTCGTTTTTGTTTTTTGGTTTTTTTTGCCTGTTTTGAGAGTGCCGTCATCGCTTTGTACCTGTTGGACTTTCAGGACGGAAAGAGACGCAACAAACTGGTCGACGGATAAGTTGAAATCGCTGCTACTGGGGTTGGATGTGGAGAATGAAGAGGGGAGGTGTGAAGTGACAGAAGTCAGCAAGGTAGAAGGAGAGGCGTCCATTAACAACCGCAAAGGAAAACTTATTTTCTTTTATGAATGGAACATAAAAGCTACGTGGACTGGTGAGTAGAGCCGTAGGCTTTCTGCTGCTTATGATTTAGTTTGGCAGAAACTTCTTGTTTTCTCTGCTGACGTTGTTAACATGTTAGGTTAATCTTGCTGTTTCTAGTGTCCTTAGATTTCCTAACCGTGTCCTAATCAGCTAAACGAATGTTAATGTGGACAAAGATGCCGTCAAGAACAGGTTTTCAGTTTTTGGAAACTTTTTTTTTTTCCCCTTCTATAAACCAGGAAAGTCGAAAGCAGGAGTGAAATATGAAGGAACCGTCGAAGTTCCGAACTTGTCTGATGAAAACGACATGGAGGACCTTGATGTAAGTACCACCAGGTGTCTGATGTGGGACGATTCTGGCCGTGTAGCGGAGGCTTCGCGTGCTGATGTGCGTCTTTTGATCCTTGTCAAGATTTCAGTGTCCCTGAACAAAGACGAACCCGACACGACGCTGCTCAACCTGATGAAAACAAAGGGAGCTGAGAAAGTCCGAATTGCGCTGGGGAGTTACGTCGGCTTTTTAAAATCAGGTTAGTGGAAACAAGCGTGGAAACAATTCTGGAAGAAACTTCCTGCTGGATTAAATGCAGACATGAAGAGCGGATTTGTTCCTGGAGCCTGATGAGTGAAATGCAACTAGAGCAACTTTCCTGTCATGAAAATGATCTTCCAGACAATAACAAATCCATACTATTTTCTCCCAGAAACTAATTTAGTTAATTTTATGCATTAACTTGTACAGTGTTACTTAAGTGTTTCGCTGACGTTGTACCTGTAAGAGAGTAGAATTTGTTTCTATTTTAGCCCAAGGAAAAATCTTCGATAGTGGAAATCATGTCCAGAAACAGAAAGTACAGACTCCTTTAACTTGTGACATTCTATCTACAGAAAAACTCACCTGGACGCTGGCAGGGCTGAAAATCTGTTAATTACAACCTTGTATGACGTGTTTTACACCATAACGTCCAAGTGTTTGAGAAAACGTCGGTAGATCGAATTCCTTCTACAGGAATCAAGACAATAAACTTAAGAACTTAAAAAAACTTAATTTGAGAAAAACCAGAGTAGAATGGAAGTTGAATAATCTGCCAGTGCAGTGATGGACGCGCATCTGGTCAGATTTCCTGGAAAAGAGAAAAACTTGGAGGATTTAGACGAATCAGAAATGTTTTAAAACGAGCTTCTTCAGACTTTATTTAATCTCACAGTGGAGAAATTCACTTGTTACAGCAGCTTTTAGTGTGGAATAAACTGCAGCGAGCAGCAGGAAAGAAGTGAAAATGCATCACAACAAACATGAATATAACACCAAAGAACACAAACGTATGAATAAAAACAACCTCACAAGCTGTAAACCATTAATATAAAACATGCCGCTCTTTTCCTTTCATTATACATTCCAACAATGCCGAGTAAATCACTGCGAAAGCAGAACCAAACTAACTTTTCTGCTGCATGTAAAACTAATTATTGACTAGTAAAACACCTTTATTAAACCAGTTGTGACAAAATTCTCATTGACAATGACGACTTGGGTCAGAGACAGCAATAAAACATACATTAAGTCTAAATTAATTAAAAATTCCCAGCTGTAAATTCAGCATGAGAGATACGGATCTCTACAGTCTCTCTCTGAAAACTGAACATTTCCAATAAAAATGGGTTTGTTTTACCATGAAACACATGAAGATTGATTATGTCTTTTTTTTAAATTGCAGAATTCACACAAGGGATGATCCTGCCGACAGCCAACGGCGTGGCCAAGCCGCAGTCCACCTCCCAGTCCAAAGCCAAGCTGGACAAGACCCAGGTCTGCACCGATGCTGCTCTGCTGGCTTTAACATTTCCAAACCAGGCGTCTTTTCAGTGGTACAAAACTAATCTTTGTTCATGAAACTTGTTGTTTGTGGAACAGATTTCCTCCACAAGCAGCACAGCTGCTCCTGTAAACACCGGAGTTAAAATTCCCACCTGTAAATTCAGCATCAGAGATACGTTTCTCACCTCCCCGGCGGATCTCTACAGAGTCTTCCTCAACCAAGACGTGAGTTTTACCAGCTTTTATTTATTCTTTATGTCCTGGTTATAGTTCTTTTTAACAGATTTGTCTTTTGCTTGGTTCCCTGTCAGTACACAGGTTTCTACAGCAGGTTTAACTTGTCTTTCTGTGACTGGTGTGTTTCCTTCGGACTTAAATCAAAGCTGTTGTTGGGTTTGTGTGCAGATGGTTCGGGCGTTCACACACGGTTCTGCCACGGTGGAAGGAGAGCGAGGCGGGAAGTTTCGTCTGCTAGATGGGAATGTGTTCGGAGAATTCACAGAGCTGGTGAGACTTGCAGTAAAACGGAACAAATACATAAAGGCTTAAAAAACACACACACATTTCTAACTATCAGTCTTCTGTCCTGCAGGTTCCCGATGAGAAAATAGTAATGAAGTGGAGGTACAACAACTGGCCCTGTGGTACGTGTTTTTAGTTTGCATTACAAATGTCCCGTCCTGGTCGCAACCAGGCCGTTCTTTCATCAGTCGCTGGTAGAAACCGTCATGAATCCAATCTTACAAATAAAACAAGAAGCTCTGAAGTGGAGAAAATCTCTATGTATAAAACAGGTGGAGGCCAGTTGTAGCATGTTAGCAAGTTATCAGCTGCTCATTAATCCGTCATGTTAAAATCAGCTGCTTCTGCACGTTCATGGTGAAGAAATATCCCGCCCTTTCTGCTAAAAAGCTTATTTCTGCTCGACAGAAGACGTAAGGTCTGTCTCGTCCACCTCCTGGGTCAGATCTGCGAGTAATGAATAATCCGTCAGTTGAAAAGAACAGGAAGCAGACGATGCAGAAACCGGCGAATAAAAAGATGTTGAGAATTTCAAAAAACTTTATATCTTTTTGCTTTAACACGTTACTGTCATAGACTGTATGAGAAAGATGGACGGAGCCTTCGGCGGTTAAAAGTGAAGCCTATGTAGAAGTGCATAAAAGTGCAGTTCCCCCTTCATCCTCTAGGGGCTGCAAAACAGAGTGAATCCCCATAGACTCCCATGTTAAAAAGACCAACTTCACAGCAGAATAAACATGTTTACAGCCTGGTGCAAAAATCCATTTTAGGTTTAACAGGTCAGGTTTACCTTCATGACAACTGTGGGGGGAGTGAATTTTTTTCTAACTCGCCCGTTTAAAAGTAATTTAATCTCAAAATTTGGCATATTTAGGGGCGTGTCCTTTTGATTGACAGGTACCTGATCTCCCGCTTCAAGTCAGAAGAACGTAGAACAACCGCGGTTTTTAGACAGTTAACAACGTGACGTAGCTTTAGCCCGCTTACCTCCGTTAGCTGGTTAGCTCCCAGTTAGCTCTTAGCTACAGAAAGCTCGGAGTTCGCTTGATGTCAATCATCCACCATGACGCTCACAGCCCCCCTCTCAGCTCCACCTCTTTGCCCATATTTGTGTTTTCTGGGCAAGATGACGTGCATGCCCCTGCCAAGATGGCGATGGTAGGAACTGCCCACCATATACAGTCTATGGTTACTGTTGACAGACGTCTAATTAAAACAATCTGGCGACCACTTGAAATCATCTGGGGACCCCCAATTTTAGGATATAAAGAGTATTTAATAGCTTATTTAATTAAGAAAAAACCTGTAATTTGCATGACTATCAATTATTTACCTACTCAGTTCTGTCTGTTATTAATTTAGTTTTTATTTGTGTCAAAGATGCAGCAAATAATAAATAAAAATAACTTGAATAAAATCAAACTATTTCATGGTAAAACAGTCTTAAACTAAAGGCTAGTGCTCATTATGTTTTAGCCAGTACAAAAGTGTTTTCTATATTATCCTGCATTTTTGATGCAGTAAAAACTGTATTTATTCTTAATAATAAACTACTGAGTCATTAAAAATGACGGAATATGGAGAAACAACAAGAAAAAAAATCTCTTCATAAAATGAATCAGTTCAATAAATTATATGGAATACACAAAACGTGCGTTAACGTCTTAACTAAAACCATAAAAACCATAAAATCACGAAATGGAAAAAAACAGCAAATGAATCGTAGAAACATGAAGAAGGAAAAGACGGTGGGAAAATAAGTCTTTTCTGTCACTGGCATTTAACTCTGACCTTCTCTCTGAACGGCAGAACATTACGCGACCATCACGCTGAGCTTCCTGGACCGCAGCAATGAGACGGAGCTGAAGGTGGAGTGTCGGGGCGTCCCGAACAGCCAGGAGGAGCAGACGAAAGATGGCTGGAGGAGATACTACTTCGAAGCTATTAAACAGACTTTTGGCTACGGAGCCCGGCTCTTCTAGACGCTCCTCTGCTGTGATCTTTCTCTTTGTGTTCAGATGTTTTTTTGTTTTTTTTTACATTTTCTTTTAATCTCTGGCACAAAACAAGCGGTTGTACGTTGGTAGGACACGTTAATGGAACCAAGTGGAGGTCGGCTGGTCGCTGTGTGGACATGTTTGACATTTCTGAACATATTTAAAGGTTTTTTCCTCCGTCAGTGTTTGGGTCGGTCGTTCAGAGGAGGGGAAACGGACCGTGCCTTTTGGACTCTAGATGGGGAAGAAAGTGGATGACATGAAGCCAAGAGGAACCACTGAGTTAAATCAGCCTCCACGTATAAATATGTAATTATTACTGGAGTTAAAAATAAATGTTTCTTTTTATCTGAGGAAAAAAAGTTGCTTTGGAAATGAATGTTTATTTTGTACATGAGTGTAACTGTAGTGGAAATGCCTTGCACGTTTCATTTTTAAAGAGCCGCGGGGTGTTGGTTCTAGGTCTGAGCTTTACCTGTGACCTGCTGGAAAGTCCAGGACCCGTCGGGTCAACCTGAAAGCGGACATTAATGCAGATGTTTGGAGCGGTGTCAGTTCTCACGTAGCAGCAAAGACGTTTTGCTTCATTTGGCTTTAAAACAAAAATAAAGATATTTATTCCTCACTTCACCTCGTCACCATGTAAAAACATTAGTTTCTTGGAATAAACAAAACTCCTGTGAGCTTCTGCGTTTTGCTCTTTATTCAACATCTGCACAACATTTTACAACCAGGTCGAAACGAACAGATTTATTTACAGTTTGGTTTCATCTGCAAAGGTTTGCTCTTTAAAACATTAATTTACAAGTGCTTTAAAATAGAAGCCGCAGACGCTGCTATTATTTAAAACAAGCACAAGTTGGTTTTAAAGATCGCTGCAAGTCACATGATCTGCCTTTTAACAAAAAAACCCTGAATTTTTACCAGTCAATCAGCTGTAAGACTTTTTTTTTTTATGAATAAAGTTAAAAAGTTTCCACATCAACAAAAAGTATCTTTATATTTGCAATATTTACAGTTTCTACAGTGAAAACTTTATTTCCTCAAAAACTACAAAAAAAAGTTCTTTTTGTAAAGAAAATTATCAATGTATGCAAAAAAAATCCTGCCTTCCACTAAAGATCCAACGTGGAGCATCCGACTTCCTGAGAGCGAACCCTGCAGAAGCATGAACATGTTGAGGTTTACCAGCTGGTTGTCGGCCTCCAGCTACAAGCAGATGTACAGCTCCGACTCCTGGAGGAGGGACAGGAAGAGAGTCACCAAACACGCAGGAATGTCGCTCAGCTCTCATCCCACCGAGCGCATGATTTCATGGTCTGACTCTACCTGCAGAGATACGTCAGGATACGAAACGTGTCGGAGTAACGGAATACGTACGCTGGAGCTCGAGTCGTTGTCGAGGGAGTCGAGGCTCCTCCTCGGTGCCGTTTCTCCTGCTTCAGACGGGATTTTTACAGGAACTTCCAGCTTTTTGGTCCTTAAACAAAGAAAGCAGAGGTTATATCTGTAGAGGTCAGCGGCTTTGAGTTGAAAAGAACATGAATAAAATACACTTGTGCTCATATGTACTCATCCCCTTTCATTAAATAAAAGGCTGAATTTACAGTCACTCAAATAACTGGAGACTTAAAAAAAAAAAAGGAACAAATAAAAAATATAATTTAGTAATATAAGACACTGTTTTTTCATTTAATTAAGTTGAAGAAAGAAAAAAACCCCAAACAAATTGGTCCTGGACAAATTAGAGACTTTTCTGTTGAACAGTGGGACAAAATACCTGTCAACAGGTGCAGAAGTCTGACTGAGAGGAACAGAAAACAGAAACATTAAAGGATTGTTCAACTAAATATTACTTTATGACTGATGTAATATGTAATAAATTATCTTATTTGTTTGGTTTTTTTTTTTTTAAAAATTTCTATTGAACCAGAATCATAAAATACTGTAATGATTTTCATAAAATTTTATTTATTATTACTTTAGTCAATTTCAGCTTATTTTACAGGCAGCTGTTTTTTTCCTTCTTTAATGAAAGGAATAAAAATGAGCACAACTGTATGTGAAAGAAAAAACTGCATATTTCTCCCTTAACGATATTGGTGTATTATACTGGACTGGACTGGACTGGAAACCCTGGTTAGCCACCTTTAGGACCAGGTTTAACCTGTAAGCATCACGTTTCTGTGGGACGAGCAACGCGGCTGAATGTGTGGGAGGTGCGACCTAGAAATAAGCCAAGACTTCCTGTAATCTCCCGTCTCCTCGTCAGTTTCGTGCCGTTTGAATGCTAAGAAGGGAAAAAAAACAAGATATGATGTCCGGTTTTACAACGTATTCCTCTTCCTCTGTCAGGAAGCTCAGCAGTGATGAAGATCCATGCTTCCTGCTGCCTCCTCCTCCTCCTGAGGTGGCCTCCCTTTCCTCCAGCAGGAGCTACTGGAGGTCAAACAGCGAGGCCACATCCTCCCCACTTCCAGATTCTGATGATGATGATGATGTTCTCTGTGTGGAAGACCGCCGTCATCCTGGAGGACGGAGTTGGGAAGACGTGGGATCACCCGCCACTCTCGTGTCTCATCCAACATGTGTGTCTGTCACATCTGTCTGAGGACGTCCATGCTGGTGACGTCATGGTGTTTTTCTGTCGCAGACGGGGACGTTTCAAATCCTAAAACCTGGTTATTTATGTCCAAATGGGGTATTCGCAAATTTTCTTTAAAAGAATCGTTTTTGAGTGCATAAATCTGTGTTTTGGTGTGGATGGTGGACCAAATCAGAGAAAATATCTTGTTTTGTGAGACACTGCTGCAAGTGGACAAGGCCTAAAACACATCCGCTGGCGCAGGAGGATGCTGCAGGAGCGTTTTGGAGCCACTACCCTCACGTCCAGCCGCGCCACTCGCTCGTCTCAGCTTATGTCGTACAGGTGACTTATCAGGTTTTCCTACTATAATTAGGGGTGGGAAAATTAAATCGAAAAATCGAAAATCGGGATTTTTTGTTTCACAATTTTAAAATCAATTTTTTTTGTTAAAATATCTATTGTTTTTCAATTAAATAAGAATAATCCACTCATTTTTATTGTTTTTATTGATCTTTTTAGTTGTCTTCTGGGGCATTATAGCAGCAGAATGATGATCTACTGTGTTGTTTTCTCCTGACTGAAATCAAGAAAAATTATTCGCAAAAAGAAGTTTTATCTTTTTTTTGTTGTTGTTGTTTTAAATCTACAAAAAATATTGAAGAATTTTGAGAATTGCAATTTAAATCAAATTGGCACCCAAAAAAATCGAATCAAATTGGGACAAAAGCATTTCGTCACAGCCCTGATTATAATACAACCCAAACTGCTCTTATAAAACAAAGACATTAGATAAACACACAAAACAACGCAGCAAAGCAGCTTTAAAGCCTGAGATTCAGCAGTAAACCTGCAGGTTGGGGACAGAAAACACTGCCTGGATGACAGTAATGTCCACATCCTGGACATTCATCCACCTTACGGCAAAGATTTCTCATGTTTCTGCTGAGCGGAGGTGTTGGAGCATGTCGAGTCCAAGTCGATGGAAGGAATTTATGCACAAAAATATGATCAGATTGTTTCATTTCACCCACATAAAACACAGTGAAAAGGGCCCAGTGTGTAATGGGAATTACTGGGGGAAACGTGGGATTTTATTTGGGGGGAAAAGAGGAATCACATCTTAAATATAAAGACACGAACGGATCTAAGTTGAGAAAAAAGGACGTAATGTGAGCTGAAACAGGATGATACGGAGGTCAAACTGGGACATAATGGGATCCATTTTAGTTTAATGGTTTGTCCTTTTCCTCTTTGTGAAACATCTAACTCAATAAAAATATACACTACCAGTCAAAAGTTTGGACACGCTGTTCCATGAAATTCAGTGTCCAAAATTTTAACTGGTAGTCTAGTAAAAAAAAAACAAAAAAAACCAGCCAGCTGTGGCTCAGAACAGGTGTCGGGTCTCGCCGTCCCTGCACCGACAACTCTTCAGACGCAGCTTCCACACCAGTTCACACGCCGGACACGCAGGTAAACAGCTCGCAGGTGAGCCAGCCACAGGTGTGACCCAAACCCGCTTTAACGTCAGCTCTCCTGTCAGAAGCCACAACTCCACATCGACCGGCTGCAGCTGCAGGAACCTTTCAGACGGGCGGTAAAACATCTTCAACACCAATAAAAGCAAGTCCCATTGCCTTGATTTAAGGTTTTGGAATTTCCAGAAGTCTGTCGGTACCAAGGAGCTGTGAGAAGTGGAGTAACCATAGCAACAGGCTCCTCTCACTGTGCTGCAGCACCGAACGATTTAAAAGGTCATTTATCCCATCTGCCATTAGGCTACAGCAGAGGTCTGACATCAACGTGTTTCTTAATCTGTTTTTTTTTATTACTATTGTTCGTAATTTTACATTATTTTTAGTTGGTATTCTTATTTATTTTCTTTTTTACTCAGAGGTGTCATTGATTGTGTTCTTGTTTTTTTGCTGCTGGACACTTGAATATACCTGGAGATTTATAAAGTTTTATTTATCTATCTATCTATCTATCCATCCATCCATCTATTCATATATCCATGCATCCATCCATCTATCCTTCTACCCTTCTATCCGTCTATCTATCCGTCCATCCATCCATCCATTCATCTATCCGTCTATCTATCTATCCATCCATCTATCCACCGATCTATCCATCCATCCATCTATCCATCCATCGATCTTTCTATCCATCCATCCATTCATCTATCTATCCATCCATCCATCCATCTATCCATCCATCCATCATCTATCCATCCATCCATCCACCTATCCACCTCTCCATCCATCCATCTATCCGTTCATCTATTTATCCACCAACCATCCATATATCCATCCATCCATCTATCTATTCATCCACCTATCCATCCATCCACCAACATCCATATATCCATCCATCCATCCATCTGTCCATCCATCCATCTATCCATCCATCCATCTATTTATCCATCTATCCATCTATCTGGTCTGGTATCAGGACCGGTTCCAGGAGGTCCAGCTAACCGGATCTAATAAGAATCTCTGTGTTTAACTGACTGAGCAACTCCAAGTTTCTGGTTTCAGATCAGCTGCTTCAAGTTGCTTTAATCGCCTCTGAGTATCTTTACCCAGAGTTTGGAACCACATCGAAAAGCTGTCATCAACTGAGCAACGGCGGCTGGATTCACCATGGCAACTGCTGCCAAAAAGCTGTTTGTTTTACCTGATTGGAGGAAGAGGTTTTTACTGAAGCATTCTGCAAAACGTTGCAGCTCAGGAGAGAGAGACGCTGCACGGAAGTAACCTGAGACACTGTGGAAGCTGGAGTCCACCACCACCAACATGACCTCCACCAAGGTAGAGGTCGTGCCTTCAGCAGTACGTCTGTTAGCAACATGAGTTATGGACGAATCTTCATTCAACCGTCTCAGAAATGGAATAAGGAACAAGTGATTTGATTTTTGGGGAGTTTTATGTAAAGGATTCTTCACTATGGTGGGGAGATATGAATCATTTTACCATTAAAGCTTCCAACTCCTGCCTGAAATCACTGGGAAAAAACAAACAAAACAAAACAATGTTTTGTTGGAGGTCTGCCCTCTCTGAGTGCTTTTAGTTAAAACTGCAGAATGTGGGTTAAAATATTGGTAAAGAAATGCAAAATCCTAGTTTTATGTAGGTTTGGTCCCACTGGGGGAAAACACACACATCCAGGCAAATAAAAGTAATATATAAAAACATATTTTTCAAAGGTTAATGTTGCTGTTTTAACTCATATAATACTTATCCTCACATATTCTACATGTCGTTTTCTACAACACTTATTCCAGTTCAGGGTGATGGAACAAACTGGAGACCATCCAAGGTTGCCAATCCATCACAGGGCCAACACAGAAAGACAAACAACCATTCACGCTCACATTCACTCCTAAGGGCAATTTAGAGTAACTAATTTACCGAACATGCATGTCTATATGTCTAAACAAATGTGTGGGCTGCACATTTGTCTTTTAAGACTCTGTTAGTTATTTGCCGAGCTGATGTTTATATATATATTATTCAATCTTTAAAAGCAAAATTGTGACAAGTGATAATGAGCATTTCAGGATCTACCTGTATAAAGGCCACATACTCATGCCTCGGTTGTCCTTCTGGGTTCTCGTGGACGTGGCTCCCTCGGCCCCCTCGGCCATGTCTTTGAGGAAATGAAAGAGCTTTTCTGACTCAATGCACTGCTTCCTACATCATGCAGAACACAAAACAAACAATAAGCTACACATTTTTGTGCCCGGCATTTATATATGCATGCAGCATGTATTTTTACTTGAACCCAACAGTGCATCAGTGTTGGGTTGGTCTTCATTTATACGCAGCAGTTTAACATGACTGAGCTCAGCGAGCAGCGAGAGCTGTGAGCTGGAACATACTGTACTTACATGTGAGCTACAGATATGACACTGCTGAACTTTGACTGAGTTATCAGACAGGTTTTGGTGAGTAGACACTTCAGGAACATCTCCAATGCCCGAGCTGACCACTGCAGTTTAGGAAATCACAGCTCTATGAGATTTAGACTTAATCCACCTGTACATACCAGCTTGACTTGACACACTCCGCTTTTTTTTTGTTGCACACTGTACAAAAAAAAGATTTTAAAAAAAAACAAACAAAAAAAACCTCCTCTTTGAAATGAGGCTAAGTACTGAACACATAGGTTTTAAATATCTTTCTCTTTCTGTATTTAAAAACTGAACATTAATGCATCCTTTCATTGCAGCTCATAATTTGATAGCATTTAAATTTATCTCAAAACATGAATTATTTTTAAATAGAGAACACGAGATTGAACCTTTTGGGGTTTTTTTTCCCCCTTAGAACAATGTATATAAATTTAAATTGGGGATTACTTGTGCTAAAGTGGTTCATTCCGCCTGCTGTGCATTCAAACGACATCTCCCAGCATGCTCAGCGACGGTAGAACATGGTGCTGCGTTAAAGGATAGTTGGAAATTGATATACACAAATTCCAAACATTGATTATACGGTTCCATTTAAACAGCAAACAAAACATAAAGGATACCGATGATCACAGGAACGGCCATTGCAATCCTCCCCACCTCTGTGTCCTTCTGCATAATTTTTTTGATGCGACTCTGTAAACAATAACATTGCACAAGCAACGCAAGTACGTTTATGTTATGTTATAAAAAAGTAGGCCTACGTTTTCTTTTATTTATCTTCATATCATCATAAAATGTATTGTAATGTTAGTATTGATGTGTAAATAAATTAATTTTCAATTGGTTAGGCTAACACCTGCCGTTCAGACCCGTATCTACAACTCTTGGTAGCCGTAGCATTTTGTCGGCGAGTCACCTGAAAGTAAGATTTCCGACAGTCCCTCAATGCAGCAGATGTTATCTGAGCTAGCTAGATGGCTAGCTATGCTTTATTTTACTTTTTAACATCTTAAATGTACCAAACTTAAACTTGTACTTACAGGAGGGAATCGTACATTGTATTTTTTCTTTTGTCCTGGCATTTTCTCCGCTTTATTCCGCGCGGCTTGGTCACATTTTTCATGTTTGTACCGTAAATCGCCGCTCCGTCCATTTGTTTACCTTTAGCAATAAGAGGCTTGAGGAGAAAAAAAGCAACTTGGGGTCAACTCTCATCTGACCCCGAAACCGACGCCATAATTAAAGGAAGACATTGTTTTACACAGTGTCAATGATATAGTTAATAAAATAAATAAAATAGTTAATAAAATAAAAGTTATAGTTAATAAAATAATAGTTTTGGTAATGTATTTTCTTTGTATGTGGGCTATATTCTAAAGTTATGAATAATAAAAGTCATTATAAAAGTTCAACAGACTCTTTCCTTTTTATTCTATGGTTTATTAACATAATTTGAATAAAAGAAAATCTTCAAATCTTAAAAATTCTCCAAAAAATATGCTTTGAGGAAGAAGTAAATAAGTTCTTAAGTGAAGAAGCCTCTGGCTGAGGATGTGTGTGCCAATGAAGACACGTCATGTCACTGTGTTTTAGAGTGTCCCATGTTTTGCATATTTTTGGGAATTTTTTTGCTGCATTTGTCTTTTTTCAGTCAGATCAGTTTTCACCAAGGCAGTGTCAGTAAGTCATGACATTATTCCAGTCATGACCTGTTACTCCTAGGCACATCTCAGTGATATTGTCATATAATTTATCTGTGCTCCTAAAAACTGTACAAATACAGCACATTTCATGTACAAGACAAGTCAAAGTGGTTTATTTAAAACTTTCGAAGCATTACACACGGTCCAAAGAAGCATTCAAATTAATAAAAGGCAGCAACACATGTCAAAAAAAATCTAATAAAATCACAAATGAAATTAATATTACTTAATTACCTTTGTTCAATCAGCACAGTTTCAGTCAAGGCCACTGTAGCTTGTATGACTTTAGAACAAGTGACTTGTGGTTTCTACATATAATATGTTCCTATAGGTAATTTATCTATGGTCTGACCAGTAAGAGTGTTCTGTAAAGTTCAGCTCCGACAAGTAAGAGGGAGTGGGTTGCAGTAGCCTAACACACAGGACTTTTAATCTTTTAATCATGTGTGATACAAGTCCAAGATCAACATATGAAAACAAGTTTATTTAGTTTTTGTCTTTTCTGAGGACCATTTAGTTAAAAGCATGTGAACTGTAATACAACTAAAAACCCATTCCCACACTGTGGTCGGGTTTATGTAACACTGTTAAGATCATGGTTGAGGCTAAAATACATTCTTTTACAAAGCAGCCGTCCTCCTCATGTCTGCTAGTTTACTGCTTGTCTTGGTAACACGTCAACACAACACATTATGATGTAACTTTGTCACTTCTTGGTCATGATCAGCCAACAGTTTCACTTGGTTTGTGTCAGACATCAAAACCACCTGCGCTGATTTAAAATAAAAAAACAAAAACAATCACAGTTAGATAATAAAATAGATTATCTTTACAACTTGAATGTATTTTTTTTCCTTTTCAAAAATTCTATTGTGTAATTTCATGATCATTGGAGGCAGATTATTCTTCTCACACAAGCATACTCTCGCCTCCGAATGCAACCAAAACCAAAGTAATTAAACAACTTCAGCAAACAGGATCGGAAAGTTTCCAAAAATAAGAATATTTTTATTTAATAAAGTCTTCTTCTGCGGCTTGATTAAGAAAAAGGAAGCAGGAGCGTTACCTCGCAAATAATTCTTCATTTATTCATTTATTCATGCTCATTTTGTTATATATGCAGGTGGGAAAGCAAATCAAATGTCCTGCATTGTGTTCACATTTAAAAAAAAAATCTGATTTCCCAAGAATACACACACATTTCAGTGTAGCATAGGTAACCTTAGCTGAACTGTTTGATGACATAGGTACATGTGCAATTGTAAAAGCAG
The DNA here is from genome assembly GCF_933228915.1 of Telmatherina bonti. NCBI lineage: Eukaryota > Metazoa > Chordata > Actinopteri > Atheriniformes > Telmatherinidae > Telmatherina > Telmatherina bonti. The sequence goes on from NC_136631.1 coordinate 32,069,107, forward strand.
CATCACTGGGGGTTTAGAAGTGGGTATACTCAATGCTGACTGAAAAAAAGTACCCAGGACGGCACCATTGTATGAACATATATACAGAGCAAATGTTTGCATGCATGTAAATACACACCCACAGTGCTGCCAGACGGTTTCATCTGCAGTGGGAGTTCTATTTGTGTATAAACAGCATCTTTTCCATGTATGATGTTTGCTTCAGGACTCTGCAGCTGCTTATAAGAAAAAGAAAAAAAAAAACAACTTGTTTGCATATATGTTAATTTCTCTGCATGCCCTTACCTTATTTGTAAAATAGTTGTAAAATAGCTGTATTTCTAACTTTATATAATTATTCAGTGTTTTTATTATTATTTTCAGTCAGCTGGCTGTACAGAGATGCTTTGTTTCATCCTGTAGTTCTGTAAACTTTATTCAACATGTGTGTTAAAGCTGTGTGTGATGTTCTAATCCTCACACTAACTTTCATGTTTCAGGAAGTCTTGTGTGAGTTTATGCATGAGAAGTTGCTGAGAAAACCTGCGAAGCGTTTGTGCACTTGTGATCTGTAGCGCCCTCTTTGGGTTGGTCAGGACATCAGCTGGGACCTACTGATCCAGGGTCCAAATGGCAGAATTAAAGACATTTAAAGGCAATGAAAGAATGTATTCTGTGTCACAAGTTTAGCCATTTATATGTTTATATTAAGTCTCTCCAGTTAAGCAGATGAAAGCAACCACTTTTATCCTTATTGTCATTGAAATAACAACAAAATTTCATGAGAGCGTCAAAACAGTATGACTGTTTGAAAACCAAACTTAACACCATAGTTAGATGGTGTGATTGGACATACAGATGAGAAAATCAACACATGTAGTATAAAAGTGCCTACACTTTTAGATGAAACAGTCCTTATTGACAGATTTAAGCATTTTATATCTTCAGTGCTGTTAATCTTTCTTGAGTTAAAGTGTAGGACCTGTGGTTTTACCTTGACATGTAAAATAACTAAATAACATCATCAAACATAAATTAGGACCTCAATAAGCTTATTTCACTTGTAACAACAGAGTGAAATGTATTATAAAGCTGCTCTGTTGGATGTAGATCTGGTGACTGGAGGCCGTTGGAGGACATTGCCGTCCAGGCTGGACATGTTGTGTCTTCAGAGATGATGTTCTGCTTGTCTTGGATGGAACCAGTGCTTACTGGACTTCTTGTTGTCTTTCTATCATCTCCAACCAGTCTGCCCATTCTCTTCTGACCTCTGACATCAACTAGAAAGATCATTTAAAGAAGGTTTAAATTGGCTCGAATTGATGTGGATGTAAAGTGCCCCGTGACAACATTGTTGTGAGGTGGCGCTAAAATAAAGTTGAATTGAAAAGGTTGTGAGTGAAAATCCCAGACCAACAACCATGTCACATTAAAAGCAACGTAAATCCACTTTCTTCCTCATTCTGATGCTCAGTTTGAACATCAGCAGGTAATTTTCACCATGTATGCAGGTGGCTAAATGCAGCCACGTGATTGGCTGATTAGATATTTTAGGTTAACAAGCAGTTTAGTATGATGCAGATCACAGACCACTTTAAAAAGTTGAATTTAATTTATAAAAGGATAGTAGTTTATTTCTGGGGCCATTCGATGCAGATTCATATTATATTGAGATCAGTTTCATGCCAGTAAAAATGTTCCCGCTTCCTTCAGTCCTGACCGTTGTGGCTTCCAGTCTGCGTGAAAACCAGTGAAAGTCAAGCTGGCTTCTTCACACCACTTAGGCACCCATTCTTAGTACAGTTTTCCTCTTTTTAATGGCTCACAATCGTAAAATGAACAAAGTCGTGATAGATTAGAAAAATTTTGGAGCCAAATTAGATACTGGTGTGAACATCAAATGGGTTTCGTCAAACATTTAGTTAATTTTCCAGGCATTTGTGTAATTTTATCTGCAGTTTTAGCATTTCCAGCAGCATATTAACAGTCAGAAACAGCTTCGTGTATTTATTGTATTGTGAATATTTAAGATTATACGTTGTATTGTTTTCAACATTTTAATGTGACAGAAATTCTTAAAATTTGGTCACTTCAAGTTGGTGTTGTGGAATCAGCTTAGTATTTCTCACGATGAAAGTAGTGTGACACATTAAAAATAAATCACAAAATATACACAAAATACTAATAAGTATACCAGAACTTAAGATGTATTATCTGGTACACGTGTCGATGATGATGATCACTCAGAATTTTCCTGTTTTATTATCCGTAACAAACACGGAATGATGGTTAGAGCCCCACAGGAATGACCTCAGTGGTAGATCATCAACCAGAATAATTTGCCTTAGGACTGTGACGATATGCTTTTGTTCCGATTCGATTCGATTTCGATTTTTTTGGGTGACGATTTAAAATGCGATTCTCACAATTCTTCCATATTGCTGATTTTTGTCAATTAAAAACAAAAAAAATGTACAAAACTTTTTTTTTGCTCGTCATTTTTCTTGTTCTTAATGAGGAAAAAACAACACAGTCGCCAGACCGTCATTCTGCTGCTATAATACCCAAGAACACAAGTGAAAAGATCAACAAAAACAATAAAAATTACAAGGTTTTACGAAGAGAAGTATTATTTTTATTTATTTTTGAAAAAAAAGGTTTTTTTTTTAACAAAAAAAAAACCATTTTAAAATTGTGAAGCAAAAAATCCTGATATTTGATTTTTCGATTTGATTTTCCCACCCCTTATTTACTGATTATTATTCAAAATAACAAAATTGGACTTAAAGATGCAAGAGGAGTTTTCTCTCTTCCTACAAACAGGTGGAGAGATCACTTCCAGGGTTTCAGAACGATTAACTTCTAAACATTGCCTTGTGCCATTATTTTTACTACGGTGTACCTGAATGGACAAATAACTGCGAGTGAAATGAGAACTCTGAACTTTAAAACAGCAACACTGGCTGTGTTTGATAAGAGCTAGAGCAGGGGTGTCTAAAGTCGGTCCTCCAGGGCTGCTGTCCTGCAGGTTTTCCTTGTTTCCCTGTTCCAACACACTTGGCTTCATGAAATGGATCCAACAGCCAATGAGATTCTGCACACTGAGTCAGGTGTGTTGGAGCAGGGATACATGGAAAACCTGTTGGACATCAGCCCTCAAGGACCGACTTTGGACATCTCTGAGCAAGAGCACCGTTTGAAATAAGTAACGCCAAAATAAGGATCAAATAAGAACATGGTAAAAATTTATAGGCTTTGTCTCAATGATATGAAGGTTTTTAACAACGTTATTATCAATTGCTCGATCCTCTGCTTGATCACTTTTTGATCAGCTTTATCTGACAGATTAATAAATTCAGACAAATGGATATTTGTTTTCCTTTTTTCTTATCTGGGAGATTTGGAAACGATTATTTTTAAATCGCTGATAATTAATTAAATGAAATAAAATAAAAAAAGAAAATTAGAAAATAGAAAATTACTTTATTACTCCCCAAAGGGAAATTAAATTAAATTAAATTAAACATCTAAATTTTCTTAGAATTTAGGTAATTAGCTGTAGTTCAATTACTGCTGTAGCAGAGGCCACTTAAACCACTTGCAGATGAATTTTGGCCAGTAACAGCCACCGTCCATTCACAACTGTACTTGGCATTTTAAGTAATTTCTATGCCCAGCATTACCACTATATGTCAGTAATACTTACATAGTGCATCTTAATGTACATAAAAGTACAGACTTTCACTTTTACAGAGATCATCCTAAATTAGGGAAGGAAAAGTAATTAGTATGCAACACTGATTGAAACAGAAAGATATGGTGAACACCAAAGTAACTTAAAGAAACATGCTGGTTTTAAAAAATCAAGTTAAATAAGTTGTTAAAACACAAAAAAAGTAATTTCTTGACAAGTTAGTTACACACGTGCAGTTGTGCTCATATTTATTCATACCCTTTCGTTAAAGAAAGAAAAAAAAACAGCTGCCTGTAAAATAAGCTGAAATTGGCTAAAGTGATAATAAATAAAAGTTTTATGAAAATCATTACATTATTTTCTAATTTTGGTTCAATAGAATTTTTTTTTTTTTTTTAAAAAGCAAACAAATAAGATGATTTATTACATATTACATCACTCATAAAGTAATATTTTGTTGAACAATCCTTTAATGTTTTCGCTACATTCAGGTGTTTTCTGTTCCTCTCAGTCAGACTTCTGCACCTGTTGACAGGTATTTTGTCCCACTGTTCAACAGAAAAGTGCTCAAGTTTGTCCAGGACCATTTTTTTTCTTTCTTCAGTTTAATCAAATGAAAAAACTGTCTTATTAATAGTAAATTATATTTTTGCAAATTTTTATTTATTGTTCCTTTTTAAAGTTTCCAGTTATTTGAGTGACTGTTGTAAATTCAGCCTTTTCTTTAATGAAAGGGGATAAAAATCTGTTTGCTGGGGTTAAAAAAAAAAAAAAGAAAAGAAAAGGTGTTGTAATACCCGGGAGTGGCCGCTGGGGGCGCCAGAGTCACTGTTTACAGCATGAGGGTAGCAAGCTGCACGAGCTCCTGGTTGGCAGCGTGGAGTTGAAACTAGACACTTTTTTTTTTTTTTCCTTTTTAAAGAAAAAAAAAAGTTATTAAGACTCGCAGGAAAACCAAATCAGTGCGTGTCGTTTACATGTCAGCCAACTGCTAAATCTGAATTAACTATTCGTTGATATGAAAGCGTCAAAGAAAGCGGAAAAAAGCGTTTAATTCGGGCTTCTGCATGCTCCCTGGCTAGCTAGCAGTTAGCTGCGGGAGCTACTAGGCTAGGTGGCTAGCGAGGTCCAGCCCAAAAATTTGTTCACCTCGACTTGTGGATGTGGTCATCCCCAGACTTTTTTCTTTCTGGGATAAAGCCAGGACCAAGAATCCACACTGGATTTAACGCTGTTAGGGAATTAGCAGGATGTCCAGTGAGGTTGAGTGTAGCCAGGTTGACTCCGGTTTGACAGCCGCCAGCTCCGGCGGAGTGCAGGACAAGAACCAAAACAAGCCAGAAGCGGCTCATCTGCTTAAAGAAGAAGATCAAGGGCTGGATGGCCACAAATCCGAGTCAACCAGGAGCCCGGCAGACACGCAGAAAAAATGCAAAGAGAAGGATAAAGAAAACGAGCAAAGCGGCGATGCTGACTCGGCTGTTGAGGCGGTGAAGAAGAAAGTTGTTGAAGCTCCGCCACCCAAAGTCAACCCCTGGACAAAGAGGACCACAGGCAGAGTACCGGTCAATAATATCACTTCTAGCTCCCAAGACAAAGGTAAAGTGGTTTTAAGCCTCTTCTTTGTTTTAATGGGAGTGAAACTTAATATGGTGAGAGCAGACAGCTCCTCCAGTAGCACCAGTAGCAGCTATACTGGTCATGTTGCAGCACTTTGACAGCTTCACTGCAGGCAAAGCAAGCACAAAATCTGCTGCAATGACCTAATCTTATGGTTGAATAAAATGCATTAAGTCGAATGTCAGTCTATAGGGGGGGAAGAGGTGCTGTTGGTAGCATATTTGCCCCATCCCCCTCTGTGCTCGGATTGCTCCTGAGCACCACGTGTTGATTGCTGACAACTGCTACTTCTTTAGCTCCCAGCAGGTATCTGTACTCCTGCTTGTCCCTTTACTGGAAATGCTGTGTCAAAGGGCAGAAGCAGGTATTGGTGGAATAAAATCAGGGGGTTTATGAGCTGAAAGCAGGTTGGAGTTGGTGCTGAAGGGTTGTCTGGGTTGTGCTGAAGCTAAGACAGCCAGGCTAACTCCTGCTGCTGTAAAGGCACGTTTTGCATGTCCAATGGCCTCTCTGCCTGCAGTTCCTCCCACCAGCCTGATCCTAGCTGTCACAAGAGAAAGCACACGTATGTGAACAAGGTGATTAAACAGGTGAAGAGATAACGTCGTAATAAACTAACTAATGTTGTTTAGATAAACCCTAAGGATGTTATTCTTTTATGATCTTCAAGTTAGTCAGAAATAAGACGTCAGGATTAATAGAAAGTAGCAGAAAATTGATTCTAATGTTGTTTAGATAAACCCTAAGGATGTTATTCTTTTATTATCTTTAGGTTAGTTACAAATAAGACATCAGAATTAATTGAAAGTAGCAGAAAATACATTTATTTAGCTGTTAGGAAGTAGCTCAACTTGTGAAAGTGTAAGCATTGATTGGGTAGATTTGTTCAAAGTTTTTATACTTTATGCACATTAAAGGAAAGAAATAAAGAGCAACCAGGGGTTGAATTTCTACTGAGTCACATTGGTAAATGACGATTTATTGGAATACCCATAATTCAATAATTACGTCTTTCCCCGAGCCGCATATTATCCAGTTTAAGTGAAATTTTGAGAAGCTGGAAACTACAAGCAGAGTTTTGTCTCCAAGTAAAAGAGGGGAATTTGAATAATAAAATTAAGTTTTCTGATTGTTCTTTGAGGCTTTTGGGGAGTTCAGCCATATTTCAACTGGTTTCCAGACAGGATAGTAGTTAGTTAGTGAGTTAGTTATTTAGTTTATTTATTTCGAACAAATGAAAGAAAATAAGAAAAGAAAAATATATGCACATACCTATACATACACATATGTGTGTATGTACATATGTAAGTAAGTAAACGTTTATTTATAAAGCGCCTTTCATGATAAAAATCACAAAACACTTCACAATAAAACATCAAAACAACATAAAAAACATAAAAACAAATTAGTAAAAGCAAGATTAAAAGGAAATGTCATATTGGGCTTTATATTGTTTTTGCTATCCAGCAACCAGCTTTATGCTCTGGTGGTCGGCTCATGTTTGATCTCAATTTTAAGAGCATTTCTCCCTCCTTTAGTCTGACATTTGTGATTCTAAATATGAGATTGAGGAAATTTGGGAGCATCTGTGGGTGGAATTAACAAATGAAACTGGTTCTAGATGGGGACCACATTGGTAGAAATGAGGCTGCATAAAGAATAAGAAAGATATTTCTCTCTAAGACTTCATACATTTAGCTGAAACGTGTTGTGTGGCGCAGCAACGGTAAGATATTAAAGCCATCAACTAGCATTGTTGAACAGAAAATATCCAAAATGAAGAGATTCAACACTTTTTTTTCATTAAAATTGAGTTAATTTCTGTGTATTTTGCTTATTTTAATCAACTCATCATTTAGGTTTCAACAAGGCGCTTCACCTTAATGAACAAGAATTATATTTTGATGTCTTGTAGATTTTCAACCAAACGGCGGCCTTGTGTGGTGAATTCACACCGCTCAGCTAAATGTGAGTTCTGAATGTCTGTCAGAGCACACGGCCACCGAGGGGGAGCTATATTTGAAGTGCACGACTCTGGCACAGGCATCATTTTACAGGGTTACTGTACAACCAGCTCAGTGGGTGGATGTCAGGAGAGTCGCTCGGGCATACACCCATTCATGTGGACCCAGTGTGTGTCTTATCAATACAACCATCCTCTGCCGAGCGATAGGGGCTGCAGCGGGCCACTCCCAGCCTGCGGAGACTCACTAAAATACCGCTGCTGGTCGTACACAAAACACCCTCAACTAGTTCAGTCATTAAGTCCCTGGAGGGGGTGGGGGGGGGAGTATTGTTTTTCATTCTGCACTGACAGAAATTCCCAATGCTGCCCAAACACAGCCGAGCAGAGCCGAGTGTGCATGACTTGACTTTTTAACTGCAATGTTGAGCAACGCTCCTCTGGACCGACAGTCTGCTTGCTGCTCCTCTTCCAATTCTGACTCTTAAATCTGACTCATAAGTTGGATTTCGGCCTCCGCTGCCCTTCAAATAGAAGTATGTCGCTTTCACTGATTAATTTTGTGTCTACAGATCAACAAAACGCTCTGAAAGTCGTCCGAGCCAGCAAGCCAAGACCAAGGAAAGCCAGCAAGGTAATGTCCTCTATTTATAAAATCTTTGTGTTTTAAAAAGATTCCACAGTTTTTTGTTTTTTTGTTTTTTTTTTAGATTAAATAAAAAATCACAAGATTAGTTATTGTGTCCTGATGAATATTTAGTTTAGTTTATTCGTTTCTTTGTCAGGGACAATGTGTAAAAAAACATTACTAAAGGATGCTTTACACCAGATTTAGCCTTAGCTAGTTTCCATCTGCAGTCCCTGGACACGCAAAAGTCATACTATTTAAAAAATATTTTAAAAATGACAACAGCTACACTTATATGCAATCACTTTACATTTCTCTAAACACTCAACATCAATAAAACATTACATTTTCTACAAATAGTTGTGTAGAAATGATGAACAATGAGCACATCTCAGCATGGATTATACAAAGTAACCTCTTTAAAGTCGTTGTACGTTCACTTTTCACCATGTGGAGTGGGAAATTCACATCTGTTGCCAAAAGTTTGCTGCTTTAAGCTGCTATCCTGTTTTTTTGTTTGCATTTCCAACCAGTTTTTCCACTGCTGTTCTTTAAGGCTTGTTCGCAGGAGAGGAATCCCTTCAGGTGAAAATATAAATACTGCTTATTAAGCTTTGAGAGGTAATGATGAGTTACAGACAGGAAGTGTTGATTCAGCAGTGTATCGTCTTTATCTATAATTCGACTGTTTATTTACGTTGTATGTTTTTTTTACAGTTACATTTCCAGTGTGAATCTGCGGATGCTGCTTTTATCATCAACCATGTGACGATAAAAACTCAAACTGCTTTATTTCACCTGTTAACTTTCAGAAATGCTGATTTTTATCATCACAGCTTGTGTTAACGCCTTGCGTTTAACAGGAAATAAACGTGAAAAGCTCAGAATTAAGCAGAAGAGAAGAAAACAGCTACATGTGAACTGAACTGGTTTTATTTTAGCTCAACAGGGAAACTTTATTTAACTCCACGACATTTTAACAGTGAGATGAACCCGAAATTCAGCCGAGTCATTCATATTTCCTCTCATGTTGTTACGTCACATGAATGTAACTACAGTTTAGTTAAAGAAAAAACTCTGTTGCGATTGTAGAGTCATGCTCAGGTTTTTGTGAATCTTTAAACAGATTCATCTTATTTATCTTTTTGTAGTGACACTTCGACAGGCACAGTTATTACATTTTAACCAGATTAATAATTTAGATGGACAGATTTAAATATATACGTTCAGTGTTTAACATATCAGTACAAACTTACCAAAAAATGTACTAATACATGATAAAGAATAAGAGATATGTGACAAATGAAACACAGGGATATATTTATGACAAGTAGAGCTGCGTTAAACAAGCTGATTTATAGATTTGAATTGATGAAAAAAAAAAAAAAAAGACTGGTGCTTAACAAAATCTTTGAAACTGAAAGGTTTCCTTTGCTTCTGTTCAAAATCCTGTTTTCAGCAGAATGATGCCAGATTTTTATAAAACATCTTGTCACCTGACGATAAGAGTTCTGGATGTACGGCTGGGAAACTGTCAGGAAGTCCAGAAATAAGGAGGATGAAGTGCTTTTTGCCTGATTATGCTCGTTATGCTGATTTGATCATTAAATCAAATTTATTTATGCAGCACTTTTAATACCAAGGAGCAGCGCAGTGTTTTACATAATAACTGTCAGTAAATATCAAATTACATTAATTTCAACACCAAATTAAAAATCAATAACTCTTAGCATAACTAAACAAAAACACGCAACTTTATTTTTTTATAAAAAAATTTATATATTTAAAAAGAAAAAAAAATGTAAAAATTAAATTGAATGAAATGGAAAAAAAAAATTACCCACAAACTTATCCATAATCCGATCAAAGCAAACTTTATTTATAAGACATTTTATGCACAATAAAATGTTACACAAAGTGCATGGTGACATTGTGGACGTACTTATTAATCTGATAACAGACAAGTAAATGTACACAGCCATCTTTAGAAGTATCATGTTTCAGAAGTGCATGTAAACGCATCATATCGCATTATTACAGTAATCTGATTACTCACTGGTATCTGATTTTAATACTCATGCAGACGCTCAGTGTTTTACAAAACTGTTATCTGAGAAAGTTTAGAAAGTCGTTACATAAACATGGAAAAGAATCAATATCGAATCAGAGTTAATTGAAATCCAATCAAACTTTTATTGATCTAATTGATTCAGGAAAGCAGTGGTCATTTCCATCTCTGATTATTGGCTCAACTCTTTGTTTTAGACTTGATAAACCAACCAGCGAAGAGACATTTTACAGCTTAGATTAGCTGTTTCATTCAGCTTTTTTCTGTTAACTCTTTAATCTCTGGTCATATTCACAGAATGAAGCCGATAAAAAGACAAACCCAACGTAAATGAAGAATTGCTCCACAATAATAAATAATAAAGTTCATAATTATGTTTTAGTGACATTTATGGATCTTTTCCCAGTTTTCCCAGTTGTTTGTTACTGATTAACCCTTTCATGCATAGTGACCATATAGGGAAACCTATTTACAAGCTTTTTTCTTGCATATTCATGAATAAGGATGGTATTTTTTCTAAATAAACCACTTCAGTGGATGTCAGTGAGTCATCCAACACGTTTCCGCTCACTGGAGAGTAAATAAATATGATACAATTGAACATAATGTAATTACACAAGTATGCCTTTGTGATAAAACAGGAAAAGAAAATGATACAGCTATACTTTATACAAAATTTTCACAATATAATTATAATTATATATTATAATTATTTTATAGAATACATTAATAACCAAAAAAGTATCATTGCATATGTCTGTAGAGGTAAAAAACTATTTAAAAAAAAAAAAAGTGTTGCATTGTTTTTTATTAATTCATGCATGAAAAGGTTAATTCTATTAAAACAGGAGAAATGTAAAACATCTATATTCCCTTTGTTTTTTCCCCTTTTTGACAGAGGATAGCACCATGATAATATTTATTTGTCATGTATTTAGCACCAAAAAAAAATGAAAATTAAATTCATTTTTTATGACCATTAAACTTTAAACTTTGAGCAAAAGGTAAAAACTGAACCCAGTTTTCCTGTTTTGCTCTTTTTTATCAGAGCAGGTGTTTAAGTTAGATTTTTTTTTCATCTTTTATTTGGGCCAATCAGGCTCTAAGAATTAAACTCTTAATGCCTAAATTTCTGCGAATAAACAAAAACAAAATGAAAACTGTGGGAAAAATTAAAGGAAAAAAATCACATTTTTATCAGCGGTTGTCACCAGCAGCGTCTTGAGTCGTCTTTGTGTGAAATAAAACGGAGATTCAGCTTCTATTTTAGTGCTTTTGGGTGAAATGTAGCCCAGACTTTCTATCAGCTCCTTCAGGATTCATTAAAAACTCCATCCTGCATCCAAATCCAGAGCAGATTCGTCTCTGCGACATGCCCTGCAGAAGAAGTCGAGTCGTGTAAATTTATCTTTTTATGTGAGTGTCTCTGTGTCCACGTTTCCACCATCCACAGCACTTTTTCCTCCGTCTGGTCGATGCCGTCCGCGACCACGCAGCGTTTAGCGCCGATACGATCCTCAGAGACAGGCTCAACCTTTAAATGCTCGGATTCTGATTTTATGTGTGTGTTGCCTCCACAGTCGAGCGACTTCAGCGACATCACAAACTGGCCCACACCCGGAGAGCTGGCCAAAGAGGTACGATGTGGGAGAAAGCTGGGGAGCGAAGGTCAAAAAAGGCTTGCAGAAAAGGTTCACACAGAGGAGCTTTTCTGGTTTCTGCTCATTAGATGGAGCACAGAAAACATCCAGCAGATCTTTGCAACACTTAAAGCAGCCAAAAGGAACACAAACAGGTTAAAAATGACGCATTCTGAGGAAGAACAGAGTAAAAATCCCTTTAAAAACAGAAAATTCTGAAGTTTTAACATATGGAAAAGAAAATATTGGAATTAATCGTCTGAAACACTTTAAATATATAAAAAAAACTTTGGTGAAATAATGACAAAAGGAAGAACCATTTCAACTTTATTCATTTTAGGATATTAAATTATTTTAAACATTTTATTAAATTACTTTTTAAATCAGTCATTATGTTTTACTGTTCCTTCATACGACCCCACACGACCTGAGGTGTGAAAGTCTGCAGGAACATGTATAAAACCATAACAAATTCTCTCCTTCCCAAAAGACGAAAGCCAGTGGAGTAGTGACTAAATCCACTCTAACAAAACCAACAAACTCACTGGTCATCGAACTGAAAATACAGAAATGTGAAGACCTGGTCCGTGTTAAAATGGTTGAAATCGTGTCCTGAGTAGGAAATGATCAGGTTTCATGTATGGAGGGAGATCAGGTTCCTTCACACACCTGAAGTCGAGGCTTAATTTAATCCAGCATATATAAAAAATGCAGAAAAAACTGCAGCTCACACACAGATAATCCTAAAATTCAGAATATTATGGAAAAATGTGACGTAACCATATCTGTGTTGAGTCAGCTACCAGTAATATATTGAATTCTTTCACCTGCACATGCTAATAACCACAGCAGTTACATGTATGACGATTAGGGCAGACCAGCCAACATATGACGTGTGGGGCCAGAAAATAGAAGAAATAGATTAAACTCAACACTTTAAATATTATGTTAGACTCCAATGAAGTATATTTATGAGAGGAGGAGACCAGCTACAAATTTACTTTAAAAATAAAATTGATCTGCAAATTTTTTTGGCCTCATTTTTGTTTGTTCTATTTTTGTTTTGGTTTTTTTTTTTAATTTCATTTTTGTTTACTTTTTTAGTTATATTTTCAATTATTTTCTATTTTTTTAAATAAAATTTAATTTTATCTTTGTGGTTTTTTTTAAAAATTAATTTTTATTTTATTTTATTTGGGATTTTATTTTATTTTCCTAGTTCAGCCTATTTGGTATAACTTTGTCCTCTATAGCTTTTCCTTTTAAATACTTAGTTCAGTCACCGTCCCCTTGTCTCTTCCATCTGTTTGTGAATCTAAAGAAACCAAACTTGAATTAATGAACATTCATGTATGAAAGTAAAATAAAATCTGGGTACTTAAGAAATAAATGAAAAAAGTACCAAACAGTACCTAAAAGGACCAAAGACAGGAAAGGTATTTCAGCAACATTAAATTTGTCCTCTATGGGTTTCCGTTTTTTGTCAGCAGCAACAAAATGTCCTGAACAACAACGGGAAGAAGCCTCCGTCCCGCAGAGAGAGGGACAAGAGAAGAGAACGGCCGGAGAGGAAATCGGAGAGCAGCCACGATGGAGGTGAGAGCAAAGAGAACCAAGAGGCTCATCTGGACCCGCTGGGAGAGCTGCCCAAAGACGGCGAGTCCAAAGACGCGAAGAGCGGCGGCCTGAAGAAGAGAGGAGGTGAGGGTGAGGAGTTCTTCTTCTTTCTTTTATCAAGCATCATTCCAAGCGGAGGCATGTGGTTTCACCTGCCTGCAGCCAATCAGAAACATGATTCCTGCACAGAAGCATGTTAATAACTGGTATTGATCAGTGCTGGGGATTCTGGTGTGTGGATGCCGTGCTCTGATCAGCTGTTGCTCTTCTTATAATTTACTCCCACTTTTTTTTTAAACGTTACAAAGCCTCTGATCTGTGGAGCCGAAAGTAAAACCAATTTACACTGAAGATCCAGCGGTTTTCTGAACCGCAGCGTAACTTTCCCCTTCGTTCAGGATTCATTCCAACCTCCCAGTCACTTCAGACGTTGTGAGATCAGAACCTGTGAACAGGGAACGATTCGCCGTCATGTTTGTGAATTCTCAGAGAACTGAGTTATCATATGTGACAACGTGGACTTTGCTCTTTGAGGCCAACGTCGCAGCACAGAGCATGTGTGGGATGGCATCATAGCGTGTAGGCGGAAGCCACACAAAGCAGAGCGGGGGGGGGTTAAATCAGACATACTCTAAATATCGTCCCGAGAAGTTCTGTTTTTGAGACGATGTGAACTGAACATCCTAAAAAGGGAAGAGATGTCCACTGGCCTTTCCTTCATTCTGGTTTCCAGATGTTTTTACTGGTTTTGGTTGGCTGTGGAAGGTCATGCACCAGTAAACGGCCTCAGGTTTGCCAGATAGTGCTGCTTCTATGCAAAAACAAAGAAAAAGTCGTTTTTACTGTAATATTTAATAGGGATGTGAATCTAATAACAAGTCACGATTCAGTTTGGTTCAGATTTTTAGGGCGACGATTTTGATTCAAACAGATTTTTGATTTATAATCGTGATACTTAAGTAACAAAAGGTGAACATTTCCAAGTAACTTAATTCTTTCATAAATTAAATAAATAAAAGAACTGAGGACTTATTCGGGCCGATTCGATTTAAATTGCGACACAAACTAAACTTTTTTTTGTTGTTTTTCTTCATTTCATTTAGAAAAAAAACAACACAGTAGTCAGACCATCATTCTGCTAGTATAATGCCCAAGAAGACAAGGAAAAAGATCAGTAAAAACAATGAAAAGGACAAAATTATAATGGATTTTTTTTTTTTTTTTTATTTGAAAAAAAAAAAAGATTTTTTTTTTTTAAACAAATATATCGATTTTAAAATTGTGAAGCAAAAAATCCTGATTTCTTATTTATATTTTTTTATTCCTCTCCTGCAGTTGACTACTAATGCCTGCAGGCATTAGTAGTCAACTGTAAACCAGGCTGTTTTCCAACTCTAGTCAAATGATTATTCTGTTTATTAACAAATAAACAAAGCAAATATGTTTTTATTACCTTTTCTGTGTAAATAGACCAAAGTTTTTCATCCTGTGAGAATGACACGCAGAACAGAAGCGGATTGATGCCCAAAAAACCCCCAACATCAAAGAAAAGCACTGAAAAAGTGGACTCACATCGTCTCCACCACTGGAAAATGAAATAAATAAATTTAGTTTTAAATAAAGACAGTTAAAAATAAATTTATTTATTTATTTAAACAATTTTTTTAAAAAATTTAAATATATTTATTTATTGTTTAAATAAATAAATTTAAATAAAAAAATGTAAATAAAAATTTAAATAAATTTTAAATAAATAGTTTTTAATTAATTTTTGATTATATTAGAAAGAAATTAAGTTTTTAAAAATCACTTTTAACACTTTCTATGAAAGTTCAGAAAAAATTGATGCCACAGAATAGTCACGTTTATTTATAAGCATGTTTAAAACAACATACGATGACCAAAGTGCTGCCCAACAAGAGAAAACAACCCCAGCTAACAGAAAGATTGCAGAAACAACATGAAATACCAACATTTCACACATGATCTTTGTTGTTGGGGTCCTGTGGAGGGAAGGCGGTTCCAGGTAAACCCTGAACCGCAGCCGGTCTCGCAGCTCCAGACGGAGGGGTGCAGTTCAACATTCAGAAAGATAAGAACAGGTTTACCCGTTTAAATGCCTAAAACACACCGTAAGATCTTCCAACCCTCTGTACACCAGGCTGGAAACAAAGAAGCTAAACGTGATGTGTGATGACAGCGTCGAGCTGCTGCTGCGTTTCATCGAGCTGCAGACTCAAACTTCAGCGTTAAGGTCGTCCGGTCCCGATGAGATGAAAACATGAGTCATCTGAGAAGATTCAGAGAAGCTCATCTGAAGCTGGAACTGGAGAGGATGGAACATAAAATACCTTCCGGCATCCGTCACGCTCATCCTGTCGACGTTCATGGTTTTATTTTTACTAAGATAAATTCACAACATGCTGAATTCTTTCATTTCGATCCTTTTTATTCATGTTTGCTGCTAGCCGAGTAGATGGAAGCAATAGCTCCAAGATTGTTATAATAATTATTTAAAACTGCATCATCGTCACTCTGCATCAGTCTGGAAGTGAAGTTATTACGTTTAAAGTATGTAATTATGTATTCAGGTTGGTTATTTTGTCTTGTTGTGTGAAGGTCAGTGAACCTGCTGAAACTGGGCAGGAAAGCCGCCCAGACTCTCTTCTTTCTCTGTGTTTGGACCAAAAAGTCTTCAAGCTCTCTTTTCGATGTGCAATCACGGCTAGGAAACAAACGTAAGTGGGTTTCTCTGCCGCTGGAAGACGTGTCCCGGGACGATGCCGACAAGACGCCCAGCGGGGGCCCGACTCGCTCGGACTCGGAGCCCTTCATCGCCTCGCCCGACCCCACGTCGCCCAATCAAACGCTGCATAATAACCGAGCGCATGATAGCAGCCGGAGTAAGTTCCCAGCAGCTCACTGCTTTTTTCTCACCATCTGCCGCTGTTTTGCTCCTTTTCCTGCTGCTTTGCTGTTTGCTCTTCACCCCTCTGATACAGCTTCATGTTTACTCACCCCCCGTCCCCAATCCGCCACCTGTCTTCACGAAGCTTCACCTTTTCATAACGCATGAAAGCACGACTTCTGACTTTAATCTTTCTTCATGGAAGAAAAGAATTATTTTAATGTTAATTTGGGAGTTTTAGACAAATGAAAACTTCAGTGAATGAAAATGTGGAAAATCCAGAAGTACAACTATTAGTTTTTCTGCTTGTAACGACGTCTTGATCTGTCTAAACTGAGTAGTTTGTTGGATGTTAAAGCGTAAACTTCTAGTTTAAGTCAGTGTTTCCCAATCCTGGTCCAGAAGTACCGCCCTCCTGCATGTCTTAGACGCCTGATTCAGATGAAGTACCTTCCTCGTCAACTTCTTTCCAAGCCTGTTCACCTTTTAACTCAGGTGGACTAAAGTAGGGTTGCCTGTAAAACATGCAGGGAGTGCAGCTTGGAAGCAGGATTGGGAAATGCTGTTACTTCTCAAGTTGTCTCATGCGCTGGATATGAATGAAACACGCTTCCTCATCGGCAGGTTGGAGAGCAGAGCCGCGGGATTATGGCGACGACGCAGCCAGCGTCCGGAGCGATGGCGGCAGCATACGTGGAGGCATGCGGGGCCGAGGGAAAGGACGTGGACGTGGAAGAGGGCGTGGACGAGGTGTGAAGATCAGTTTGGTCATAAGTGACACTTTTGATGTTTTCCTTCCGACCTCAGAACCAATCAGGGATGTGATTATTATCGATGTTCCGGGAACAATTATTGTCTAAGAACGAATCACAGTTTTAATATCTTCACAAGTATTCTACGTTCAAGCAGCTCTATGGTGCTATTTCTAGTTTTCTGAGCTTTCTACAGTGCTAAATACTCAGTCTGAAGTTCTCTTCCACACTCTGCAATGAATATGTACGGAAACATCGAGCCCAGTAAAGCGCAGCAGTAAAATATAACCGTAACAAGAAGTCGGTTTCAGACGAAACCAGACTTGGAACGTTCACAGAAAGAGGAGGCGGGTAGTGCAGCTAGTCATCTGCTGAATATTTCTTCATGTGTATCTCAGGGTTAGGAAACATTGCAACCAGGTAGGTGTTTCCAGTATCGTGCAGCCTGATTGGTCGCTGTAGCTCAGGTGGAAAAGCAGCCGTCTTCGATTCCAGGCTTTCCTTGACCACAACCCCGCGTTGCCCCCCGATGTGCTTATTGGGGTGTGAGTGTGTGTGTTGATGAGTGACTGTGACATGTCGACATGACTGGAAAAGCGATATATATATATATATAGATATATAGATGTATAGATATATAGATATATATATAGATAGATAGATAGATATATATAGATATATATAGATATATAGATATATATAGATATATATATATATATATATAGATATATATAGATATAGATCATTTACCGTTTAAACCCTCGTGCTGATCAGAGATGTCTGCTTTCTCAGGTCGGTATGAATACTCTGTGAACTACCGAGACGCTCAGTCATCAGACGGTTCAGTTCAGGTCCCCTCAGAGTTCGGTAGCAACATGGTTTACTACTACGATGATGGAAGCAAGGTCCAGATGTACACCGTGGATGAGAAGCTTCTGAAGGAGTACATCAAACGGCAAATGTAAGTGTTTAATTCAACTTGATTTAACTAAAATAACCTGAACTGGTTTGACTTAAAGGCGTTAATGCTGCGCTGAGATTCTGGGTCCATACTGGTGTTTAAAATTAACGCTGAGGAGTCAGGCTGGGCTATATGATGGTATAGATCCTCTGGATGATAGAAAATGTGTCGTTTCATATGAAGCTCTGTCGTTTACGTCACAATAAGATGCTTTGCTGCAGTGTTTTACGTCACAATGCTCTTTACGCCACGCTGCAACATATAAACATGGAGGAAGACGGCAGCAGACGTGTTTCAGAGCAGGATAATTCACTAGAAGACGACCAGCCAACCCAAACTGATGAGCTTCTTTATAAAATAGGGAAATTTCTGTTGCTTGGATGCAGTTTGGATATAAAAAGACCGACGTGGAACCGACAAAAGACTAGCTCACAGTCCAAACAACGGACTCCGACACAACTAAGTAATTTTATCACCTGGGCAAGAATCAGGATAAAGAATACAGAGAGTGAACGAGAAAAAGCTGCAAAAGCAGCGTCAAGTGGCGGCGAAAGCTCATAATAAACTCCAGATGTAAACGCTACAGCAGGTATTTACCTGTGGAACGTCATACAACCGTAGTTCCTGCAGATGGAAGGAGGTCACTGCTGCTGCTGCCAAGCAACATCTGACACATAACTGATGCCTGACACAACATTACACACAGAGTTTTATATTGTTATGGGGATATAAGCGGAGTGACATCGGGATATGAGGTTTTAGTTGTATCGCCCTGCTAAGGAGCAGGATTCCTGCTGCATCGTCATCTTTTGCCTCTAATTCTCTTTTAGCTTTTTAAGCTTATGCTAACGCAGCGTTTCCATCCCGACGTGGCTCCACGATGACTTTTTTAACTGTTTACAAATCCTAAAAGATTAAATCTGTGAATCTAAACATTTAAACTATTCATTTCGTTTTGCACTTTAGTCTTATAATAGCTCATAGTTATTCGTCAGTGTTGCTGTGAAAAAATCCACGTCAGCGTGTTTAAACCACTTAGAGCTGCAGACGTGTCGCACAGACGTCTCTGAAAACCACAGTTTATGTTCCATCACGGCTGCTTGAGCGTCTCTGTCAAGTCCTTTATCGTGGTTTTTAGTTTGGTTGCAGGTTTCTGTGGAAGCTGCTTCTGCAAACCAAAGCAGCAGGAGAACCAGCTGAGCTCTGGTTCTCCGCGACTAAAGAACTCCGTAGAGCCTCGTTTCTGCAATAACTCGTTCTTCTGTGACAGCTGAGAGCACCGGGTTTGGTTTTTATACACCAGGTTGTGGTGAAAACACAGCAAACAGGGTTTATGTTTGGATTTCATCCAGTCTGTTGTGGATTCAGAAGATTTGCTTTAAAGCCTCGATGAGTCCAAACGTTGTGCACGATATTCCTCCAACACGTCGCTGTAAGGTTTACAACAAGATGGAGCCACTTCCTGGAACCTCTTCTTCTTTTTTACCGTTTTCTCTTTTTTCATTCCCTACAGAACGTGAACCCTGTTTCCGCTGATGCTCTACCATTAACCAACCAGTTAATGGTAGTTTACAGTAGTTTGTGTTGTGTTCAGTCACAGCGTCTCTGTCAGGAAGCATCTCAGGAGTGACATATTTTCACACTTTTTGGTTAAAGATGGCCAAATATATATATATATATATATATGATTACATTAAAAGCCATCTTTTTAGTCCGTTTAATTAAATTTTAAATTCCAATTTACAATAATGATTTAATGTTGCGTTGTTGTTTGGTTTAAAAAGCAGCAGAGAGACTTTAACATGTTTATTACAGGAAAATTACAGCGTTGAAAATATGATGGATTTAATCAGAGTGTGCGTCCAAACAACGCGGTTTCTGGTACTCCGGTTCCACTGATGCACAGAACGCTGCTAATACCGTTAGTCTTGTTTTGCTTTAGCTTGACAAACGAGCAGCTTTGGTGGATTTAGCGAGTTCTCACACCCTTCCAGTGACGTTTTATTAACTTGCAACAGATTTGTTGACTTTTTCTTTCGGCTGCTGACGTGAAAACACGTCATATTTACATTTCCCAGTGAAAGTCACTGCTGCAGACTTCTGAATAAAAACTATTAATATAGTTAATTAAAAAGAAGCCCCTAATAAAAATGAAATAGAATTTCATAAATGAAACATTTGAGTCCAAAAAATAATTTAAAAAATGATTTAATTTAAAACTATTTGTGTTTATTAAAAAGATTCATATAAAGAATAACAGATGCGGGGAGAGAGTTCTTTGGCTTTTGGGCGCGTTATGGAGCCGATCAGCAGTAATTTATTTTTCTTTCTCAGACATTTATGGGTCCTTTAACCCTTCGATGCATCATGTCCACTACAGCGGACACCTGTTTAACGGCTGTTTTCTGGTATATTCACAAATAAGGATGTTATATTTGTAACTTTGCCACTGCAGTCATCCCACACACTCCCACTCACTGAGGAATAAACTCATTTTATAGTATAAAAAGTCATGGAAACACATAATTACCAAGTGATAAACAGGACAATAAAGTGATATGAGTCTGTCTCTGGAATATTTCTATTTTGGAATGACAACATACAGCTGGTCCTCTGTTTATGTATGAGTTCTGGTCCTATGCCGCGGCGTAGCCCCAAATTCCATGTCGGTCTTGATTTTTACTCCTAAATACACCCATAAATTACTAAATAAATGTCTAAATACATGGATTATACATCATCATAATGGAAAAGCAGCAAAGGCGGCTCTCACGGTAACACCGTCTGGCACACCGTCCATCTCTTTCCTTGAAGCTTTTAACAAACGTTTGCCGTCTCTGTCTCGAATCAAAACTTCAAAACTGTCTTTATGTTTTTTACGTCAGAGGAGCCCAAAGTGTCCTTGAGGGCCGCTGTCCTGCAGGTTTATGTATCCCTGCTCCAACACACCTGTCTTCCATAAATGGATCCAACAGCCTATGAAGTTCTACACAGGAACGGATTTGTTTTGCATCAGTTGTGTTTGAGCAGGGATACATAGAAACCTCAAGGACCGGAGCTGGACTCCCCTGTTTTACATACATATACAGTATTTAATGAGCATTGTAAAGTCTAAACAACGTAACCGAGGACCGCCTGTATTATTTAGTAAATATTTCTACAGAATAGATCAGCGATTCTCAACCTTTTTGCAACACAGTCCCCCTTGTAAAATATTTTTTTCAGCTACATACCCCCCTAACCACTGCAAAGTATTTTTGGTTAAGAAAAAACATTAAATGAAAATTAAAAATACTTTCATGTATCAAATACAGGCTTTTGTCATTTGTGTTTGGTTTGATAAACTTTTAACTGAGCAAAACAACAAAAAATTTCTTCGACGCCTCAACCAGGGCTCCGTTGTTTGCGTTGTCGAGGCGACAATGACTGACGAATATGCTTTGACTCGTAACGGACATGGTTAATGTCAGATTAGGGATGAAATGATGTAAATTTAAATTCAGTTTATGAATCTATACTTACATTGGATGAAATATATGAAATATTTATGTAATATTTTTTATATAATTTTTTTCAGGATGTTTTCAAGACATTTCGCTTACCCCCTGGAATGCCTTGAAGTACCCCCAGGGGTATGCGTACCCCCATTTGAGAAACAGTGGAACAGATCAAATAAACTGAATAAAAAGTCCAATAATACTAAAGACAAATGAAGGTGCCTCAAATATTGCATGTGACAAAATGTGGAATTGATATTTAATAATTAATGCATCAGATGTTTAACAAACTGATACTAAAGATGCAGATTTTGCTCCCATTCTCATCCTATTGGACATATAAAACAAAACAGGCCTGAATATAATGAATATGAATTTATGCATGGGAAGCTGATATGAGCTCATTCTGACATGAATAATTACCAGTAAATATTGCAGCTAAATTCTTTAGTGACTTTAGATGTGCAGGTATGAGGTGTAGTTGCTTCAGCCTGCAGGGGGCGGCGTTCCCTCTGGATGGCTGGAAGCTTTGGCCTCATTAAAGCTCCGACTCCCACCAGAGGAGGGTGAGGGTGAGGTGAGCTCCTAAATATAGACCGTGTGCTTTTGAGGGGACAGGCAATGAATTATATGCAGGGCTGAGCTCGGCGATGTAAAAAAAAAAACAAAAAAAAGAAAAGAGGGATAGAGTGGTGATGGGTGAGAGAGAAAGGGGGAGGCGACGTACTCGTCCTCCTCCAGTGTTATTCAGATTGCTCGTTCAGCCGACTTTACTCCACATGAAATGATAACTATTTACCGCCTGCAGGCTGGACTGTGTGTGTGTGTGTGTGTGTGTGTGTGCGTGCAAGGACTGCCAGGCTGATTTAAAGTGGTGTGACAAGCAGTGGACAGGGAGCTTTTAGGGAGCAGGGAGCTGCCTGCATTTGCTCTTCTGGAAGAAACTGACTTGACTTATAAAAATATTTCTGTTCTGTCTTTTTACTGATCGCAAATTCTCGAAAAGTTTGAGGTTGTCGAATATTAATAGAAACATGGGATGTATTTTGCTCACATAGTGTTTTAGTCAACCTTTAGGTAATTATGCTGGAGTGATTGGATCACTTTTGGTTTCCAAAGCTGCAAAACAAAAGAAATGAGGTCGCCCAGAGCGCTGCTTTCACTTAAAGCTGCAGATTTTAAACTCCGTCCCAGTCTGTGAGATATTAACGTTTAGGTTTAATAGCACACATATTTCTTAGGGTTGTGACGATATGCTTTTGTCCCGATTCGATTCCGATTTTTTTTTTTGGGTGCGATTCGATTAAAATTGTGATCCTCACAATTCTTCAATATTGCTGATTTTTGTAGATTAAAAACAAAAAAGGAATATATAAACCTTTTTTTTTTTTGTTCGTCATTTTTCTTGATTTTAATGAGGGGAAAAAACAACACAGTAGCCAGATCATCATTCTGCTTCTGTAACGGCCAAGAACACAAGTAAAAAGATCAATAAAAGCAATAAAAAATGACTAATTTTATAGTGGATTAATTTTATTTATTTGAAAAAATAATAGATTTTTTTTAACCAAAAAAAAAAATCGATTTTTAAAATTGTGAAAGAAAAAAAAATTCAGATTTTCAATTTTTCGATTCGATTTTCCCACCCTTCATATTTCTGCATCCGAGTGTGAAAGTCTGATATGATGAACAGGTGATGAATTTCTTTACACAAAGCTCCAGACTGTGAGAACGACTCCCATCTAGTGGTTTGCTAATTGAATGCAAACAGCCGAGCTGTGCGCGTCATACGGCGTCGTTTACTCGCAGTGTTACCACTGGCAATGTTATGAAGACTCATTTATGTCAAAATTTGAAATGTTTACATCTTGCATACGCTGGAGTGTCCCATCAGGTTATGAGGTACAAAATGATACATAATTCTGTTTCGTTGATGCTAATAAGTTACAAGCATTTCTTTCATGTATTTGGTGCCAAGCTACTGCTAATTGCTAACAGCCGCGAACAGCCGCTTGTCAAACCAGCTGAAATAAATGATGAAACACGAGGAAAAACTTGGGGAAAATGGTTGTGAAAGCAGCACGGTGACCTGCTGGTATGACTTCTCTGAAGAGTAACATCAACTGCAAACTGCTCCAACGGAGTTTTTCCGCTGTAGGCTAACAGATTAGCATCTCTGCCGTTTTATACAGCAGTAACAGTAAATGATGCGACTCAAACAGAAGGATAAAGTAGCTGCTGGACTACCTGCCCTGTTTCTAACATAACGCCAAAATAAACTTCACCGTTAGACTGAATGAACTTACCAGTCCAGCAGAAAACTGCAACCTCCACCTCAGTCCTGAAGTCTCCATCATGAACGGTCTCCATCTGCTAAACGCTACGCCCATGTAGCCTCTCCTTTTCTCCCTCTTTATTATTTCTCTTTTCTTTTCTTGGCTACTTTTTCCTCCCTCTCATAGATGCTCCTGCATTTTATCCTAAAACAGCAAGTTGAATGATCCATGTCGTCTTTGCAAATCCCCCCTCCAATACGACACATGAAGATAAAGACAGCTAAAACACGCAAGGCTAACAAGTTTGTCCCCCTTTCAGGTACACTATTCAGAGATGGCGATGCAACAATGTGGCGTTCTGTTGGGTGCCCCTTCACCTCTGTACTTACAAACAACTCATCATAAGCTATGAAAACTAGGTTTGTGACGATATGCATTTGTCCCAATTCGATTCGATTCCGATTTTTTGGGTACCGATTCGATTTAAATAGAGATTCTTACAATTCTACGATATTGCTAAGTTTTGTAGATTAAAAGCAAAAAAATGTATAATGTATAAATAAAATAAATAAATTTAAAATAAATAAAATGTATAAATGTATATTTACATTATTAACCTCTTTTACTATTATTTCATTTATTAATCCATTAAAATCCATTTAAATGTAAAAAATGTTGCTTTTTGGGGCAAATATTACAATTAAAATGCGATTAATTGAGATAAATTCATTACAAAGCCTGTAATTAATTAGATGTCTCTAATCAAGTCCCACCTGTAGTAAGTATATGTAACTATGCTGACCTGCCTGCCAGCTGCACAAAGGAGGGACTTTATTCACCGCCGAGTTAAAATTGTCCCAGTATTGTGTGACATATTCTCATGTTTGTCACTTCTTTGCTATAGTGAATGTTTTATGCATGTTTTGCTCACTTTGATCCCTTTGTAAATTAAACGATGATGTATATTAACCTACAAGCCCGGTTAGTGTTTCTGCAAGTGAAAACATGTTTGCTTTCTAAACACATAAAGCCCCTCTGTGCACGTTAACTGCATTTTACACGCTGCAAACAAGATGGCATTATTTAGTTTGTCAGAGAGCATGAGCTTCAGTAAGTAGACGTAATGGTATTTGCTGCTGCAGAGATGCAAAGATGGATTGGAAACTCCATGCATGCATGCTAAGATGGAGCTCCATGTTGCTGCAAACACGGCAGATCTGTTCAACAATCAGCTGATGAGAAGGAGCAAAAATCAGAAAAACACACTCACCTGTTTGTATTGGATTAATTTAATTATTTAGCATGGTCGTGCTCATTTGGAAAGAACCAAAATGGCAATAAGTTCGCTGTTAGGCCTGTCAGAAGTATAAACATACTTCATTAATCATACTGAGCCAGCATATCACATCAACATGCCAATAGCAATGTGCACAAATTAGTGCATGAGCTCCTCGTTACTCCTAAAGTTCTGCAGAACGATACAAATGAAAACAACTTATTGCAGCTCTTCTCAGTGTTACCTCACATTCGTCCTCACCAAGTGGCAACCTCCAGCGGTTAAAAGTGAAGCCTTCATCCACTAGGGGCTGCAAAACAGAGCAAATCCCCATAGACTCCCATGTTAAAAAGACCAACTTCACAGCAGAAATAAACATGTTTACAGCAGGAATAAACATGTTTACAGCCTGGTTCAAAAATCCATTTTAGGTTTAATAGGTCAGGTTTACCTTCATGACAACTGTGGGGGGAGTGAATTTTTTTCTAACTCGCCCGTTTTAAAGTAATTTAATCTCGAAGTTCGGCATATTTAGGGGCGTGTCCTTCTGATTGACAGGTACCAATCTCTGTCTTCAAGTCAGAAGAACGTAGAACAGCCGCGGTTTTTAGCCCGCTTACCTCCGTTAGATGGTTAGCTCCCGTTATCTCGGGGTTAGCTCGGTTAGTTCGCTCGATGTCAATCATCCGCCATGACGCTCACGGCTGCCCTCTCAGCTCCACCTCTTTGTCCATATTTGTATTTTCCGGGCGAGACGACACGCATGGCGCTGCCAACATGGCGATGGTAGGAACCACCCACCGAGCTTCAATTCAGCTCTTCAGAAACCTACGGGTGACGTCACGGAGACTCCGTCCATCTCTTTATACACAGTCTATGGTCCTCACATACGTCCTCAGCTGCACTCCTGAACATGCAGATGTTTGTAATGGGAATGTTGCAGACTAGTATCATCATTAAAAGACTGTGTGTGGCAGTTTTCCAGTGTTCTGCAGGAAAGTAGAGGTAAATTATTTTGTTCTGCAGCATTGTGCTGGAAGAAAAAAATGATTTGTCTTCAACGAAACGTCTCCAATGTCTGACAAGGGCCAAAAGATGTGGAAAGGTCACCACAACAGTTTATTATATTCAGATCTGCTGGAAAAGCTGAAGGAATTTGAGGATTTTTTGTTTTTTTTCCTCTTTCTGTTTTCTGTTTGCTTAAATTAAGCAAACATGTTCCTAAAGGCACATATGTGTAGATACTTTTAATTTTGCAATGCGATGTAAACTGTGTTTACTTTCTTTTATTGTGTAAAAGCCCAACTATGGACGGGCATTTAAAATTAGCCTTGGCTAAAATGTGCAGTATGCGCCATCGTTCATGGAGCATACTTGTCCCTATCAAATAAATAAACAGCTGCGGCTTCAGGAACAGCTCCACGTCCTGAAATACTCTACTAGTCTGCAAAGATTGTTCATTTATTCGGTGCTTTTGCCAGGAAAACATCCTACTAACTGCAAAAATCCCCCCAAAACAAAAAATAATCTAAATTCTGGACCAGTTTTGTTTATAAATTGTTGAATTTGAGCTGTATTAGTAGATTTGTCCCTTATTTACAATATTATGAAGAGGGACAGGGAAACGAATCCCCAGATGAAAAGATGGAAAAGAGCAAGTGAGACTGTTCAGGGAACAGAAACTGGAGGGAAAGAGGGAGATGATCTGAGGGATGAAGAAGAAAGTTGCCTAGGAAACAGTCATTTTTAAGACCTGTTCCTTCTCTAAATGACTTGTTCATTCTAACACGACTTTTTAAGTGAAATTACATGAAAACTATGTGGACTAAGTTCATCATGTTGTCCGTTTCTAGCGAGTACTACTTCAGCATCCACAACCTGGAGCGAGACTTCTTCCTGAGGAGGAAAATGGACGTGCAGGGCTTCCTCCCCATCTCCCTCATCGCCAGCTTCCACAGAGTTCAGGCTCTCACCACTGACATCAGCATCATCGTGGAGGTAACATGTCATCCTCCGTGAGTCAGCTCATCGGTCTGACCCGGTTTCTGTTGCAGGGAACCTTCACATGTTGGTTTTTTTTGTTTCCAGGCTCTGAAAAGCAGCACAGAAGTTGAGCTGGTGGACGATAAGATTCGCTGTAAAACGAAGCCAGAGCACTGGCCCATCCCCGTCCCTCCCATCATCGGCTCTCCCCGCACCGACTTCTCGCAGCTCATCAACTGTCCCGAGTTTGTTCCTCGCCAGAACCTCGGCTCCATAAACTCTGGTCAGTATTCAGCTGCTTCTAAGTCCAGAATTCACAACGTTAATCAGCACAGTTTGGTTTTTATCCTTTACTTGGTCTCCAACACGCTGCTGCCCCACATACTCACTTAAGCAGCAAATATGGATTAATGGCAGCTGAATAGTCCTCATGCTTTAACAAGTCCTCCTGTCCTTGCAGTTTGGAGCTTTCCTGCTAAATGAAGTAGCTTTTTGATTAGTTTTTTTTTCAAGGATCCCACCATAAATGTTAGGGGTGGGAAAATCGAAAATACGTTTTTTATTTGCTTCACAATTTTAAAATTGTGAAGCAAATAAAAAACGTATTTTATAAATAAAATAAAATAAATAAATAAAAAAAATATATATATTTTTTTTTTATTTCAATTAAATAAAATTATCCACTATAAAAAATTTTGTTAAAAAATTGATTTTTTTATTTCAAGTAAATGAATCCACTTTAAATTTTTTGTCATTTTTTTATTATTTTTATTGATATT
The DNA here is from genome assembly GCF_933228915.1 of Telmatherina bonti. Lineage (NCBI taxonomy): Eukaryota > Metazoa > Chordata > Actinopteri > Atheriniformes > Telmatherinidae > Telmatherina > Telmatherina bonti. Next base: position 32,096,748 of record NC_136631.1, read on the forward strand.
TTTACTTGGCTTCTTGGGCATTATGGCAGCAGAATGATGATCTGGCTGGTTGGTAGAAAAATGAGTGTCTGTTCAGCGTTATGAGAGGCATTGCCGTGATTTGACGCTATTTAAATAAAGTTGAATTGAATTAAATTGAATTGCCTTGCAAAAAGAAGTTTTATACATTTTTTTTGTTTTTAATCTACAAAAATCAGCAATATCAAAGAACTGTAAGAATCGCAATTTAAATTGAATCGACCTTCTAAAAATCGGAATGGAATCGGGACAAAAGCATGTCGTCACAACCCTAATAAATACGCAGCATTACAGAGACAGAACATAAAACTTTGCTTTATTACAGTCGACTACATGATTTACCTTTTTTATTTTCTCTCAAGGACTTAAATGTGTGGCGTTTAGAGGAGTGCAGAGGGATGCATGCGTTCTGCAGAGACATGAACACTGTATCAGCACTAATAAGATATCTGTGATTTATGTTGAAACAAGGAAGTGTGTCTGTGCTGCGGCGCATTCCGCCGACCAATCAGCAGTCTGCAGTGTTGTCACAGTCACGCTACATTATCAGCTGAGTTGGTGCCAAACCATCAGTACGAGTTGCAGGTATTTGTAGAGGAGCTGAATGATTCATTGTTTTTAAGTCTAAATAACTATTTAAAAGAGTTTGTTTTAACGTTACGCAGCGAGATGCTGCAAACAGAGGTCCGTCTTCGGATTAAATGAATAGAGACAAAGGTTTTACTGAGTGGAGTCGCTCTGAATGTTCCTAAAGGTCTGATCTCATAACGTACTGATGTTAACTAAACCTACAAATAGGGGTGTCTATTGGCAAGAATCTGGCAATACGAAATGTATCACAATACGGAGCACCAATACGATATACTGCGATATATCAGGATACTATAAGCAAGACAACAGGTTAGAATTTTTCTCTACTAGTAGTAAACACTGAACGCTGTGCTTGACATCAACTTGCTGTAAAGGAACAGAGGATCTACGTTTCACTGCAGAGTGAATAAAAACTGTGATTTTTATGTACAAGATGAACAAAGAAATTAAAATCTGCCTCGTCAGTAAAGATCAATTGTTTGATCAAATCGATACAGTGCTTTTGGAGATCGCTGCAATATTTTTACACAAAATATTGCGATATTTCACTGTCGTTATTTTCTTAAACTCTAACTAGTAGGACTTTGACGATATGCTTTTGTCCCAATCCGATTCCAATTCCGTTTTATTTGTTTTCAGTGACGATTTGATTTAAAATTGATTCTTCGATCTTTCTGATTTTTTGAGACTAAAAACAAACAAAAGAAAAATCTGCAAAACTTTTTTTTCTTTCTCACAATTTTTCTTCATTTTAGTTAGAAAAAACAACACAGTAGCCAGACCATCATTCTGCTGCTAGAGTGCCCAAGAAGAAGTAAAAAGATCAATGAAAACAATAAAAATTACCAAAAATTTTATAATGGATTATTTTATTTGTTTGGAAATTATCATATTTCCTGTGGCTCACATCTCAGATCCCAAATGTTCAACGTCTCCATTCAGACTACAAATCTGATGCGCTGCATCTGCTTGCAAAGCGACAGCAGCCGAAGTACGACGGATAGCACAGCTTCAGTGTTTCTGACACATCATTAAAAGTTAAAATAACAAACCCAGCAAGCTGAATGAGCACACAGTCTGCTGTGACAACGGTCTGACTAAGAAAGTGACCCTGCAGCGTTTCAGTCAGACAGCAGCCGACTGGAGCAGTGAAGACTCAGAGGCGATAACATTTACAGCTGATAACGTGTCTAAACATGGTGGAAGTCTACAAATTTGTACCATAAAGCAAGCAAAGGAAACGGTTAATGAAACACTGGACATTTGTAGCGATAGAGATTAAATTGAAAAGGTTACCTGCACCTTTTTAGTCATCAGGTAACCAGTATGTTTGAGAAAACGTAGAGTATTTCTGAAATGAAATTACAATGAAAGGAGAAAATACTTTAAATGTTCATGAGGAAAACATGAATGTTACGGTGAGTGAAAACACACCGTGCACCGCAGTGTCGTGGCAAAAAGGCAGAAGCTGAGAGCCAAACTGCAGGCGAGCCGGTGTGCTGCTGCTGGTTTTTTATCTTAGTCAGCTCCTGTCGCAAATGCAAAGCAAAAACACATCATCATTCAGGTTCTGGGTCATCGCTGAAGGCTTCTTCACAACTCACAGGCTCCCTGCCATGTCTCTCATTTTTATTAATGATAAAATGGTAGGAAAACACCGGATTCTGGTAGGAATCCAGATATAGCGGCGTTTTCCGACCATTCTGAGGATATAATGGTAGGAAAGCAGAATGAATCTTATAGACTCTGGCCGCTCTTTTAAAACTTTTGGATGAGATTTCTGGTTTTTGGCTGAAAGCCTCGCAGGAGGTCACCGACCTGAGAGAGACTGCATCTGGTGGGACCAGTGACAGGCCTGGGTGGAGGTCAGGCCTGGTTCCCAGACCCCTGAGCTGGGCCCGGCTGCTGTCCATTCGCCATCCTCGGTGCAGGGCTACAGACCCGAACCCTGGCCTCCAGACCCGAACCCTGGCCTCCAGACCCGAACCCTGGCCTCCACGCCCGAACCCTAGCCTCCACACCCGAACCCTGGCCTCCACGCCCGAACCCTGGCCTCCACGCCCGAACCCTGGCCTCCAGGCCCGAACCCTGGCCTCCAGACCCGAACCCTGGCCTCCACGCCCGAACCCTGGCCTCCAGGCCCGAACCCTGGCCTCCAGACCCGAACCCTGGCCTCCAGACCCGAACCCTGGCCTCCACACCCGAACCCTGGCCTCCAGGCCCGAACCCTGGCCTCCACACCCGAACCCTGGCCTCCACGCCCGAACCCTGGCCTCCACACCCGAACCCTGGCCTCCAGACCCGAACCCTGGCCTCCAGGCCCGAACCCTGGCCTCCACACCCGAACCCTGGCCTCCAGGCCCGAACCCTGGCCTCCACACCCGAACCCTGGCCTCCAGACCCGAACCCTGGCCTCCAGACCCGAACCCTGGCCTCCAGACCCGAACCCTGGCCTCCAGGCCCGAACCCTGGCCTCCAGACCCGAACCCTGGCCTCCAGGCCCGAACCCTGGCCTCCAGGCCCGAACCCTGGCCTCCACGCCCGAACCCTGGCCTCCACGCCCGAACCCTGGCCTCCAGACCCGAACCCTGGCCTCCAGACCCGAACCCTGGCCTCCAGACCCGAACCCTGGCCTCCACGCCCGAACCCTGGCCTCCAGGCCCAAATGCGGGGCTCTACACGTGGGTTAACAGCCCCAGGTCCATCACACCCAGACGCGGGGCTCCGGGCCCAGACGCGGGGCTCCGGGCCCAGACGCGGGGCTCCGGGCCCAGACGCGGGGCTGCTCTGTTGCTAAGAGTTTTTTATTTTCTCTTATCGGGGCGACGTTGTGACCAGAAAATAAGATCCAGTCAGTAAGCAGAACGGATCAGGTACACAGTGTCCTGCTGCCTAATACCAGTTTGCTGGAGATGTTTCCTGATGGTTGTGCAGTTTTTGTAAATGTCATTGAAAGAAGCTGAACTTGAAGCCGTGTTGACATTTTAGTCTTTTCCCCCTGAGAGTTGACAGTGTGATGAGCGATTATCAGGCTGTCTGACTTTCTGCATGATGTGTCTGGCTTTTCAGCTTCATCGCCTGCCACGGAGACTCCTCTTGAGACAGCTGAGCCTCAGGACTCGGCTGAATCCAACTCCTCCATGCAGGATCCCCTCCCAGCCACAGACTACTCAAAACACTCACCCGCCCCCAAGCCTGACCCCGACACCTGGATCCAGGTGGAGAAACGCCACCGACAGCCATCCGGAAAGCCAAAGGTAACCAGCAGGGATGCGTTTCATCAGCTGCAGAACACACAGAGCAGACGGCTGACACACACATCTAAGCTTTCTTTAATTCCTGCACCGCAAATATGATGTCACATGTCCATGTTTCCATCTTTTCCTCCTTCTGTCATCACCTCTCTGTCTCTCATCTCTTCTTTCATTGGTTCCCTGCGATCACCTCCTCCTGTCCGCCATCTTTTGGCCAGCAGCATGTCAGTGATGATGTGTGTGCTGCTGGCTCCTCTCCCCCCTCAGTGCTCCAACCCGACCACCTCCCCCCTGCAGTTGAGTACCTCCTCCTCTCACCCACCCATGTCAGCTTGTCTTCTTCATCTCCTCTCTTTCTCCTTGTCCTTTACCGAACATTTCCAGTTCGCTTTGAACAGCTGTGACCAGTTGTAGATTTGACCAGTTCCCTCTGGTTTCTGGTCTGGGCTGGTTCCAGTGATGCATACGGGTCGGTCCGTGTCGTTTGCACCAGTGGCAAACACACTTTAACTTCAGAAAAATCAGAATTTTTCACCAGATGTTGCTTATTTATCCATCATCCACCCATGAATCTGTTGACTTTCACGATTTTCCTGCGTCCTTCTTTTTTTCCTCCATTTTTAAGGTGACCATATCTCAACATCGACACCACATAAGTTACTGATATTTGGTATAATAACACACCTCCATCTACTCTCTCGGGGTTCATTCACATCTGGATATTCCGCTAGACTCGGTCCGATTAGGGGTGTATCCACGCGGACAGAGATCGTGTTCTGGCTCCAATTTGGTCAAACCAGCCAAACCATTAGAATGATATAACCCCGTTCCCACTAGGGCTGGACGACTAATCGGATTTTAAGGATCTGGCTTTTCAGCAATCATAAAGATAAAAGGGTGTGATTATTTTCCTCTCTGCAGTTTCCTCTCCTGCTGTCTTCAGCTGCTAATCGAGCGTCTCTGGCGTTGCAGCGCTGTGCTGTAAACTCCTCCCACAGCCGCTTTGCTTTCATTCAGACACTGTTGCCAACTTGGAGACTTTCTCGCTAAATCTGGAGACTTTTTTTGTTAAAAGCGACAAATCTAGCAGCTTTTACTGGAGTTATTAGAGACTTTTCTGGTGTTTTGGCGACTGACTTGAAGGCACATATTGTTCTGCAGTTACTGTAAGGAAGGAGCAGCGGGAGCCTCTCCCGTCCTAAAGCACTCCCAGGCGGCCAGTCTCAGTCGGCTCCGGCTGCAGGTCCATGTAGAATAACTGCAGTAGGTTGTGGAAGTTCACCTAAACAGGGGTGGGAATAATGGGATTTTTTTGCTTTGCAATTTTAAAATGGATTTTTTTTGTTGTTGTTAAAAAATCGTTGTTTTGGTTTTTTTTTTCCAAATATATAATAAAAATAATTCAATTTAAAATTTTTATTGTTTTTATTGATCTTTTTACTCGTCTTCTTGGGCATTATAGCAGCAGAATGATGGTCTGGCTACTGTGTGGTTTCTTTTCTAAACTGAAATTAAGAAAAATGTCGAGCAGAAAGAAGTTTTATACATTTTTTTGTTTGTTTGTTTTTGAACTACAAAAATTAGCAATATCGAAGAATTGGGGGAATCGCAAATAAAATCAAATCGGCACCCAAAAAATCTGAATCGAATCGGAACAAAAGCATTTCGGCACAGCCCTAATAGTTTTTTTATCTGTTCGGTTTACATCAGTATTTGCACTTTGTCAAGACAAAGCTTCATGTTGTTTGTTTGTTTTCTAAAATTTGTGGAATCCATAAGATACTGTTAAAAAGCCGCTGTTTAATATGAATCAAATTCATGTCGTTAAAGATCATGGATAATTGTGTTAAATAATAAAGATCTCAATTTTGTGGAGATCTCTGGTTTTGTGGTCTTCGTAACAACTTTGTGTATGTCCCAGCTTCTTGATTTGCTTTGGGTATTTTTCGTCACAGTTTCGCAGAACAAACGAAGCGTTTAAAGCGTTGATGATTAGTTAGATGTTTGCATTGCTTTCTGGATCGAAGCCTCTACAGCTGAAAAACAAAGCTTTTGTCTCAGATTTTAATTGATCTATTGTAGGAAAATCAGATGTGTTTTCATTTAAAGGTCAAATATTCCTCTTTCTAGGGATACAAAAAGTTTAATTTGCAAAAAAAAACAACCATAAAACGAACTGCTTTACTGTTTCAAATCACTTTCTTCTAATTATCAGTATAAATGTGTATCTGATGAGATTTGGTAAAAAAGTTAATAAAAATGTTGTGATAAAAGTAGGTATCTGATGGTCTTTATAGGTAAATAATGATAAAATTATTCACAGTAACTGAACATAAGACAGTCCAAATGAGGCCATTTCACCAGATGAGTGGTGAAATGGCCTCATTTAGGTTAAAAAATAAAGAAAAACTTGCATAAAGAAAAACTGTCTTGTGTATCAAGAAAGAAGAATCTTTGAACTTTCAATTTTAGACAGTTTTGAGACTCGTGTGTGTCCTGAAATGACAAGAAATGACCTGTACTCCTGGGGAAAAGAGAAAACAGTTTTTAGCTAAATTGACTACCTGTTGATTTTAAAACCCCCTTTCTTTCCCGTCTCCCTCTGTTTATGGCTTTTTGTTTTCCGTGTCGTCCAGGGAGACAACAAACCGCCTCCTCTGAGCCATCCGGCTCCTCCACAAGCCGAACCTGACCAGGAGGAGCTGGACTTCATGTTTGACGAGGAAATGGAGCAGATGGCGCCCAGGAAGAACAAGTTCACAGACTGGTCGGACTCGGACGACTCAGACTACGAATTGGACGACCAGGACGTCAACAAAATCCTCATCGTCACCCAGACTCCTCCCTACCTCCGTAAGCATCCTGGTGGGGACCGAACTGGCAACCACGAGTCCCGAGCCAAGATCACGGCGGACCTGGCCAAAGCCATCAACGACGGGCTGTACTACTACGAACAGGACCTGTGGAAGGGAGAGGAACCGACCGAGTGCAGCAAGGTACGGTAATCATTTCATATCTAAACGTGTAAAGCTGATAAACCCACTTCTGCATCCAAAGTCTTTCAGATCAGCAAAAAGAAACATGTAGCAAACAACCCAGCAAAGAGTGATTAAAACAGCCTGCAGGTAGACTAAATGAGGTCCTTCAAACGCGGTCTGGATGGGAAGACCCGGTCCTGGTCGTGGCTCGGGTGAATACTGAGGCTGGTTTTGTCTTTAGGCTTCAGCTCGGTCGCTGCAGCTCTCCACAGAGGATCCAGTACTGGTTTTTCCTCCAGTGTTTCCAGGAAGTTTATTACCCAGACTTCATGTAGCGTGATGACCTGCATGATTTGTGTTTCTGCTGCAGAGTTTCAGAAGATTTTATCCAACGGTTGATACCGCTGGTCGGTCAGCTGTTGTTGTCCCTCAGCTTCTATCTTGATCTTGTTTCAGATTCTTTTTCTTTTCCTGGATTTATCTGAGTTTCCTACATTTAGCTTGTCTGCTTTTCTGCCAGTCTTCGTGCTTTCTGAAGTTTCCTCCTGGAAGTCACACTGAATGTCGTCCTCAGAAAAGTCGCTCAAAAGAGCCAGTCTCATTCAGCAGAGAGAGATTGGATTATTTATTTCTAAAAATGGAGGAAGAGATGAATCATGACATAAAGTACTGACTTAAAACGTTGCTTTTAATTCATCGCATCAGCTCAAAGTTTTGACTATAAATCCTTCTTCAGTTTGGTTTCAGGAAAGTCTTGATTTTTATTGCAGTATAGAATAAAAACTTGGGAGTTCAACACTTTACATCAAACTTTGCAATGAAATTATTCTTTTTGTTCATGTTTCAATGAGTTAACACAAAGGCCTGAAGCTCCAACCACTCTATTTAAATAGGACATTAAATGCAACAGGTTTGGTCACATAGTTTTACAAAAAACATAAAAGCTATAAAACAACTGTACATACATTTAAAACAATTTAAATAATGAGTAAATAGTAAAAGCCTACATCTTAACTGTAATTAAAAAATAAAAGGCAAAGAGGATAAAATAAGTTTTAAGAGATTATTTAAAAACGATAAGAAAAGAAGCCTTCTTAATGTGCAAATGTACCCGTTTCCTGTGTCCAGGTACAGCTACAGAAATAACTCGGATCTGCAGATGGACACTCCGTTTCATCTATCTTCGGCATCAGTTGCGCACATAATTTGGTCCATATTCAAGGGGCTTTGCTATCTGTCACTTAAAGCAGAAAACAGAGCAATACCACTACTAATCGCAGGGGGCAGTGCTGAGTTGTGCAGCTAACACGCAACCAACAAAGACGAAGAAACTGCTAAATGAAAAGCACTAGAAGAAGACAGAAGAATTTGAGGAGAACACAAACGGCAACCTCCGGCTGTTTAAAGTGAAGCCTACAAGGAAGTGCATAAAACTGCAGTTCCCCCTTCATCCACTAGGGGCTGCAAAACAGAGCGAATCCCCATAGACTCCCATGTTAAAAAGGCCAACTTCACAGCAGAAATAAACATGTTTACAGCCTGGTTCAAAAATTCATTTTAGGTTTAATAGGTCAGGTTTACCTTCATGAAAACTGGGGGGGGGGGGGGGGGGGGGGATGAATTTTTTTTTCTAACTCGCCTGTTTAAAAGTAATTTAACCTCAAAATTCGGCATGTTTAGGGGCGTGTCCTTTTGATTGACAGGTACCCGATCTCCCGCTTCAGTAAGATTTAAATTAACTTAAGATGGAAAAATTACAATAAAGATGAAATTTAACTAACTTTATTTTGAACCAGGCACCTGCATTCATAAGCTTTTAACAGAAACCAGTGTTCCCATACTGTTATATGGGGGGATCGCATCGAGGAAAAACACATGAAAACACTAAACATAGATGTTTATGATATGTCCTTTTTTTGGATCGCATGTAAACTAAGGATGTATCGCTCACCTTCAAACATGGTGCTTTAATTGTTTATGACAGAGCTGCTAAACGTCTCGCTGCGTACTGGAAAATACCAAATCAAACTGGTCCTCTGAACAAGACTCACACATGTCCCACTTCCAGGACTGATTGACCTGCTTTTTTGGAAATGTTGCCTCGTCTGCAGAAACGCTGCACGTACAAACATGAAATGTAGGTTACACAGCATGATGCAACATTACTGGAGATCAGGGTGGGTTGGGAAGTAATGTTTTATGGCACATTATCAGACAGCAGTTAGCTTTTACACCAGATATTGTGTCAGGTTCACATGCAGACTGGATTTTAAGAATAAATGGCAGCATATTTGTTGGCTCAGCTTTACACTTCATGCAGTACATAAATTACTTTTTTTACGCATATTGTCAGGTCTGCTCAGATCATAGACTGTTTATAAAAAGATGGACGTAGCCTCCGTGACGTCACCCGTAGGTTTCTGAAGAGCTGAATTGAAGAGGCAACAAGTAACAAACTGTTGCATGTTTATACCAAGGGGACCAGAGCTGGGATAGCAGCAAATGTGGAAAATCATGCCGTCTGCACAGTTCATTTATTTATGTTTGAAACTTTTATTTGTCCAAAAATATTTCCTACAAAAAAAGTAACCAATGTGAGAAACTCTGCTCGGGAACGAGACAATCGTTTCGTCCTGCATGTGATGTTTAACAATCTTTCACACAGGAGAGACGGCAGGAAATATGTCTGAGGCGGCTGGATGTGTAAAACCGTGTGAAACCTTATATTAATCGCTCTGCGTGGTGTGTTTTCATTGCAACCTTATAGGGTACATTCACATTAGGATGGTCTATTAGACTCGGTCTGATTGGGGACTTGGTTCAGTTGAAGGGGGATGTAACCATTCAGACTGGGATCGTGTTCACGCTGCACTTTGGCCAAACCAGCCAAACCATTAGAATGATATATCCCTATTCCTACCAGAGGAGGCGCTGCACTAATATTTAGCTAGAGAGAGGACAAGATCCGCGTGGAGAAGAAAACTGTTTCCTCCACCTGCGAGTTAAACATGGAGACGAAACTATGGCTGTTTACATTCCTAAACGAAGCGGACTTTCTCAGCAAACAGACTCTGATTCAGATCGAAAAGGCTGATGTGAACATGCCCAAAGTGACTGAATCCAGTGTAGTTGTAGGTCTGAGTTTTACAGAAACTGCTGATCTCCTGGGAATTTCACAGACCATCTCCAGAGCTTACCATTGTTTATTTTTGTTTAAGCTATTAGATCAACAAAATACTTTATCTGACGGAGCGGATTTGAAGACGTTAAGATGCTGATTTGTGTTTGAGAAAGATCTATACTCTGTATGTGCACGACCGACTGATAAGTCGAAATGGCGCACAAATTCAGCGGCTTTGTTCATTTTGTTTAGGTGACAGTTATGTGTGATTCCACAGAGACGTGGTTCTGTTTACAACACTGCTAAGAGAACAACGTGGCCCCTATGAGGTCAAACTAGAAAGACAGACAAGATTTAATTATATTTAACTGATTTAACTAATTGATTTTGTATACGATTCATTATCATTGAATCATTTTATCTCATTATTTCTTTGGGTTGTAACACTTGGAAGAAGAGGCCAGTAGGCTTCAGTCGAAGCCAAATCTAAACAAAATAACGTGGGTGGAAAAAGAAACATTCCCTCTGCTTTGTTGTTATTTGTCTGGAAGACCAGAAGCAGCTTCCATCAGTACCAGGAGAGGGTTTTCCAGCCACAGTAAGGGAAGTGTTGGGGCAGAGGTCTGCAGGAGGGAAGCAAGAGTGAGAAAAGGCAGCATTTGTTGACCTTTGATGCGCGTGAGCGCCGGCAGCAGGTTGACCATCAGGAACTCTCACACCCTGCCAACCTCACACAGAAGTACATTAGTCCCGATGGTGACGTGCAGCTGCCATGAGTCAGAAAGAAACCAGAATAGGGATTTTATTCACATGAAAATGTTTTGATATAAAAGTTTAGAAATGATGACGACCAAAGTTAATTTTAATTAAATTAAACTACAGAATAAAAAACTCAAAATGATGCTTTGTTTGCAAAGACATTGCACTGCGCTTAGTTGCAGCAATATTACATATAAGTAATTAATTGTACATTTAGTTTTTCTTATTCCTCTTTTATCTGAAATTTCAGCTTAAATGTAGCAGGAATTAAGTCAAGTATTAAAGAAGGAAAAAATTTAATTAAATTTAAATGAAATTTAATTAAATAAAACTAAATAAAATTCAACTAAATAAATTATTTTTAAAATGCATATATTTAATAGAAAAACAGTTTAAAAAAATAGTTAAAATTAATAAAATTAATAAAATTGAAAATTTAAAGGAAAATTCAAAGAAAAAATTTCAATTAAATGACGTGGAAAAAATAATTCATTTGAATAAAACAAAATAAATTCAGTAAAATAATTACAAAGAAAATTTACACATAAAATCGAACAAATAAAATGAATATAAAAGATAAGAATTAAATACAGGAATATAAGATAGAATAAATGTAATTAAATGAAATAAATAAGGTAAAACTATTTGAGAAAAATTTAATAAAGGAAAAAAACACGAGAAAAACATGAATTAAATAAAATGTAAATTAAAAGAAACTAAAAAATTAAATAAAATTAAACAAAAATAAATGACAACTTTAATTTGAATATACAGTATAATATACAGTATAACAATATAAAATTTTTAAATTTAATGAAATAGAATAAAATACTTTTATCAAATAAAACTGAAAAAACTGTTCAATTTGATCTAATTTTATTTGTTGATTCCATTTAAATAAATAACTTTTTATTACTGAACATGTTTGAAGTCTCTCTGAATGTCCGTTTCCAGGTCCTCGTCATTGTCAGGCGTTTTCGCTGTCGTCAGCACTTTCTGTGCTCAAAGGTTGTCTGTAAAGTCATCACATGTGGGAAATACTACGCCTGAACACACACACGTGTGCCCACACCAAGGCCACCTGCATTTTTTTAAACGTTCTTCAGGCTGACGTGTAAAGTTCAAAGTCTGCTGCACATCTGTTGTGTCACACCGACCTACACGGCTGCAGCCGCTGCGTGTGCCGGCGTGTGCTTCTGTTATCAGCTCCACTCTGACCACCGCCGCCACAGCCGAGGGGAAAATAAAGCTGTTTGACTTTTATAAACTGCTTCGCTTCTCATTTGTCCTGCTGGTCGTGACGTTTCTCTTTTTGACTCTTTCAGCAGGACGTGGAGAACTTCAAGAAGCTGAATGTCATCAGTAAAGATGAGTTTGACACCCTCACCCCGAAAGTGCCTGTTGACCCAAACCAGGAAGTCCCGCCTCCTCCCATGCCAGGTGGGTTTGTGGAGCAACGTCCCACAACAGTCCTGTGTGCTGTTTTCTGCATTTTTACTATAAAACCTACATCATATTCCTAATCTGAAATGTCCGACCGTCATTATGCAAAATAAAGCCACATGGATCATATCTGGTACACAAAGATTTGCATCATTTTATGGTAAAAACTTTGCTCAGAATCCTGTTGAACACAATCTGATATGTGTTTTCTAATAGATACCAGAAAGAGGAAGATTGTGCTATGATAGTTTTGACATATTACATGGTACTAAATGGTAAATAACACCCCCCCACCCCGCCAAAATGGTTGTTTTATGTCACGTTTAGTTAATAGGCAAAAAAAAGACCTCATATTTAAGAAATTGACTTTTCTTACCTTTTTTTTTTTTCTTATGGGTTAACATCCAGATGCAGATGAATACATTTGATATATTTGTTCATACATGTAAACATTGTTTGTTCTCAGTGGACAGCGGAGCAGAACTGGCTCGCTCTCTTCCGACAACAGTCCCAGAGTCACCCAGCTCCCATCAACCCCGAACCCCCAGAACTCCTCGTACCCCCGGACGCCAAGACCCCAACAAGACCCCGCGCTTCTACCCTGTCATGAAGGAGAGCGCCTCTATCGATGGCCAGGTGAGCTCTGTTCAGTCTTCCAGGCACTGAATGCTTACACTGGCTCATTTCTGTGAAATAGTTGATACCAGTGGAGCTGCACGACCTTCACGCTGGAAGGTCCAGTGTTTCCCCACATCCACTGAGCCGATGCCGAATGGCGAGAATTAAATCATTTCACATCCAATCCAGCTTTATTCATAGCTGTACCCGCACACGACCCAAAGTGGTGTTCAGAAAGTTAAATAAAAGCCTCTAAGAGTCATAAAAACTGACCTGACAAAGTAAAATAAGTAACAAGATAAAAACCCATTAAAAAGCCCTGAATCACAAAATAAAATGACTAACAACTAATAACATTTCAACAATGATAAATATATAAAATAAAATGACATAAGATCAATTGAGACATTTAAACAGTGATAAATAAATAAAAATAAAATAACATAAGATCAATTAAAACATTTAAACTATGATAAATAAAATTGAAATGACATAAGATCAATTGAAACATTTCCACAATGGTAAATAAATAAAATCAAAATGACATAGGATCATTTAAAACATTTAAGCTATGATAAATAAAATTAAAATAACATAAGATAAATTAAAACATTTAAACTATGATAAATAAAATTAAAATAACATAAGATCAATTAAAACATTTAAACTATGATAAATAAATAAAATTGAAATGACATAAGATCAATTGAAACATTTCCACAACGGTAAATAAATAAAATCAAAATGACATAGGATCATTTAAAACATTTAAACTATGATAAATAAAATTAAAATAACATAAGATAAATTAAAACATTTAAACTATGATAAATAAATAAAATCAAAATGACATAAGATCAATTAAAACATTTAGACAATGCTAAATAAATAAAATCTTACATGATATTAAAAACTACATGGCCGTCTCTAGACGCACGGTGGCGGGCGGGAGGCTACTCTCCTGTCGGACACCTGCTCTGCACGTGAATGCAGCATGCAGAGGCAGCGATGAGGTGGAATCAAACTGCACGAATGGCGTCCACAAGCAGCCAGTTTAAACGGTTGCCGTGTGAGCGTGAATCCAGCTTAACGCTGCCGTGAGCTAATGAAGTTTACTCTGTTCATTACTCTGTTTAGCATGAACAGTGTATATATATGGCCATCCTACATCTGTGGTTTAATCACACAGAGATGTGTTGATTCTTATTATTCGCTATCAAATGATCTTTTGATGCTTTCTGTTCCATTTGCCTTCCCAGAAGTGGGGAAAAAGGGCCTTTGTCTACTCTGCTCCGTCTACATGGAACTCTTTGCAGAGAGACTGGAAATCGTCCCATCTTATTTCTTTGAACGTTTTAAGTCCAGAGTGAGAGATTTTGATATGTCCTCCTTTAGTTGTAACTGCTTTTAAATATTATTTCTGTTTAAGTGGTAACATGTAAATTGTCTGTTACTCCTGCTGCCTCTTAGCCAGAACTCCCTTGAGAAAGAGGTTCTTAACCTCAATGGGACTTTCCTGGTGAAATGAAGGTTAAATAAAAATACTGGTTTTGATTCAGACTTGAACAGACGTGAGATTAATGCTATTTGTTGGACTTATTTGATTTAGTTTGACAGGCAGGAGTAACCCAGGGGGTGTGAGGCGGGGGAGGCAGGTGAGTCGAGTGGAGGAGCACTGGAGGCGTAGGAGACGCCAACACGTTCATGTTAATCGATGTGCTTACTGGTGGACAATGAAAGGAGTCCTTTCAGCCACTGGTGCCGCGGCGGCTGCTGAACTTTGTAGGGGAAACACTGACGTTGGAAATAATCCGATTAAATAAATGAATAATAAAAAATCCTCCCAGCGGCGAGCTGCTGATCATACGTTGGATTTGTTCCATCGGTATTGTTAAATTACAGACCCTCAGCCACTTTGTTCCATGTATTGTTCCAGTTAAAACTGGTCGTCAGACTGTAAAGGCGTCATTAAATCCCAGTTTAGTCTGTAGTTTTTTATTTTTTTTACGATAATTGTACGTTTCACTATCTATCCCCAAAGCACAAGAGCAAGGTAAGCTAAAGCTAAAAGCTTTTTGTTTGATTTTCTCTGTTTAAGATGCCAAGAAAGAAGAAGACCCGCCACAGTTCGAACCCCCCGCAGGAGGCGCACATCGGCTGGGTGATGGACTCCCGCGAACACCGACCTCGCTCTGCATCCATCAGGTCCGGCTGCTCGGGTCCAGCAGATTAAAACGGTACTTCTGAATTTGTTTGCTCATCTTTTCCTCCTCCGTTCCGCAGCAGCTCCAACGCTTCTCCATCAGAAGGAGTGCCGCTGTCTGGAAGCTACGGCTGCACCCCCCAGTCTCTGCCCAAGTTCTGGCATCCATCCCACGAGCTCCTGAGGGACAACGGCTTCACTCAGCAGGGATATCACAAGTACCGCAGACGGTGCCTCAACGGTACGGCGACAACAAACACGTCTGTGCATGACAGTCAAAGCCACGGGTTTTATTCTGTTCATTGTCTTCCACCAGAGAGGAAACGGTTGGGGATCGGCCAATCTCAGGAGATGAACACTCTCTTCAGGTTCTGGTCCTTCTTCCTCAGGGACAACTTCAACAGGAAGATGTACGAAGAGTTCAAACAGTTTGCGCTGGAAGACGCCAAAGAGAATTACAGGTCAGGAGGACGGTCCGTGTCCCTCTGCTCCGTGCAAATCCGGATTGTTTTGTTGGAACAGGAATAAATGTGAGATCCTCCAAGCGGAGAAGCATCTCGGTGGTTTACAGAGTATCTGAGAGGATTCCCAGGAGAGTGTAGTGAATGAATGCTTTTTATTTATGTCAGGACTCTGAGTCAGGCTGAATGTGGTGTTCAGGAAACACGAGGCGATATTTCCACACATACACTGGTCACCACTGACTCCATCCCAGTCTGTTGCAGGAGAACACTTCCATCTGTGAATGATGGAAGATTCAGAGACAGCAACAGATGCTGCAGCCGGTTAGAAGCTCGTAAAAAGACACGGATGTGAATTTCCGCTGTAATCAGAGCTAAGGTTGATCCGATGAAGTGACGGTGTGGGGCTGCTTGGCCGGACAGGCGGCGGCGTTTGGACTTTCAGGAGTAAATCCTCAGCATGTTGGGGTTTTTTCAGCCCTGGAGGCAAAACAGTCTAACCCCTAATCCTAACCCTGAACACAAATTTACTCCATTTATGTCCCCAGCAGAAGCTACACAGTGAAGACCTCCAGCTCTGTGGAGCCGTGACAGAGCTGATGTAGAGTTTGTCTGACTGGTGATTTCATCAAACACCTGATTTGATCGGTATAAAAGCGGCTCTATTATGCTATTTCTATTTTTCTGAGCTTTCTACAGTGTTATAGTGATGAATACTCATCAGATATATGAGCAGCGCTGTTTTTTATCACCTAAACGCATGTTTGAGTTTTCCAGCACTCTCTACGATCGGTTTCCATGGCGATGGGAACGATTGGTTTTACAGTTTTTTTCTACTTAGAAATTGTAGTGACGTCCCGGAGGAGGGGCTCAGTGATTGGTCATCTTCTCCAGGTTGTGCACATCCATGAGAAGAAAGCCACGCCCACTTTAACATCTCATTATAACTATTCCGAGCAGTTGACCAATCAGACGCAGCCTGTGGCCACTAAAACTCATTTAAATCCACATTTGACGGGTACATTTAGAGCGAGGAAGCCTGGTCTTTAAGATCCTTCATCCTGCAGGTTTTAGATGATTCAACACTCCTGATTAAGGTGAATAAATAATTAACAGGCCTTTTTTTATGTTTTCATCAATGTCACCTTTATTTATATAACATTTTTAAAGCCAGCGAAGAGCCAAAGTGCTTTATAGCAAGATATATACATCAAATAAGGCACATACGTACACACACATATAAATACAATAACTATAATAATCAGTAACAATAAAAGAACAAAAGCAAAAGAGGCTAAACCTGTTTAGCCTGGGCTAAACAGGTGGGTCTTTAGGCGAGTTTTAATCATTAAAAGGCTACTTGCAGACCGTACATCCAGTCGTAATGAGTTCCATAAAGTGGGAACCACAACTGCAAAAGCTTGGTCCCCTCTAGACATCATCAGGGATCTGGGAACGTCCAAGACCATCTGGTCAGCTGACCTAAGGTCTCGAGAGGGTTGATGGATGTTAACAAGGTCTGATAAATACTGCGGTGCCATTTAGAGACTTAAAAACGCATAAAAGAGTCTTAAAATAAATTCTAAAATGAGCCGCTGCGTTTTGAACGAGCTGCAGACCGGTTCAGACATAAAGGCATGGAAAACTTTTTCCAAACAAGCTAGCCTTAAAGAGGTGCTATGATGGTATTTGGAGTTTTCTGAGCTTTCTACAGTGTTACTGTGTTGAATCCTCATCAGACATGTGAACGACACTGTTTATCACCTAAAACGCATGTTTGAGTTTGAGTTCCAGCACGCTCTCCATTCGGTTTCCATGGCGACGAAAAACGCGTGGTTTTAGAGAGTTTTTTCTACTTGGAAATCCTTGTGACGTCCCGGGGGATAAGGTTCGGTGATTGGTTACCTTCTACTGGTTAACAAGGGCATGTACAAATACATCAGGCGGGTGGAAAACGTGGGATAAAGTTATTTCCAACGATGGCTGGTGAGTTTACCAAAGAGAGACATCCTGCTGCATTCGTTGCTGTGGGTTGCTGTTTTCCACTTCGTTTTCAGGCTCTGATTCAGGTTCCAACATGTAGGGCTGTATGCTATGTGTTGACATTGTAGTTTGTTATTTTATTGAGTTCATATTAGCCTAATCCTTCTGTTTATGAGATATATTACAATGACTGCAAAAGCAGTTGTGGTGCGCGCTCCCGATGTAGTGCAGTGGCAGCTGACCAATCAGTGGCAACTTATATCAGGCGGGAGGCGGGACTTAATGCGGAAGAGTCTCAATCCACTCGTTTTTGCCTACAGGCTGATCTGACAGCCTACGGAGAGGGTCAGTCTGAAGTAAATAAAGCGATTTGTGACAATAACTCGATCAATCCCAGCCCTTCTGGTTTCTACAGGACAGACATTAAGACTTTAATTGGACAACATGTTTCTGTTCAGTTAACTGCATAAGTAGCTACAAGATTCGCTGTTAGAAAAGCAAAAAGGAGTCTGAACTTCCCACTTTGGAGGGTCAGTGAATGCATCGTCATCTGCAGCTGAAGCTGGTGGAGATGATGAGAAACAGCCTGATGGATGCTCACAGATCTGAACGAAGCAGAAAGGAACGAGTTGCGTTTGACTTTTTCCACTCCAGATCTATGTTTTCCACACAAAAACACATTTAGATTTATTTTCTGTCTCTTTAATGAACTGTTAACTCATTGGCTGCCATTTGGCGAGGCGTTGGAGTGTCTTCATGGTGCGCATTCGAATCACATTGACCACACGTTGGCCGTGTCCTCGACGGGAGGATTTTAGAGGCTAAATCAACTTTCCATAGAAACCACAAAAGTTCAAAAGACACCTTTGGTAGTGGAGAAGTTTTTAAAAAGTGCTTAATAGTCGTAGTTTACAAACACTGCAAAAAATTAGCCTTAAAAAACAAGAAAAAAAATATACAAAAATTAGGTAAATGTTGCCTAAAATAAGATAAATTATCTGCCAACAGAACAAGAAAATTTGGCTTGTCAAGACTTCCCAAAACAAGTAAAAATACTCTTAAAAGGAGGAATTCTCAGGCATAAAAACTAAGAATTATCTTACCTTCAAATAAATAAGCGTGCTCAATTTAAGATTTTTAATCTTATTTAGATTTCAGTTTTTGCTGGGAATTAAGTGTCAGAAAATTGTGTTTTAAGATTTGTTAGACAACAAATGAGTTGTTTGTTTGTTTGTTTAGATGGTTGGCATAGCGACAAGCCGTGAATCCCTGCAGTTTGTTTCCGTTGGCCGGACTTCAGCGAAGCAACTGAAGGCGATTTTGTTTTCAGTCCGACAGTTTGCCGTCGTCGGACAGCACGGGGTTTAACAGTGAAAGTGTGTATGTGTGTGTGTAAGTTTGCTGGTTCTGCCAGAGGTGCCTTCACACACCTGCTAAACCTTCATACTTGTTGAAATGCAGCCAAGCCCTGCAGGCTGAAATGTCAGCGAGTCATGACGGTAGAAACGGCTCCGTCAGCTGATTCAGCTCAACTTGGACTGAAACACCCAGAACTGATGGACTGGTTGGTCTGGTTCTTCTGTCTGCTGCATTCAGCACCGTTAATCTGTGAGATAAATGAGCCAGTGTTGGGAAACGTGTGGGAAACTGTCAGATTAACTAGTCTTAAATGAAACCTGAACCCAGCTGAACCCTGCGGTCTTGTTTGTTAACTTGCAGGTAAACGTTTGCTTCCCTCCTGCAGATACGGACTGGAGTGCCTCTTCCGATACTACAGCTACGGTCTGGAGAAGAGATTCAGGTTAGATCTCTTCAAGGACTTTCAGGAGGAAACCCTCAGAGACTTTGAGAAAGGTAATGAGTTCCAGAAAGTAGCGGGGATGTTCTCATGTCCCGCACATTAAAACTCAGCGGCGTTTAAATAAAGACTCCAGTTTGGAAACGATCTCTATCAGCTGCCTGATGATTAAAGTAGTCCTTTCCAAACTTTTACTGCAGGGCCCCTTTTCATCAACGACAATGTCGACCCCCCCCGTCACACGAACCAAAGAAACATGCCAAGAAATGCTTCTTTAAGCTTGTTCCGTCCTCCACGTGAAGCGAGAACTTTTTTCTTGTTCTCGAGGCTCCGAGAAGAAAATGACGTCATTTTGTTCTCGCGGACGTGTTTGATGACGGTTCCCGACACATCGGGCCGGCAGAACTTTTTTCTTGCGGGGCTCCGAGAAGTATCGTGTGATTGGTCGAACATGTGAGGTGGGCGTGGTTAACACGGAGAAAGCATGAAGCGGAGTTCCTGCTTCCGCGTTTTTATTGTTGCAGGTAAAACAGATTGTTTTAATAAAACAGCTGATTGAGGTGGTGAGAAAGTACCAACATCTTTACATGTGGCATTAAAACACTCGGATCCTGCCGTGTGCACGACCCGCCCTGCAGCGGAGGAAGTTGCTGGTTAAATATGAAACTAGAAACTCGGAGAGCGGAAACCTCCGCAAAGCACAATGTTAAAGAATCCTTTAAAACATTCCTGGATCCAAACGGTGATCCAGATCACCACCAGAATTTAATCACTTCTTCATTTTCACATTTCCAACAACTCTGGGAAATTTCTATAAAAATCCGTCCATAACCTTTTAAGTTATCTTGAGCAAAAAACACCGGGAAAAACATAACCTCCTCGGTGGAGGTAACAACCGGGTTCATTGCACATGAAAGCAGACTTCGCCCCCCGCAGAGATCCCTCCCCGCTGCAGACCTGCTTCTCCTGGAGGATGGATGGACCTGACGAAAAAGAAGTTTTTTTCTTGTTCTTGCAGCCTCGAGAACAAGAACTGAGGATGTAACAAGCTTTAGTTTTAGTGGCTGTATTGTAGGTAACTATAACTAAACCTACATCAGTATTATTATCCGTTCTTCTGCTTCAGTGTGAAACATTTTAAACCAGGAATCTCTGCAAACTACTTTATGTGAGGTGAGTTTTCTATGAGATGAAGCTGCTTTAGTAAAACAGCTTTGCTGATAGTTTATTTCTAAAATAACCTGCAGGTTTTTCTTTGTGTTCAGGATGGAAAGTCCCCAAGTCGTGTTGTAACTTGTTTGGCTTCATACTTCATTATATTAGATGATAATATTTTAGTCCATGCAGAAGACTGCGTTCTCATAATTACCCACCATTGATTATTACTATTACTGGTCAAGCAGGGACAGATATGCTCCATCATAGTTTGTTCTCTTTTTTATTACTTAAAGCCTCTCTTGTTGATTTATAATCATTTCAGTACTTTTACTAATTCATCCAGTGTAAAAACTCCCAAGTTTTATTTAGCCTTATTTAGCTGTGATAACTCCCGCCCACTGATTTAGAGGATCATGGCCTTGTTTTTAGTTTTCCCCTCCAATCAGGGGGAGAAACTTTGAATCTGTAAGTTTATTAGTGCAGATGGTGCGTCCTGATGCACAGTTTCAACAATAAACCCTCCTTAGTTCAGTCAACTTTACTTCTACATGACTGATTCCCACAGTTAAAGCACTTTTTCAAGCACTGTAGGACATTATTTGTCCCTTTAACATCATTTTTCTTTTTTTAGGGATATTTACCATTTATTACCATGAGATATGTCAAAATTATCGCGCTTTCTGGTGTCAGTCAAGGGGAGGAAGTGTCAGCCTGTGTTCAGCGGGATTGTTTTTACCGTAAAGTGATGCAACGTGTCTCACAGCGAGTGTATGGGATCACGCTGCGTTAAAACGAGTTTGCTTCAGCGGTGTGATTCTGCGAGGCCGGATGGAGGCTTGCATGGAAAGATTTGAGCCTCTTATTTCCAGTTGAGACTTTTTAGTGCCTCAACTGTTTTTCTTCAAGAGAAATTGGTTTTTACAGAGAAAAAACGCCCCGTCTGGGCTAACACAACCAGAACAAGGAGAAAATCACCTAAAAGGACAAATAAATATCTTAACAAGGTTTCAGGCTCACTTTGGTTTTTATCTACAAACCGATAAATCAGGTTAGGGTCATTGATTAGCTTTAAGGTCTCAGTTCCACCTGGGTGGTCTTGGAGCCGGTTTTATTGACTCTGTTTGCTCTGCTGTGCTTCCTCCAGGTCAGCTGTACGGACTGGAGAAGTTCTGGGCCTTCCTGAAGTATTCAAAGATGAAGAACCAGCCCATCGACCCGAAGCTGCAGGAGCACCTCTCCCAGTTCAGGAACCTGGAGGACTTCAGGGTGGTGGTGAGTGTCATGCATGCGCCTGCAGTGCTGGAAGAGGAGGAGGTGTGTTTTGATGCGGTGCTTCTGGTCTCTGCAGCCGCCGATGGGAGAGGAGGGAGGCAGGAGGAGGCGTCACTCGTCCTCGGCCGGGGACGAAGGGAGGCGCCGGCGACATCCTTCCAACACTACCTCAAAGCCCACGCAGGCCTCCAAATCCTCCAGCATGGCCTCTCAGCCCGCCGCCTCCACCTCACAGACCACACCCAAAGACAACGCCCAGAAAACGGCGCCGCCCGCCCACGGGAAGAAAGACGCCAGAGCGGCGAAGAAGGAGGGTCCCACACCAAATAAATGAAGCATCCTCCTGGTCGGGGGGACGTATCAGCAGCAGAGTGAAGCGGCAGCGCTTGTCAGAACAAACTGTGAGCAAGGAGAGCGAGGAGAAGCGGAGCGGCGGTTGACTTGATTAGATTGTTTTATCAGTGCATTTCATTTAAAAGAGCTTGAATCTGTTCGCCTCACAGCTCCTAACGTTTACAAAAGGAAAAAAAAAAAAAAAAAGAAAATGCATTCCTGCATTTTGCCTTTTCATCTCTGATGCCAAAAGTCTTCAGAGAAAGCGCTCTGATTGGTGGAGAGCCGTGGAACCGGGAGTCTAGTCTGCCGAGACAAAAGACCCCGCAGTGCCTTAATCTTATTCACCATGGCAACGGCAGCATGCTCAGTCACGAAACTGTCCACATCTGCTTTTTAACGTCTTCCTAATGAGTTATTTTGGGTTTTAAGGTGTCGAACGGCAAAGCCACGTGCAGGTTTTTTTCTTTTGAATCTTTTTATTGGCGAAACTTCTTCCATTTTCATCACGACAATCAGGTTAACAGCTGCAGCGGTAAAAATTTCAGGCTGACGCTGCAGCTGAGCTAACATAAGGTCGCTTTCATCTAAAAAGTCCCATTTTACACCCAGTAGATTTAATTTATTCTTTTCTTTTTGTTTTTATCTTTCCATTTACTTGATTGATGGAATAGTCTTAGGCAATCGTTGCAGTTTTTAAAGGCTTTTTGCTATTGGATGATTTTTAAATGATGATAAATGTTGCAGCTGGAATTATGGGCATGAGCTAGCATCATAAAAACGGTTTCATTAGCTTGAAGTTTACTTCATATTATGTTTGAGGCTTGGTGCTCTAGAGCACTTTAACTTTTTTGGGTTTTTTTTCTTCTGTGGATTTGAGGTTTTAGAGTTGAAATAAAAGAAAAAAATGTAAATACTATAAAAAATCATTTGTTATTCAATTCTTAATTTGATTTTAAGTGATTTTGTTTTATCAGTAGTGTTTTTTGAGTGTCTTAGCACAGAGAAATGCATGTTATGAATTGTAAAATGCAAAAAAATATAAAATAACAGCTGATTGTATAAAGTGGTGTGGTGTCATCTGTCCTTTGCTCATTTTTCTCTTGCATTTTGCTGCATGGAAGGATCGCTGAGGGCGAGTCTGCAGCCTGAGCAGCAGGTTTTTGTACACAGCTGCATCTCGGTGAATCTATCAGTCACACATCTAACACAAACACAATCTGATATCAGCTGGTTTTAAATCTCAGGATATCTTTGTTCCACTAGTTGCATTTATTTATAATTGCATGTAATGTCTGTTTTCCACATCAGATTTGTTAAATGGAGAAGCAACAAACAAGTCCTCAGTTACACTACAGGCTGATATGCTGCATTCAGGTGTTTGTTGTTAATCATAGCTCTTTTTTATGTGCAATTCCCAATTGTTTAATAACAAGGGTGTTAAAATTAAATTTGATGAATTATTCATTTAAGTTCTGTCCCAAATATGCCTGAAAGTCTCCAGCTAATCCAAAATGCTGCAGCGAGGGTTCTGATGAGAACGAGCAGCAGAGATCATGTTTCTCCAGTTTTAGCGTCTCTTCATTGTCTTCTATAGAGTTTAAAATTATTCTCCTCACATATAAATCTGTCCATTTACTTGTTTTATTTATATTTATCTGTTAAAGCTCTGTTGTAAATGAAAGATCTCGTAGTTCCACTTATTCCAAACGGAGCACTTTGCTCTCAGACTGGAGGTTTGCTGCTGGTTCCAGTCTCAGTATGCTGGGAGGAATCAGGCTGCTCTCATGGAACCAGATCCCACTGTGGGTCTCAGAGGCAGGCACCATCTCTAAGTTTAAGATCAAGCTAAAGACCTTCCTTTGTGATTATTTCTTACAGTTAGGGTGTCTATCCATTTCCTAGTTATGCTGCCATGGGCTTTCACTGCTTAGAAACATCCCATGATGCACTGTGCTCTTCCTTTTCATCTCTCGGCACCTCATCTTCCAGCATTGGCATCATTTCTCTCTCTGCAGGTCTTCTTGGATAAAAGTTGCAGTGCATGTTGGTCTCTCTTCCTTGTCCCAACCAGTCCAGGCAGATGACTGTCCTGTCCCTGTTTTTCCTTCCTTTTAAAAGCAATTTTTTTTTTTGTCCCTACCACTGTCGCTTTGTGCAGCTCAGAGTGGGGCTTTGGATCCGAGGAAGATTGGATTTTCCTTAAGTAGGCTATTTATTATGAATAGGCTCAAAATGATGTTTGTGTAAAGTGTCCTGAGATTACATTGTTGTGAAGCAGTGCTGTGTAAATAAAGCTGAATTTAACTGCAATGTCATTTGCAATTATTTCTGTACTTTAAAAGAAACACACATTCTAGTTTGTTTCTCAGTAAATCCAAATATTGTATTACAAGGTGTTCTTTATTTAAAGAAGAGTATGTGTGATTTGGCAATTGTATTAAAACAAAACTCATTATCAGCTTTAAAAAAAACAAAACAAATGACCAACAGTATCAAAGGCAATGGAAGAACTTTCCTCTGGACAGTAGTAAATGTAACCAACATCAGTTTCTTGTGTATTTCTTTTCCATTTCAGCTCAATTATTGGTATCTTAGTAGCTGTTTTTGCATATATTTTTTTAAACTAAATGTCTCCGAAGTTAATATATGTGTTATTTGAGGTATTTTGTTGCTTATTTGTCATTTTGCTCTTATATTCTTTCTAACTCTGAATGGCCATGACATCAAACTATTCATCACATTTATCCAGTCACTTATTTCAGTTGTTTTGTCCATTTCAGATTGTACATCTTAGATAAATCTAGGGCCCTCTGAGTCCTTGGACCCCTGGGACTGTGCTATACTAACTTGATTATTTATGTGTCAGTCGTCTCCTTTTCCAAATCAATAATCCAGGACATTGCACGCTGACTCAACTAGTGGTTGAGCCATTTCCGACGGGACCTGAACGCAGCATCCAGCCAGGGGCGGGTAGGCGCTAACTGTGCAGCATGGCGGACGATGGAGGCAGTTCGAGCGGACCAGTTGACACAAGCGGCGGGCATGGAGTAGCGGAGGAGTCGGAAGGACTGAGTTTAGGCGGAATGTTGCTGAATATCAGCATTTTGGCTCTGGTGGTGGCGGTTTGTCTGGTAGTGTACCGGCGGTGGGGCAAGAAGCTGGGCTCGGACGCGGCCCACGGCGACGAGGCCTCGGCTCTTCCCAAGATGAGGAGACGGGACTTCACTTTGGAGCAGCTGCGGGAGTACGACGGACTGCAGAACCCCCGCATCCTCATGGCCGTCAACATGAAAGTTTTCGATGTGACTACTGGCAAAAAGTTTTACGGTAAAGGTGAGTAGTCGGTAGGAGGGGATCCTCTGAAGGCAGTGTTAGGATGACACGTTGCCGCCTGTGGTGAGTCCTCCCGGGGCAGAATTTGGGCGCAAACCGCTTTAGCTTAGCTTTAGCTCTTTGGCTTTGTGTTTTGAATGGGATGCTAACAGCGAGCTAACTGCTAACTAACTACCGTTGCTTCTGAGGTGTCGGCAGTGAGAGTGCAAACACTCCCCCGTTATTTATGTGCAGAAATCACGTAGCACTTTAAAATATGTGTATATATATATGTATATGTTTGAAGTTATTCAGTTTTGAGCAGGATAAAATGTGTAATTTCTATTTAGCTAAAGTTAGCTTGCTAGCCTGTTGACATGCAGACAATGCAGTCTGGCTGTCTGGTCTGGACCCGCCGCTTGTTTACACTGATGAGACTCAACACACTGTAAAATTGGACACTTTACACAATATTTTTTAAACCCATTTTGCAGTGCATGTCCTAACGTAGGAGTTAATTATATGTTGTAAAACTTTATGCAGCTCTTTTGTGCAAAAAAAATGAATATCTAAGTGTTTTTTTAAGTTAAAGAATGTGCGCAAAGTTTAAGCTGGTTCAGACCCATCCGCCTTTTTTCAGAGGTTCATCTGCTTCCCAGCAGCTCCTCTAACTTGGCAGACTTGCCAGTCAACTCTGCAATAAATTATAATTATTTAAACACATTCCCAGTGGTTTCATGTGTCAGCCTGCTCCTTCACACCGCCAGGACAGAGCCAAGCAGGCCTGAATCTGTCCACATCACCACATCCTGGCAGGTTTTTGCAGTAAGAGCATATCTAATCTGTAAGGTGATAAGGTGTTTTGCTTCATGGACTCTTTAAAAGAGTCATCCTTGCAATTATTACTTTTTTTCTGACTTTATTTGCAGACTTATTAAGAAATAAAAAGGAAGGCAAAGTTTTCACATGCTAGTCAGATGATGATCTCGCTGAAAGATGACACAAGACCTAAACATGGAATATCTTGCAGCTATTGGCTGAAAATCAACACTTTATCTTACCATTTCCTTTGTACCGATGTTATGGTCTGATAAGAGTTTCATGACCAGAATCTCATCAGTATTTATCACTTAATCACAGTATTTCCTTGCTATATATTGTAGGATATTAGAATAGTAAAAATATGAAGTTTTTTTTCAAAGGGCTGGAAAGTATGTATAAATAATAAATGTAAATGTATAAATATGTCATTTTGTTTTCAGAAAGACTTGATGCTTGTTTTTCTTCATGCAGTCCGTCTCGGACAACTCAGTTATTCATTTACAAGTCGAAAGCTCTAATGGAGCCATTATACGGCTTTTAGGCTGTTAAATGAACCTGTTTAAATTTCAGTCAGAGGCAAACCTGTGTGTCAAATTACACTATTGATTACATCTTCATTTGTCTCCCGTGGTTCAGACGAGAATCTGCTCACTCACCGTCAGAAATCTGTTTTCAGAACAAGAGACACGTGATTTTACTGGAAGCAGATGTTGTCTAAAGAGCTCTGTATTTTCTTGTTGGAATGCTTTTAACTGTAGTCACGAGGTTTTGGTCAGACTGGATGACTTGTTGCTTTGCTACAACCTTTTTATTTTTTTTAAATTTATTGATCATTACAATCTGGTCTGTTTTAATCTGATTCTTACAGGGTTTTTTCTCTCTCCTCAGATGGTCCTTACGGCATTTTCGCCGGCCGGGATGCTTCAAGGGGCCTAGCTACCTTCTGCCTGGAGAAAGACGCCCTGAGGGACGAGTACGACGACTTGTCAGACCTCAATGCTGTACAGATGGAGAGCGTGAGGGAGTGGGAGATGCAGTTCATGGGTAGGTTGTTAATGGAACATTCCCAGCAGAGAAAAGCGCTGTTTCTGTAATGATTTAGTGGATTTAGCTTCGGTACTTCTCCTTTACTTACTGCGCTTTACGCCTCTGGATGTCTGCATTTCACACCAGACCAAACAGAGGATTTACGAGGCCATTACCACGCAGCGTCTACTGGTTTGTGCTGCTGGAGAAGGTTTGTGGTGATTTTCAGACTCGTTGGGATACAGATCATCTACTCTTTTAAAAGTCTGAAATCACAGGAAGGAAATGAACAGATGGCTCTGAGATGCTAAAATTATCCATCTAAAAATACAGAGACGTGGATTTCATCTTACGTCTTTATGTTACTGTAGAGAAATTTTCATAACGTTCACCATGCTGATCACCCGATTAACCATTTGGAAATCACTTTTTTTCCCCCAACTATTATCTGATATTTTATAGACAACAATGTAGAGAACTTGGGATGCACCAATCCACTTTTTGGGAGTTCCGATCCGATACAGATATCTGAAATATTTGCCGATACCAGATCTGTTTGTGAGCATTATTGTAACTACTTATTATTATTGCTGTTATAACTGTGTAAGATTTCATTAGGTTGTAATAAATGACCCATCCTTTCTGAAGTTACCTCACCAATACAAATATAATAACATTACAGATCTAACAATTTCAACAAGTTTTATTTTAATTTGTCACATTTTACCTAAATACAACTATAAATGTGTGGTTTTGAAACAAAGATCATGTTTTTAGTGTCGTGTTCCTCATCAAAGGATCACTGACTCTTGCCTTGCAGCTTGTGAAGCAGCCGCTGGCTTTCTGAAAATGCATCTAAACAAGTCATAATGATCCTCAACGCTGCAGTTCTCTCCACAAACAAGAGCTGCAGGCTGCTTGCAGAAACTTTGCTGTCCTAACGGCCCTAACTGACCCTGTCAGAGGTGCCAGTTTTGGCTAATTTCAGCTGCACCGAACTCCACCAAAGAGCTGCTCCGTCGGTAGCTCTGTATATATAATGAAAAGAAACGCCCACATTCTGGAGGCATTGTTGTATTTTCACCACATACTGTTGCATAAGAGCGCCTTTACTCCGTGTAATATTTAGGATAACCATTCCTTGCTAAAAAGCTGAATGTTACTGAGTTGGCAACATAGCAGGATACGTAGCGTGAGAAGGATTTTTTTGGGGGGGTGGCGGCTCTCCTTTTGTCTTAGTATATTGAGTGAAGCTCTTGTTAAATTAACAGTGAGCATCACTGTTTTAGTGTAACAAAAATGTCATATTTTAACATTCAAGGCATTTATTTCTTTTAACATATGTCTGAAGCATGTCATCAAACACATCTGCACTGGTTCGACTAGTGTAGTATCAGTACACTTATTAATACCAAGTACGAGTACACACGCTTGGTATTGAGCCGATGCTGGTATCAGTATCGGTGCATCCCTGTAAAGAACTGATGCTGAGGATGTGCGAGTTGAGCTGCAGCGTCATTAAGAGGAAAATGTAAACACGATTGTAACCAGATCAATGTCTGAATTCTGGGGATGTGCAATAAAATATTGTTCTTAATTCAATGTTATAAATGCCATCCCAGGAATAAAATAAACGGAGCACCAAGAGTCTGATTTTATGAAAAACTAAATAGCAGCACATGCAATGCTAAATCTGCAAGCTATAGCTTTCCCTCCACGGTGGTACGACGGCGATGCACGAGTATCATAAAATCAAGCACGTTGTGGCTGATTCAGGGACACCCGTTGTCTCTGTAGGCTAGTTAGCTGCTAGCGTTAGCAGTGAGCTGCTAAGAGTCGGGATTAACACGCAAACGGCACGTCATGTGTCTGCGGTAGCATCATAACAGTGATGTCATCAAACTCTGATGATGCGTTCCTCTTAATGGACGATTTGTTTCCGAGGCAACAAGAAAAACAACCAGACTGAAGAGATTCTGAACATGTTGGTGACGGCCGTGAGACCCGTCTCCAGTGTTAGAGATCCCGGTTTAACCCTTAAAACTCTCCCAGCTGGGAGTTAATGATGGTTTTACACAAGCAGCTGCATGGTGGAGCAACATGTGATCCGACTAGTTGGCTAACCAACTAACTAACTGAGGACTAGTAAATTATCAAACTAATCGTTTGAATTTGAAGTAAAAGTTTGTCACTTCTGGCGATGTGGAAGCTCAGAGGAAACCATGTTAAATGGTAGCTTAATGCATTGTGTTGTTGCTTGTTTTGCTGTGACACTTCAGGGCCACCGTAGTTCCGCATCAAAAACAAAAGTTTTCCCGGCGTCACAGAGAAAATCCCAGTTTTTGTCTAGTATCGATGAACGATGTCAAATTGGAGGAAATCCACTGCTTCACAGTGTAAATGCTGCATCTAAGTGGTTGGATTAGGTGGAAGTACTCCTATAATACTTCAAAAATCTGGATTAGACATTTATATATGTTTTAATATGTTCATAAAACAGATTTAAAGTGAAGATAAATTCACAGGTTGTAGTGTTAAATTTATATAAATATTTTATAAAAGTGGAGCTGGACTGATGACTAAATTAAATGTTTAATTTTCTGCCTCTCTTTGCTCTGTGTGTTTAGTCTTTTACCATTAAATAAATACTTATTTTAATAAAATTAAAATTGATTTCTCAGTATATGAACTGAAAAATGTTATTCATAGTTTGATTTAATAAACAATTAAAGCATATAAGTCAAATCTTCCTCATGTTATAAAATGTTTTTCTTCATTAAACAATCCAGAGATTATTTTAACATAATTCTTATAAAATTGACAAAAAAATTGGCTTAAATTTATAAAACAAATGTCTAAACCTGCACAATCTCACCTGAAAGCCTGAAGCACGCTCGCGTGTTGCGTGGTTATCATGCAATATATATTTTCAAGTGAAACCAAAGATGCTGAATTGGGCTCCACAAGTCTGTTTTCTCTTTTAATTTGGAAAAATGGGGAAATTTATTCTTAGAATCTTGAGTTCAGGATCTTCCAGGCGTTAATGTGAAGGAAGGAGGTAAAATGTCTCCAGAAAACGTCTGTGACTGTGAAGCTCTGGATGAAAACTCTGCAGAAAACGTATGAAAAGGTGTGAAACGCAGTAAACTAAAAACGTCTGATTAGTGTTTACGGCTGGAAACAACCAAACTGGAAGGAAACAAAGACATTCATTTAGTGACATTTGTCATAATCCAGGATTACTGTACAGCAGATTAGTTTATTACAGGTTTAATAAGAAAACTTGTCTCAGATGCGATTTATCTTAAGTCTTCCGTATTAGTGTGTGATTCTGGGCTGAACGCCATCCGAGTAACACGAGGCTTCTGCGCTGAAACAACACGTTTCCTGACACAGAACAGCTGCTAATGCGGCCTGAGCTGCTTTTAGATGCTGCTGAATCTCCCAGATGGAGTTTTGTAAAGTTAAACCAAGTCTGTCAGCATTTTGTGTTGAGCTGAACGTCGATGATGCTGAGATGACCTCAGCGTATAATGTTTAGTTTCTGATGGATCAGAAGTGAATTAGTTTGTGTCGTCAGATATCTGTTGTGATGAGGAATGTTTTTTTTTTTTATATTAAACCACAGTTTTAGGACACTCTCATATCAGCTTTTCTGATCCGTTTGCTCGGAAAATCGCTTCGTTTGGGGAAATGTGACAAGATTCTGATTCAGATTAAAGAAGCGGACTCGGTCCGCCTACAAACACTGGTCTTGGTCCGTTTCAAAGGGACCAAATACAGGAAGCGGACTACAGAGAAAGTCACTGCCTGCATTTTATGAAGCATTGCATTGTGGGTAAATACCATAGACCGTATATGAAAGATGGACGGAGCCTCCAGCGGTTAAAAGTGAAGCCTATACGGAAGTACATAAAACTGCAGTTCCCCCTTCATCCACTAGGGGCTCCAAAACAGAGCGAATCCCCAAAGACTCCCATGTTAAAAAGACCAACTTTACAGCAGAAATAAACATGTTTACAGCCTGGTACAAAAATCCAATTTTTGGTTTAATAGGTCAGGTTTACCTTCATGACAACTGTGGGGGAAGTGAATTTTTTTCTAACGTGCCCGTTTAAAAGTAATTTAATCTTGAAGTTTGGCATATTTAGGGGCGTGTCCTTTTGATTGACAGGTACCCGACCTCACTCTTCAAGTAAGAAGAACGTAGAACTGCGGTTTTTAGCCGGTTAACAACGTGACTTAACTTTAGCAAGCTTACCTCCGTTAGCTGGTTAGCTCCTGTTATCTCCGGGTTAGCTTTTAGCTACAGGCAGCTTGGAGTTCGCTCTGTGTCAATCATCCACCATGACGCTCTCAGCTCCACCTCTTTGCCCATATTTGTATTTTCCGGGCGAGACGACACATGCCCCTGCCAAGATGGTGATGGTAGGAACCGCCCACCGAGCTTCAATTCAGCTCTTCAGAAACCTTTGGATGATGTCACGGAGACTCTGCCAATCTTTTTTATATATAGTCTATGGTAAATCCATAGCAATGGCGTTAAGGGTCCTCTGCCTTATCTGGTGTTCATACTGCATCCATTGTTGCAGTGTATTTCTGCAGTATACTTGGATAAGACACAATAAAAACCCAAAACAGCGACAGTTTCATCTCCATGTTTTGGAGTTTTCTTCTTCACGCGGGTCTTCTCTTTTGCTCAGAATTACCACAACGCCACCTCTGGTGGGAATGGGGATATATTATTCTCATGGTTTGACCAAAGTGCAACGTGAACACGATCTCGGTCTGCATGGATACACCCCCCCACACTACAGCTGAGCCGAGTCCCCATTCGCACCGAGTCCAGCGGACCATCCTGATGTAAATGCCCCCTGACGGTGTGAACGCTCGCCGCTGGTCACTAAACTTTTGTGTCCAACACAAAGGATGGAAAGAGAGGAGGGAAAGGCGGAGCTTTCCTGCCGGTCAGTTTGAATGATGGCGGCTGCAGCAGAGAGAGCGGCGTGGTTTTATTTAATAGATAAAGCTAGAGAACGTCTTTGTAGGGTGTCTCAGTCCCGTTCCTGAGTTCACCAGATAACTCATAGGCGTTCTGAGTTTGGTGAGTTTCACCAGTTACTCCAGGAGCTGCGTGCTGATGAGGTTCGCTTCCAGCGCTATTTTCGCCTCACCCCGGACCAGTTTGACAACTGGCCGAGCCGAACTGGTGCTTGAACCACGCTCTGATTGGTTGACGTTTGTATTTTCTATCTCTGGCATTTGCGGCATGTAATGCGCGTCAAGCTTATACATTTTTTTACAATCTTGGCACGTCACGCCACCGCTGAAAAAGCGCCGCAAGAAAGCTTGATGCCTCCTTGACACGCCTCCACATAGACTTTACATGTAAACCTGATGCTACTGACGCTCAAAATGCATTTGGTGTGAACACACCGTTAAAGGTCGCAATGCAAACACACCAAGCAGAGCGATGAATGTGATCCAGGTATCACACCTGCTGCGTCCACAGTTTTACACATCCAGCTGCCTCAGACGCATTTCCTGCCGTCTCTCCGGTGTGAAACCCTGTTAAACATCACATGCAGGGCAAAATGACCGTCTCGTTCCCGAACGCGGACAGGTTTTCCACATCGGTTACTTTTTAGGCAGGGAATATTTTCGGACCAAAAAAAAGTTTCAAACATAAAATTAACTCATAAATTTCCATGTTTGCTGCTTTCTGGATGCACCAGTATAAAACTTTCTGTCTGGTTTACATCTTCTACCTCGTCGCTGTCTCCCTCTGTCAGCGCGCTCGCTCGACCCGCAGCAGCTTTTAATGCGCCACAGATGCAACCAATCACAGGCTGGGACAAAGTCATCGTGATTGGCTGAACACACAACGTCGTTTCCAGGTTCATCCACACTCTCCGTAGTTTTTATTGCCACGTTTCAGGAAAACGTTTTTTGTGTGGAAATGTGTAAAAACTCACAAATGCATCAAATTTTTCAGTTTTAAAATCTTGTTCTGAATCTAATAAACTATTAAATATGACAAAAAACATGTCAACGTGTTTTTTTTGTTGCATCTTTATCCTTCCCCCAAGTGAAGTGTAGAGATTTTTTTTTTTTTTTTTCCTCAACACCCACCCATCCTTCCTCATGTTATCTTTTCCTCATTGATGAGGCGGTAAAACTGGCCTAAGCTTTAGCTCGGTTCTGTCAAACCGTAAATGTCAAATGTAAATGTCTGTATGTCTAACCTTGGACGAGCTGGCTTGAACCTTGAATTTCCCCTCGGGGATAAATAAAGTATCTTTGATTTATTTAGTTAGAAAAAAAGCCCGTTTTAAATGTGAAACGTCTTTGTTTCAGAAAAGTACGACTATGTCGGGCGGTTGCTGAAGCCTGGAGACGAGCCGTCGGAGTACACAGATGAAGAAGACATCAAGGACCACCTGAAACACGAATGAGGAGTCCCATCACACCAACCAAAGCCAGGAGTCCCAAACAGCTGTGACAGACCGTCCCAGACCTTCTCTTCCTCCTACCCCGTCAATATACCCGCCACTCCCTCCCCTGCCCCGCCACCCTCCCCCACTAAATCTGTCTGGTGCTGCGGCTGCTTTGGAAGGGCAGGACTCGAGTCTCGACGGCCAGACCTCCCTCCCTCTTCATCCTACGGAGACCATCAGGAACCGCCGACGGGGACAGCTAACGTCTGGGGGTGGAGATGGCTTGTGCCGCTAGATGTACGTCAAACAAAACCCTAAAATATCTAAAGTCGTTTCTGCGGGCGAGGAGCGCGTTCACGGTCGGCGTTGCCGGGAGAAACGCATTGGTCTGAGATGATCAGTGGAATCGGGATGGGGAAACAGATTTCTCTCTCTTTTTATCTTTGGTTTAGTCACATCGCAACTGAAACTGCTTCAGCTTCGGAGAGCTTATCAATCTGTCTATCAATCATTTCTGTTTTTGTTTGGATCATTCCCCCCCCCCCCCCCCCCGTTACGAGGGCAGTTCTGTGGCCTAACCAAAGGCAAATGGCAGGGCGTCGCATTTTCCTGTTGTGTTTGTAGTGTATGCACTACTAGTTTTCTCTGTTTGTCACCATGTGATCGTATTTGTTCTGTAGCATAGAAGCATGTGGGAGGGAGTTTTTTCTAATTTACTTTCTTTTCTCTTTGTGTGTGTGTGTGTGTGTTTTGGATGGGGTTGGGAGGGGTCGAAAGTCCTTGCCATATAAAAATGTTTTGAATTTCATCGGATGGACTGAATCGGTGATTGGGAAGACAAAGGGAAGGTGATAAGGCAGTCCTAATCAATCGACTCAATTGTTTACATGCCTCACAAGCCAGCTGCAAGTCTGTAGATTTCCCCCAAATGGTCCAAGTATTAACTGTGCCTTATTTTGTCCGTTGTGTCAGTGCTGACCGGTCGAGCGGAGGGGTGGAGGTGTCGGTTTTTCCTAGACTCGGTCCCCGATGCCGTAAAGAAGGCATACGTTGTCAGTCGTCCGTGCACAGACTGTAAAACTCCTCCCACTTCACACACTTTGTAAATAAACTCAATGAATTATTCAGTGTTACTGCCATATTTATGTAGTGGATGAACTCCATATACGTATAATGCTGTGTCGTATTGGCCAAACCCCCCCTCCCCCCCCCCCTTTTTTTTTTTTTTTTTTTTTTTTCCTTTATTTCTTTTTAAATGTGGGTGAATTTCCAAAAAAAATAAACAAATAAAAATGAGCGTTGCAAAGTGCTGCAGGGTGGGACCGAGATCTGTTCTTGCAAATTTTGTTTGTAGACATTGTTTATCTGTAAATATATCTATCGTTTTATTAAAGCATGTGCAGCAACAGTGAGCTATGCTGAAGTTCCACCACATCATGTATTTAAATGTTGGATGTGTGCGCGCGAGTGTGTGTGTGTGTGAAAGAGACAGGAAGGGATTTGTTCATGCATAATAAATCAGTTTGGTTAATAATGCAAGATGTCTGGAGTTTGTTTGCTTTTCAGGACAGCTGTTGATGGGTGACAGAAATATTTCGCCGCTCTGTGTGTCCCGTCTCCTCCCCCCCCCCCCCCCCCCCTTTCCTGAGACAGATTCACTGCCAGTGGTCATGGGAGGTTAAATATTTGTGAAACCGACTGCATGAAGCTTTTTGTCCCACTGATCGAACTTTATTCTCCGTTTACCAGACATGAGTCGGTACGTCTAGAAAAACACGCCTTGATGCAAACATGGGAAGAGTTACCAGGAGCCATGTTTGTTTCCTAAAGCTGAGGAAACAAAGCGATTTATTATTTGGTGTTGAATTTCGGAGGGTTGTTTATTATTTCTCAGTCAATTTAAATAAGAAATGCAGTTTTTTCATCAAGATGAAAAAAAAATGACGCATTTAGGTGACTTGCGAAAGCTGCTTTTTATTTCTGGTAAGATGCAAATCTTATGATTTGCATCTTAATTTTGCAGAATTACTGAATTTTTTAATCTTAAATATTGATAAATGATCAGTAAATGTACTGCTTTCATGTTTTCTGTTGATAAAACGGAGAAATGTGAATAAAAGGTATCTGCAAGTCAAATGAATAAATGTCATAATGGTGCAACTTTATTCAATTCAAATTTTATTCATGTAGCACATTTAACACAATCTCTGTTGACTAAAGTGCTGAACAAAACTAAAACCGAGTTAAAAGTTTGTATAGCGATAAATATCTTTGGGTTAAAAGAAAATATGAGGAAACAGTAAAACAGGTTTAAACAACAATAAAACTTAGAAGAAAAAATGAAGTCAGTAGACATTTAACTAAAAAATAAAACTAGCCAAGATGTCCTGTTAGCTAAGTTTCAAATGCCAGAGAGAAGAAACTGGTTTTTAAGCCGGACTGAAGGTGTTTCTGGGAGCGTGAGGCCCTGACAGAGCAGGAGGCTGTTCCACGGTCCAGCAGCTGGGAAAACTCCATCTCTAGTTTTACACAACCAGTTTGCAGCGTTACGTCTAAGAAAATTATTCTCATGTTTAAAATAATCTGAGGATCTTAAAGAAATGTTTTGTTTTCAGTAAAAGAAAAACTAAATGAAGTGTTTATTCCTGCTGTTTAACTGGTTGCTAACACATCTAATCAGCCAATCACACGACAGCAGCTCAACACATCTAGTCCTGTAGATGTGATGAAGATGACCTGCTGAATGAGGAAGAAGAGGAGATGAACATGACGTGGTTGTTGGTCTGAGTATTTACTGGGATTCTCACACACGATCTCCAGGGTTTCCAGTGAAGGTCTGAAGAAGAGAAAATATCCAGTAAGCAGCTGTTTGTCTGGACCAGAAGGTCTGGTTGGTGTCAGAGCAGAATGGTCAGACTGGTTGGCGATGATAGAAAGACAACAGGACACTAGATAAGCACTGGTTTCAACCAGTATATGCAGAACATATATGTTCTGCATATACATATATTTATTATGTAATTTTTACTTATTTTAAATTTATTTTATTTATTTAATTATATAATATTAACTTATTTTAACTTTATTTATTTAATTATATAATAACTTATTTTAACTTTATTTTATTTATTTAATTATATAATAACTTATTTTAACTTTATTTTATTTATTTAATTATATAATAACTTATTTTAACTTTATATTATTTACCTATATAATAACTTATTTTAACATTATTTTTTTTATTTAATTATATAATAACTTATTTTAACTTTATTTTATTTATTTAATTATATAATAACATATTTTAACTTTATAATATTTATTTAACTATATAATAACTTATTTTAACTTTATATTTTTTTTATTTAATTATATAATAACTTATTTTAACTTTATTTTATTTATTTTATTATATAATAACTTATTTTAACTTTATTTTATTATAACTTATTTTAACTATTTCATTTATTTAATTACATAATTTTAACTTATTTTAGCATTATTTTATTTATTTAATTATATAATAATTTATTTTAACTTTATTATTTATTTAATGACTTTATTTGTCTTCCTGGGGCATTTAAAGGTACCGAGAGGCGTCGTATAAAGAACCCGGTGAAATTGTGAGAAGAACAAAAATAGAAAAATGAGTAGTTCAGGATCATTGATGTGTAATATTACAGGCAGAGGAGTAAAAATAAAGTGCAGAGTACTGCATAAGGCAGCTACACCCCACTGCTGGTACAGCGGGTTACTCTGGGTGGGGTTGAAAGTAGACGGTGTGACCATGGCAACAGGTGATGGAGCAGTGATGGTTGGGAGTTAAGAAGAAGAACATCGGTTGCCCCCCTCCTCTGTGTCCTGCAGGACCACAGGGAGGTCCAGGAAGATCTGAGCCGGTCCTGACAGCGTCCCGTCCTGCAGGCTGGTGAAGGGGATTCAGAGGAATAAAAAGTCTGCAGGATCTTTCTACTGACTCCATATGTGTAGAGTTGTAGAGTCAGCATCTCCTGAGACTCTCCTCAGCGTTGGGCTGATTCATGGAGCTTTCAGCAAAAGTTTCCAGATATTTATATCCTCCACCTTCCACTGCGCTCGTCGGGACTGTGGTGGCTGCAGTTGAAGCCGGACCACCACAGGTCCTTCTGCTCCCAGGAGTTGTCACTCCACTCTGCAAACTCTCGTCTCTCTGAGCAGAAACCGGATTAAAAACTTATTTAGTTGTGTTCTGTTGTATCAGAGGTTGATACACGTTGCTACGGTGATGCTTCATCTTCATCAGAGGTGTCACTGGATGGTGTGTGATGCGTGTAAATCAGCTGATGTTCACTGAGGAGGTCTCCGGATGTCAATCCAAGTGACACTTGATCACATAGGAAACTAAATAAACTGTGGTAATTATAATTACAGACATTTTAACATTTTAACCAACAGAATGAAAGTTTAGTCTCCCAGTAAGACCAGGAGAAACTCCTCCATGCTTCCATCTCCAGTAGACTGGATTACTTCCTAAAAACAAGCATTAAACATCTGCAGCTCATCCAGATGCTGCTCCTGGAACTTTAAGCTGGACTAAGAGATGTAAACACATCACACCAGTTTTAACATCTTTACTGGTTTCCAGTCAGTCACAGAGGAGATTTTAAATCCTGCTGATTGTTTGCAGTCAAAGATTCAGCTCAACTCGTCCAGACTGAATGTGGAGAAGCAGCAGAGGAGATTAAACTCTCACCAAGAGGAGACATTTTTCTCTTTTCTTTTCCCACACAGGAAATCTGGGCTGTATCTGTTTCCATCTGCAGACTGTTTCTGGCTTTTAACACTTTTAATTTAATTATTTTACACTAATTTGCGATGATTTTACCTTTATCTATCTGTCTGTCTGTCTGTCCGTCCGTCCGTCTTTCTATCTATCTTTTCTTGCCTTTGCAGGTTATTACTGATGCAATCATTTTCTTAAATGTTTATATCTACTTGCAATTTTCATCAGTCTCTCTTGTCTTATTTAATATGATATAATGATACATATTCTATAGTTTTTTAAATGATTTCTTTATATTTTTTATTCTTTGTGACTAATTCGAATATTTTTGTTCAAATATAAAATATTTTAGATTAAAAAATGTATTATTATTATTATTATTATTATTATTATTATGATCTAAGATCTGCTTAAAGGACTGTAAAAATACGGATCAGATCTTCTTTTATGGACTGTATCTGTAAACATCAACAGCGCCACAGCGCCCCCTCTGTTGCTGTGGTGAAACGCGGAATGACACCGTCTGTGTGCGAGTCCGTTCATATTGCTGCACATCGAGCAACACCGCGTGTGAGGCTGTTGGAGCTTCGATCTCTCCCAGACAGATCCGGAACAGCAGTCAGACCCATGTGCAGATAATCTGACGAGCTTTTAACAACACTGACTTCATCCCGACGTCAGCATCACCGCCACCGACATCTTGGCTGCAAAAACTGCCTGAACTAATTTCTGCAGGGGAGAAAAGAAAGAGGAAAGGCGATTTCCCCTGAATCGTCTCAGCTGTGCAGGTTTTCTGACTTCAGGACCAGGTAAGTGTTTCAGAATAAGGAGGGTTTGATGAGATCTACTTTAATGTGAGTTCCTGCTCGGATTCCTCCGCTTTGTGTCCACCCTGCAGAAGCACAGACATGGCAGAGCATCTCTCCCAGAGTGAGCTGGACTACCCATTCAAACTTCTGGAGTATTTTAACGGCTTCAGGGTGTCAAAGGTAACATTTCAGCTTGTTGTTTTTCTTTCGTGCACGTGCAGGTCTGCAGAAATGTATGTTCTGAGCTCATTCCTGATATGAATGCTGTTGGATCTGCTGCAGATTAAGCTGTTGTCTCTTTGCAGATTCGTATTATTTGTACAAATACACTCAAAATTAAACGTTATGCATTAAATATTGTGTGTGAAACACTATCCAGCAGTACACACAGCAGCTAAAATGACCCCCAACCCCACCGTCTGTGTCCACATCGTCTTAAGGTGATATTTTCAGCCTGTGAGTTGGGAGTGTTTGACCTTCTGCTGAAGTCCCAGGAGGCCCTCAGTGCCCAGCATGTGGCCCATGAGCTGGGCACCAGCATGGACGGGATGGAGAGGCTCCTGGACGCCCTGGTGGGGATTGAAATCCTGGAGGTGGAGAACAGAGATGGGACAGGTGAGGAAGAGCCTTTGCTGAGTCAGATCCAGCCGAAAACCAGACAGTCCATAAAAATCATCGATATGCAACAACAGATGGAAGTATGATGATCCTCACTGTGTGTGTGCTGATCTACAGGCTTCATTCCTCATCCCAGATTTTGGTCCCTGTTGAAATGGGATAAGAGATAAAAATATCATCTTTTTTCTGTTTGATCTGTTATTTGTGTAACTGTGGAATAATGTTGGTTTTATAGATTTAAGTTCCCAGCAAAGCATTTTAACAGATGTCTTTCTGGAGGACTTGAATGTTCCCCTTTTCAGTCATTCTAGATTTACTATGTTCCTTTGGACCAGTTGCATGAGCTTCAGCTGTCAGATGCACGGCTTCCCAGTAGGACTCTGGATACTTTGGCATCCAGAGGAGCTGATGATCTGCAAGCTCTCCGTAAGGTTGCCTTTTCTGAAAACCCTCCTCCAGATTCACAAACATTAGAGAGGTCCGATATTATCGGCATACCGATATTATCAATCGACATTAAAATGCAATATTAGGAATTATCAGTGTTGGTTTTACTTTTTTAATGACATAACTTTTATACAACATTCACATATTCAAGGTCAAACTCTTCAGCTTCGACGACTCTAACTCAAAATGACAAAATGTGTAGTTTGTTTGGCAAAACTTACTCCAAAAAACTCTGTATCAGTTGATGTTGGTATTGGAAATGAAGAATTGGAATAAATAACTATGTCAGATATCTGTAAAATAGCCAGTATTGAACATCCCTAACCGACATGTTCATAGACAGCAACACTTTCCAGTTGTATGGGCTGAACCAGCTGACGGCCCGCGTACGGAGACAGACGGAGGATCAGACAGAGATGGAAATATGATCAAAGAAACACTTTGTTATAAATAATAACAACACACTGAGATTCAATTCATATAACAGCAGTTTTATTTACAGATGAGTAATCACACTACTCATAAAATGGTAGGAATATTCAATTTCTGGGTAAAACTGACAGAAAATGTAAAAATGAAGTGATGAAGGGGACTGTTTAGATAAAGTTGTCATGGAAACAGGAACTGGTTAATGATTTGTGGTTTAGACACTTCTTTAGGGTTTTTTTGTGGTTAATTATCTTGTCAGAAAACTGCATGTTGTCGAATAAATACTTAAACACTGAAAAGTTAAACGTCAGATTAAGTTCATCTTTAAAGCTTTTTACACATACCTTATAGCCTAAACTTTTTGTGAATACTAGTACTGTAATTAGTTCAGCAGTCTTCAGTCTGAGCACGTCATCGTGGTGTAGGGCAGGGGACTGCAGCCTGCGGCTTCGGGGCCACAAGTGGCTCTTTTGACCTTCCACAATGGCTCTTAATAACACTGACTAAAAAACTGAAGAACCAACAGAAGTTTTTACTTATAGATATAATAATAACTGCAGTTTTTTGTAGTTTTACTTTTTTTTCACTGAATAGTTGCATCACATTTCCACAGCAACATGACACTGACATCTCTTTTCATCAGTTGGATGGAAACAATCAGTTTTTAAAAAATTATTTTCCAAAATTATCTATGTCCATTGAAAAAAATGCATTTATTCTGTTATGGAAATCACAAAAAAGGAACAAATTTCCTAGATATTCCTAAAAAAATTATAAGTTGTTTTTAATTTATACACACACACACACACACACATATATATATATATATATATATATATAAAATTTATTATTCAATTTAAATTTTTATTTTCTTTTAGTTTTATATTTTTACTTTTAAATAAATCAAATTTAAAATAATATTAATTAAAAAATGAAAATGATAAATTGTGTTTTTTTTCATAAAGTAATTTGTGGCTCTAAAAAAAGTTTTTATTTAGCTTTAGCTTTAGTTTTAGGATTGTAAAGGCTGCAGGAACCTGGTGTAGTGAATAATAAGGAAAGTGATGAACTGTACGATCAGTTTTCATCTCTTTTCACAGACTAAACCTTTCACGGTTTGTTAAGCAAATTTCATCCTGCTGCATCCAAACACTTGCAGCACATTTCAGATGCAGTGATGAAGGACTGAGTGATGGATCTGGTGGTTCTGGCTTTAACCCGGCGGTCAGGTTAAAACATAAATTCTAGTAAAACTATTTATTATTACAAAAAGCCACAGTTGTATTAAAATTTAAGACCAGACTCAGCAGGTAGATCTTAGAGTTGCAGGTGACTTGGACATTTATAGAGTTATAGGCTTGCGATTGATGGATTGGGCTTTAATCAGTACATGTAGGAAACCAGCAATCAGTGAGAAGTAGTTTAATTTCCCCTGAGGAAATCATAATGTTAAGACACCATCTGTAATATCTTATTTATTTTGAAATTTAAAAAAAAGACCTTTTGTAAATGATTGAAATGATCAGAAGAAGAAACACAAAAACTACGTTCAATCATGTTTGTGTAAAATGTTTCTATGAGCACTCCAAGTATGTATCATCATTACTAATAGGCTGCCATAATCATATCAGGAATATTCACTGTTGCTCGGCTTTGCACACATTTTATTACCTATAACTCTCAGAAGTAAAAACAGGCTATGTTTTGTATCAACAGAGCTGTACAAATACAAATACAATATTTTCGCTGATAGACATCAAAGTATCGACTCCTGAGTATTGAAATCTCTACTTAAGCGTTTACTAAGGTAAAAGATTCCTGAAGTCTGAGATGTAAATAAATAAATAATAAAATAAATAAATAAATAAGCTCTAAAAAGTACAAAAATTAAGTATAGGTTGCTTGGAATACAAAAAATGATCTGCCAACAGAACCAGAACATTTTTCTGAAGCCAGTTCAAATATTCAATTTCAGTGAACCCAAAATAAATCATAGTGACTTTTTTCTTACAAATAAGTCCATTTTTATTACTATTTTGACTACACAGTATCTGACACTTCTTTCTTGTCACGTTTAAAATAAGAAATAATTATATTGGAAAAGCAGTTTTACTTAAGTTGTTTTGTACGTTTTGATGTTGCAGTTTCAAGCTGAGACTTAAGGCTCATTTACACATTAATGGGAGCGCCCATTTCAAAAGTCGTCATCACCGCTCTCATACTTCCACGTTTTTATGTTGTCATAGTTGTTGAGTCAGTTCATCCGCTAGTGGGCAGTTCTGAGTTCAGAGTTCATTTCTGACTTTGACACCGGTTGGTCGTTTTTGTTGTTGACACACTCACACACCTTTCTGCGAATGCTCCCGCCAAGTCTACAGTTGTCAATGCTCTTCTCTGTGTGCTTTTTATTTAGCAGTTCCTGCATCTTCTTCCTGTTGCTCTTCTTCTTCTCTCACTCCTCGTGCCAGTTGCGTGTCATCTGTAAATCTTAACACTGCTCCAACAATTTTCTGTGGTATTATGGATAGATAAGCCCCTTAAAAACAGTCTAAATTACTATCATACCAGATGCAATCTGTCCATCTGCTTATCTGTCTGTGTATCCATCTGCATATTCATCTGCGTATCTGTCTGCGTATCCGTCTGCCTATCTGTCTGCCTATGTCTGCATGTCTGTCTGCCTATCTGTCTGCATATTCGTCTGCGTATCTGTCTGCGTATCTGTCTGCGTATCTGTCTGCGTATCTGTCTGCCTATGTCTGCATGTCTGTCTGCCTATCTGTCTGC
Source organism: Telmatherina bonti (assembly GCF_933228915.1). Lineage (NCBI taxonomy): Eukaryota > Metazoa > Chordata > Actinopteri > Atheriniformes > Telmatherinidae > Telmatherina > Telmatherina bonti. The sequence continues at coordinate 32,140,193 of NC_136631.1, forward strand.
GTATCCGTCTGCGTATCCGTCTGCCTATCTGTCTGCCTATGTCTGCATGTCTGTCTGCCTATCTGTCTGCATATTCGTCTGCGTATCTGTCTGCGTATCTGTCTGCGTATCTGTCTGCCTATCTGTCTGCGTATCTGTCTGCCTATCTGTCTGGATATTCGTCTGCGTATCTGTCTGCCTATCTGTCTGGATATTCGTCTGCGTATCTGTCTGCGTATCTGTCTGCCTATGTCTGCATGTCTGTCTGCCTATCTGTCTGCGTATCCGTCTGCGTATCCGTCTGCCTATCTGTCTGCCTATGTCTGCATGTCTGTCTGCCTATCTGTCTGCATATTCGTCTGCGTATCTGTCTGCGTATCTGTCTGCGTATCTGTCTGCCTATCTGTCTGCGTATCTGTCTGCCTATCTGTCTGGATATTCGTCTGCGTATCTGTCTGCCTATCTGTCTGGATATTCGTCTGCGTATCTGTCTGCGTATCTGTCTGCCTATCTGTCTGCCTATCTGTCTGCGTATCTGTCTGCCTATCTGTCTGCATATTCGTCTGCGTATCTGTCTGCCTATCTGTCTGCCTATCCATCTGCCTATCTGTCTGCGTGTCTGTCTGCATATTCGTCTGCGTATCTGTCTGCCTATCTGTCTGCCTATCTGTCTGCCTATCTGTCTGCGTATCTGTCTGGATATTTGTCTGCGTATCTGTCTGCATATCTGTCTGCATATCTGTCTGCCTATCTGT